>NW_020172778.1:561996-620018 GCF_003031525.2 Neophocaena asiaeorientalis asiaeorientalis
AAAGGAAGAAGCTGGTTGCCAAATTGACAGTAATGCGAGTTGTGCGTGCTCCACATCCTCACGAACACTTGGTTCTGTCCGTCTGTAATACGGCCATTCAAATGGTGTGTCATGATATCTCATTGTGGGTTTAATGTGAATTTCCCTAATTATGGTCTTCTTTTCATGTACTTTTTGGTAATTCATCTAATCCACTCCTTTTTATAAATATTTGTTTAAATATTCTTTGTTTCTGTATTGATTTATAAGAAATCTTCTGAGTATATGTTCTCTGACAGATGATATATTTTCTCCCAGTTTTAGATTACCTTTCCATTTTGTTAAGAATGATTTTTTAACCAGATTTTAACTTTTGATGAATTTCAGTTTATCAACTTTTATTTTCTGATTTGTGAATTTTGGTGTCCTATCTAAGACATCTTTGCTCATCCTAGTATTGTAAAGATTAACCCTATAATATCCCTTAGTTTAATTTTTACTTATATATTTAGATTTATAATCCTACGGACTTAGTTTTATGTATGGTATAAAATAAAGGTCAAGATTAATTATTTTCTTGTGAATATTAAGTTGTTCTAGAGAATTTTTTCCCACTGAATTACCTTGTCATTTTATCAAGTTCCATGATTTCTGTCTCCAACGCACGTTTAATCTAATTCAGGGAAATGTCCATCTCAATTATTGTATTTTTTACCTTTAAAGTTGTAGTTTGTTATTTTTTATATTTTCCATCACTATATTCATTATACTCCTGTTTACCTTTAAATACTTGGAGCATTGAGCATATTTATAATAGCTTCTATAATATCTTTGTCTACTAATTTATCATCTTTTTCATTTCTGTTTATGCTTTTAATGGCTGATTTTTCTCATGGTCATGGATAATATGTTCCTACCTCTTTACAAATCTACTACATTTGTTTCGGAGGCTGTCAATTATAATTTTCTTTTTTTTTTTTTTTTTTTTTTTTTTCTGCTTTTCTTTTCTCTTTTATTTTTTACTGCTTTTCTCTTCTCCTTTCAAGCATTGGGTTTTGTTTCTGAAGACAGTTACATCATATTCGATCAGTGGTTTGTTTTTCTTTTCTTACCTTTTTCTTTTTCTTAATCTGTCATATTGAGGCTTAATTTTATGGTGGTGCTTTTTGAGATGAGAGAGGGTAGGTCTAAAGGAGCTTTTATCCCAGGCCCATTAGAAAGGTATGTGCTTTGGGGATTGCTATTAAAAGACCTTTGCATTTATCCTGGTGTCACTACTGTGTCCAGTGGGAATTTGAATGATTCCCTGTCATTTTGTGCTTTGGGAATGCATTAGATTGCAGCTACCCAGTGATTTTCTTTCTTTTCTTGAAGTTCAGCTTTGCTAGGACTTGTGGATTTTCACCATATGCATACATACATTGGTATACATACAAACATTTATTGTATCTCCTATGCCAGTTTCTGTAGGGTTTTTTTTTTTTTTTCCCTCTGTATAGCTCCAACCTCTCGCATATTCTAGCTGTCTTTACCTTCCCAAATTACTTTGTTTGGCTTCCTCATTCCTGTGATATAGTATGGAAATTCCCTCATATAAAAGCTGGGGTAAACGTTGGGCTCACCTTGTTTGTTTTTTTATTCTTACATTTGCAGCCTACCCTAGCTGTTGTCCAAAATATGTAAACAGTGTTTTATATATATATATATATATATATGTATATTTTATTTATTTATTTATTTCTCAGACTGGTCTCTGTTATTGCTTCATAGTCAGTGGAAGTGTGCCCATTGCCCTGTAGACAATTACACGAAGATCTATCAGTATGAGACACAGACAATGGGAAAATGTTCCCAACCATTTGACAACTGAGCTTTTAAACTGCATAATTAGTGAAGTACCAGCCCTCCCTTTCATCCTTGCCTTTATCAGAGTCCAGGATGTATAATATGGCAGAGCCTGAATGCCTCTCCCATCCTGCCAGCTGAGTTATAAGAAAGGACTGCCTTCTATAGTCAGAGGGAGGCCAAAGATGTGCAATTCCAGTTTTAAATGTGATGAGTCAGTATCAGGATTGACCACACCAGCGTTTATTCTGGTGAAGTTACAGTTCTTCCCTGGTATGATCATGGCCTAGAATTTAAGGATTGTGACTGACTGAGAATCAGTTGCCTTAAGCCCTGAGTTTTAGCCATTTTCCCTGGGGATTGCAAGGGACCAACTTCTCATCTAAAAGTCAAGTTTGTAGGGGATTAGCTTTGGACAAGTGACCTTGCAGTACATGAATTTTAGAACTAAACTGAGAGAATTTCCAGAAACCTAACATAGGCTGTATCTACACAAGACTATTAAAATATCCCAATATTTAAGAATTATACTCTTGTACCAGTTATTTAGTATACTTGCCACGTCGAAATACATTTTGTTTCATTTGCTTCCAAATATTCATTTTATTAGTTATTTGGTGCTGTATAACAATTTAAACCCAAAATTAAAAACTTAAAACAAGAAACATTTATTACATAACAGTTTCTAAAAGTCAGAAATCCCAGAACAGTTTAGTTCAGTGGTTCTGGCTCAGTATCTCTCGTGAGGTTGAAGTCAAGCTGTTGGCTGGAGTTTCAGTCATTTGAAAGCTTGACTGATGTGGCTCTTGGCAGCACATTTCAGTTCCCCATCACATGGGTTTGACCACAAGATGGTAGATATCTGTCCTCTCACTGTGTTAACATGGGGGAAGGAGCTCTCTGGGGTCTCTTTCATAAGTATTAATCCCAGTCCTGAGGGCTTCACCCTCATGACTTAATCACCTCCCAAAGACTCCATCTTCAAACACTATCACTTTGGGGATTGGGTTTCAATATATAAATTTTGGGGAGAAACATTCAGTCTATTGCATTCTGCTCCAGGACCCCCAAATTCAGTCATTTTTGCATGCACAATACATTTATTCCATCCCAGTAGCCCAAAAGTCTTAACTCATTCCAGCATTAGAGTCTAAGTCCATAATCTCTTGTAAATATCATCTAAATCAGATATGTGTGAGACTCAAAGTATGAGTCATCCTGAGGCAAACTCTTCTCTAGCTGTGAACCTGGGAAACGAAACACGTTATGTGCTTCCAAAATACAACAGTGAGACAGGCACAGGATAAACATTTCCATTCCAAAAAGGAGAAATAGGAAAGAAGAAAGAAGTGACAGGTCCCGAATAAGTCCAAAGCCTAGTGAGGAAAATTCCATTAGACCTTAAGGTTTGAGAATAATCTTGTTTGGCTTGATGGTCTCTGCCCAGTGGGGTGGTAAGCCCCCTGCTCAAGGCTCTGTGGGACAACCCTGCTACAGCTTCCTACTGGGGCCCTGCCCCTGCTGCAGTTCTCTGCCAGGGCCTGTGGCTTTCTCAGGTTGTGGTGCCATGCTTGCGACTCTGCCAGGCATCCCTGTCTGTTGAAAACTTCGTAGAAGCAGCCGTGTCTCCCGTGCTCATACACTCTGGGCCTGTGATGGGAGTGGGAGCCCTGGTGATCCCTGAATCATCTTTGGGGTCATTCTTCCATTGTCTTGAACAATATAGATCCTGGCTTCTGTTTAGATGGCTCATCCATACTAATCTCTTTATGAAAAGGTCACTTGGCCACAACCTTAGTGTCCTCATTTTTTTGCAATGTGGGTAGGCTGAGTTTTCCAAAGTTTTATGTTCTCTTCCTTTTTGCTTAGCAATTTCATCTTCCACCTTCTCTCTTCTCACATTTTAATATAAGCGGACAAGAGAAGCCAAGCTCTATCTTCAACACTTTGCTTAGAAATTTCATGCAAATACTATATGATTGCACTTATATGAGGCATCTGGAGTAATAAAAATCATAGAAACGAAAAGCTGAATGGTGGTTGGTGGGAGTCCGGGGGAGATGGGGAGTTATTGTTCAATGGATATGGAGTTTGCAGATGAAAACTTTCTAGAGATCTGCTACAACATTGTGCTTATTGTTAACAATGTATTATTTTACATGTTCTTTTACCATAATTAAAAAGAAAAAGAAAAGAAAAGGTTTAGTAGATTAAACAAAATAACATGTGATGAGACTGAAATTCAATAAGGTAATTTTTGCTTCTAAGAACATTGCTCTTGGGAATTCGCTAGCGGTCCAGTGGTTAGGATTCGGGGCTTTCACTGCTGGGGCCTGCAACCTGCACGGTGTAGCCAAAAGAAAATAGCAACAACAACACTGCTCTTTCCATGTAACCATTGCTGCTTCCC
Source organism: Neophocaena asiaeorientalis asiaeorientalis (assembly GCF_003031525.2). Taxonomy (NCBI): domain Eukaryota; kingdom Metazoa; phylum Chordata; class Mammalia; order Artiodactyla; family Phocoenidae; genus Neophocaena; species Neophocaena asiaeorientalis. The sequence goes on from NW_020172778.1 coordinate 566,231, forward strand.
ATGACATTGTGTCTAATACTAATTACTTATTACTACAATATATTGTTTTCAAAATAATCATTATTTTCCCACAAGAATATCAATTAACATAATTAAGCTAAGGCTAAAATATGCAGAAAAACATACTACTTTATAATAGCAGAGATGTTAAAGTGAAAACTAGCAATTAGACTCAGTTTTAGTAGTTGTAATATTTTGTCTTAAGCTAATCACCAAGTGCACATATTTGCTTTGGTGCAGTTTGGAGACTAAATGTGTCAACCATGAACACAACTATGTTAAGTCAAACATTGTGACTATTCCTTGCACACACTACAAAGTTAGATAATCATATGGGAGATGGGAACATTGAAAAGACTGACCTGAGGGACTGCTCTGGTGGTCCAGTGGTTAAGACTCAGTGCTGGCAATGCAGGCGGTGCGAGTTCAATCCCTGGTCACAGAAGATCCCACGTGCCTCGTAGTACAGCCAAATAAATAAAGTACCCAACTCAGTTGTTTAAAAAAAAAAAGTGCCCTAAAAAAAAGAAAAAAGACTAACCCTGTGTATTGGTCAAAATTTAAGATATATTTTGCTAATAGAACAATGTAAATTTAATTAGGTTATGTGCTTCTGCTATAATAGCACAGAATATAACCAATAAGAAAATGATTTAAGATGTTTTTATGCCAAAAAAGCAAAGAATAGAGTTATGAAAGAGTTATGGGATGTAAACACCCAAAATCAATGGCTTAATTTCTGGACTCATTTAGAATAAAAAGATTTATTATTTATTTTAGACATAGTTTACCTCACATGTGGATGCAATATATATAATCCTAATAATACTGCTATTTTTACCTAATTGACTTTCTTACACACATAAATTCAGTACTGAATATGAAGTGTGGAATCAACAGCCACAGGGTGAAAGGTAAGATCTTGGATATCAACTAAGTATGAGAGTTTACATACTTAATTCTGTATTCTCTCTCAGGGTTTTGCTAATTGAAGACAAAGCATTGAAAAGATAATTTTTCACTTGTTCACTTCTGTATCCTGAGGGCCTATAATAGGCTTTGGCAATCAATAAGTTCTCAATAAATACCATTTGAGTAAATGAATGAGTCCTGTCTTAGCCAGCTTGGGCTGCCATAACTAAGTACCATACACTGAGTGGCTTAAACAACAGAAATTTATTTCTTACCACTCTGGAAGCTGGAAATTTGAGGTCTAAGTGGTTGAGTTCTGGAGAGGACCTTCCTGGCTTGCAGAGGACCACCTTCTCACTGTGTCCTCTCATGGCAGAGAGAGAAGGAGCTTCGGTCTCTCTCTCTCTCTCTCTCTCTCTCTCTCTCTTTCTTTTCCTTATAAGAACACTAATCTCATCATGGGAGCCCCACCCTCAAGACCTCACCCACACTTAATTATCTCCCAAAGACCCCAGCTCTAAATACTATAACAGTGAGGGGTCAGGACTTCAAATATGAATTTTGAGGGCATGCATTCAGTTCATAACATTCAATCTGTGCCCCCCCCCTCAAAATTCATCTCCTTGTTGTGTGCAAAATACATGCATTCCACCCCAACAGCCTCAAAGGTTTTAACTCACTTCAGCATCAATTCTAAAGTCTAAAGTCCAAAGTCTCATCTAAATATCATATAAATCAGGTATGGGTGAAACTCAAGCTGTGATTCATTCTGAGGCAAAATTACTCTCCAGTCAGGAACCTATAACACCAGATAAATTGTATGATTCCAAAATATAATGGGGGCCAGTCCTAGGATATCCATTCCCATTCTCAGTTTATATGATTACTATGAAATACATTTATGTTGTTGAATGTTTCAGTAGTTTGTTTTTTTCTTATTGCTGTTTGATATTCCACTGGGTGGATATACAGTTTTTAAGCCCTATCTATTTTTAAGATTATTTGGACATTTTCCTATTTGGGGTTATTATAAATAATGTTGCTGCAGATACTTTTGTACCATTCTTTCAAGAGTGCATGATGCCATTTTTTGTAGAGTATATGCTCAGGAATTAAGTTGCTGGGTATAGGATAGATACAAGTATAGGCCAGTACACATTGCCAAACAGAAATCCGGAGCACTTACTTCAATTTACATTCCCACTGGCAATGCAGGAGAATCTTAGTTGTTCATGGTGTTCAGAACTTTGTTATGCCATAAGATTAATTTGAAATATTCTGATAGGTGTGTAGTGGAAATGTGTTGTGATATTAATTCAAATTTTTCTCATGACTAATAATGTTCATTTTTATTTGAATATTCTATTGCAAAGTGCCCGTTCAGGTTTTTGTCCATTGTGCTGTCTGTTCTATTATTATTTTATAATTATTTTAATATTACATATGAGTACCTTTTCTTATATATGTATGACCAGTATCTCCTCCCAGGCATTAACTTGCATTCATCCTTAATATTGTCTTCTGATGAACATAAGTTTTTAATTTCAATGAAAATTTATTATCTTTTAAAAAATACTTTATTGCATTTTGTGTCTTGTTTAAGAAGTCTTTGCTTACTCCAAGGGCATAAAGATGTTCTTCTATGTTCTTTTTTTGTCTTAAAGTATTTTTTTTAATTTTATATTCTACAATTGAATATATATTATACATCATCTCAAATTATTTTTTTATGTAAATTTCAAAAAAAAAAGGATCTAGACATACTGTTTTATTATGCATATCTAATTGCTCCAATATCATTTATTGAAAAGTGATATCGTTTGCCCACTACACCACAGTGTTTGTTTGTTCGTTTGGTAAATATTATAACTGGTTATATGGGGGGTTATTTCTGGACTCACTGTGAGTATATTTTACTGATCTATAATGTCTATCCTATATGAATAATTACTACTTTATACACAATACCTTTTTAATGTCTAGATATTAAGTCGTATAAGTTCTCCAGCATTATTTTCCTTCAAGATTGCCTTTCACTTTCATATAAATTCTAGGAAATGTTAATTTCAACAAAAAGTTCCTGCTGGAATTTTTATTGGAATTACATTATATTACACCTATGGAACAATTTTGGGAGAGTTGATGTCTTAATACTATAGGGTCTTGCGTAGTATAAGCATGGTGTACCCTTTCATTTATTTAGGTTTTCTTTAATTTTTCTCAGTGATGTTTTGTAGTTTTCATTGTAGAGGTCTTAACTAAGAGGTCTTAACTAAACTAAACTTTCATTAGTTTGAATTCTAGATAATAGTTGCAGTTTAGTGCTGTACGTAGTACAGGATATTTTAAAATTGCATTTCCCAATTATTTTCTGATAATATAAAGAAATATGATTTATTGTTATATATTGGTCTTGTAAACAACAACCTTGCTAAATTCATATGTTAATATTAGTAGTTTGTAGATAGTCTAGTTGTACTATCATGTCATCATTGAATATTGTCAGTTTGAATTCCTCCTCCTAACTCTTTATGTCTATTTTATTTGTGTTATTACACTGGCTAGAACTTCGAGTGTGTGGAGTTTGGAATACGTCACCCCAAAATATGCCACTTTGGCATATTGGTTATATTGAATTAAAGGTACTTAAGAAACAGCCAGTGCAAGAAAGACACTCTGACCCTTCTTTCTCTTCCCAAAAGCAGGAGATAAATCTCCCATGTGAAAGGTGCCCTCCAGGTACCAGGAGGATAGAGGACATTCTTGCCACAAAAGACAGAGAATTTAGGGTTGAGAAGGCTGTACAGTCAGCCCTCTGTATCTGTGGGTTTTGCATTCATGAATTAAACCACCTGCAGGTGGAAAGTATTCCCAAAAAACCCCCAAATTCCCAAAAGCAAAACTTAAATTTCACAAGCACCAGCAACTATTTACATAGCATGTATATTGTATTTATAACTATTTATGTACCACTTACATTGTATAAGGTATTATAAGTAATCTGAAGATGATTTAAAGTATACTGGAGGTTACAGGTAGATTATGTGCAAACACTACACCATTTTTTATAAGAGACTTGAGTATTCACAGATTTTGGTATCTACAGGGTTCCTAGAACAATCTCCCATGGATCCCAAGGGACAGTTGTATGAACAAACATTGTTCATCTAACCCTTATCTTCCCAGTTACTTCTTCACCACTTACTACTCTTAGAACAAATCCCTTTGTCAATTTTTCACAAGTTTATTGTTTCTTTGACTAAAAGGTGTAAAAGCTTCCTGCTCTGGTCACTTCTTGGGGTTTTCATTGTCTTGTGAAGGCTCCCTTGTACACATAAATAATTCAATAAAATTAGTTTGCTTTTCTCTTGTAATCTATTTTATGTCAGTTCAATTTTTAGGTCCATCCAGAGAGCCATAGAGGGTAGAGCATTTTTCCTCTCCTACAAGGACAATGTTAACTTGAAGTGATTGAGAGTGGAATTCCTGTTTTATTTACAACCTTAGGGGAAAAGTATTTAAAACTTCACCATTATGTTTAATGTTAACTGGAGGATATTTGATGCTCTTAAATCAAGAACCTTAAGAAAATTTATTTATTTTCTTAATTTCCTCAGAAATTTAAAAAATAAACAACTTCTTGAAATTTAGTTTTGTGTATACTGAGATAGTCATATCAATTTTTTACTTTATTCTCTTAATGTTGTGGGTTTAACTGTTTCTTTTATGTTCTTTTCTATTTCTTCCATTCTTTTTTCCTCTTTGTACTTTACTCTGAATATTGTTTAGTGCCCTATCTTTGAGTTAGCTGAAGTTATATTTTTGTGTGTGTCCAGTCTGCTGTTAAACTCATCCAATGAGTTCTACATATCAAAAATTTTATAGATTTCAAAAACTTGAAATTCTCTTTTTATCCATTTTTTATCTTTTCCTCTATCCTCTTTAACACATTAATGAGCACTAATTTAATAGCTCCTTTTTCATGCCTACTAGTAAGTCTTAATTATATATCAGACGTCGGGTGTATAGGAAATATCATGACTTTAGATAATTTTATCTTCTAGCAGATAGGGCTCTTTATTCTTTGGATAAACAGAGTAAGAAGCTGATTATCTAAATTCGATGAGCAATTGGGCCAGTAGAGTTTGATCAGATTCTGCCTGCCTCTCTTCCTTGTTTGCTGAGTGTGGGCTTCACATTGAGAGCTTGGCAGCTCCCTCTCTCCTTAGCCCAGTCAGTCCTTCAGAGATCTGGGCCTTTACTCATTGGTCCTCCACCTCACTACACTTCCAAATTTGTTAAGTGTCTTTAGGGAGAGGCCATGGTACATTTGCTGTAGAAAATTTCTAAAGAATTTGTACATTGTACCATGGGGAAATAGGCTCACATTTAGAGACTTTTAAGTTTTCAAGTTGCAGTGCCAACTCATGTCTCTCTGCATTTCTCTGTGGGCCAAGCTCAATATATAACTCACATCTAAAACTAGCAAATGACCCCAGGAAAGGAAACAGCTCCTGACAGATTGTTCACATAAGAAAGGCTCTTCAAGGGCTTCCCTGGTGGTGCAGTGGTTAAGAATCCACCTGCCAATGCAAGGGACACGGGTTCGAGCCCTGGCCCAGGAAGGTCCCACATCCCACATACCACGGAGCAACTAAGCCCATGCGCCACAACTACTGAGCCTGCGCTCTAGAGCCTGTGAGCCACAACTTCTGAGCCGGCGTGATTCAACTACTGAAGGCTGTGTGCCTAGAGCCAGTGCTTCACAACAAGAGAAGCCACCACAATGAGAAGCCGGTGAATCACAGCCGAAGAGTACACACAACTAGAGAAAGCCCACACGCAGCAACGAAGACCCAACACAGCCAAAAATAAATAAATGAAATGAATTAATTTTAAAAAATCTTAAAAAAAAAAAGAAAGGCTATTCACTCTGTGAAATTTTGGTTCATATAGCTCTGTTTTTCTACACAGCTCTATTCGTAGTCTTTGAAAATATGATTTGCAATATCTGTGGAGTTCTTAAAATGATGCAGTAGGAGAATGGTCCGCCATTCCTTATTACATTAAAATTAGAACCAGATTTTCTTTTGATAATTTAACCTAATATACCGGTTTTGTTTAAATATGTATAAAAATAGACATTAATTTGGCATTAATACAAACCCTGCATTAAGGAGTTTTGAGTGATTCTATTTAATTCATTTTATCATTGTCTCACAATAAAATAATACTTTCTTAACATAATAATGTGGGACATACCTATACAAAAATTGTAGGCTGACTGATTCCAAAATGAATCAACTCCTACAACCACAGCAGCTATTTTGAGCATGGTACCTATCCATATATATATATATATATACATTCCAATCCAAGAACAAGATATATCTCTCTATCTGTTGGTATTATGTTTAATTACTTTCATCAGTGTCTTATAGTTTTCTGCATAAAGGTCTTTTGTCTCCCTAGATAGGTTTATTCCTAGGTATCTTATTATTTTTGTTGCAATGGTAAATGGGAGTGTTTCCTTAATTTCTCTTTCCGATTTTTCATCTTTAGTGTATAGGAATGCAAGAGATTTCTGTGCATTGATTTTGTATCCTGCAACTTTACCAAATTCATTGATTAGCTCTAGTAGTTTTCTGGTGGCATCTTTAGGATTCTCTATGTATAGTATCATGTCATCTGCAAACAGTGACAGTTTTACTTCTTTTCAAATTGCTATTCCTTTTATTTCTTTTTCTTCTCTGATTGCTGTGGCTAGAACTTCCAAAACTATGTTGAATAATAGTGGTGAGAGTGGACATCCTTGTCTTGTTCCTGACCTTAGAGGAAATGCTTTCAGTTTTTCACCATTGAGAATGATGTTTGCTGTAGGTTTGTCATATATGGCCTTTATTATGTTGAGGTAGGTTCCCACTATGCCCACTTTCTCGAGAGTGTTTATCACAAATGGGTGTTGAATTTTGTCAAAAGCTTTTTCTGCATCTATTGAGATGATCATATGGTTTTTAGTCTTCAATTTGTTAATATGGTTTATCACATTGATTGATTTACGTATATTGAAGAATCCTTGCATGCCTCAGATAAATCCCACTTGATCATGGTGTATGATCCTTTTAGTGTGTTGTTGGATTCTGTTTGCTACTATTTTGTTGAGAATTTTTGCATCTATATTCATCACTGTTATTGGTCTGTAATTTTCTTTTTTTGTAATATCTTTGTCTGGTTTTGGTATCAAGGTGATGATGGCCTCATAGAATGAGTTTGGAAGTGTTCCTTCCTCTGCAATATTTTGGAAGAGTTTGAGAATGATGGGTTTTAGCTCTTCTTGAAATGTTTGATAGAATTCATCTGTGAAGCCATCTGGTACTGGACTTTTGTTTGTTCGAAGATGTTCCATCACAGTTTCAATTTCATTACTTGTGATTGGTCTCTTCATATTTTCTATTTCTTCCTGGTTCAGTCTTGGAAGGTTATACCTTTTAAGAATTTGTCCATTTCTTCCAGGTTTTCCATTTTATTGGCATAGAGTTGCTTGTTGTAGTCTCTTAGGATGCTTTGTATTTCTGCGATGTCTGTTGTAACTTCTTTTTCATTTCTAATTTTATTGATTTGAGTCCTCTCCCTCTTTTTCTTGATGAGTCTGGCTAGTGGTTTATCAATTTTTTTTATCTTCTCAAAGAACCAGCTTTTAGTTTTATTGATCTTTGCTATGTTTTCTTTGTTTCTATTGCATTTATTTCTGCTCTGATCTTTATGATTACTTTCCTTCTGCTGACTTTCGGTTTTGTTTGTTCTTCTTTCTCTAGTTCCTTTAGGTGTAAGCTTAGATTGTTTATTTGAGATTTTTCTTGTTTCCTGAGGTAGGCTTGTATAGCTATAAACTTTCCTCTTAGAACTGCTTTTGCTGCATCCTATAGGTTTTGGATTGTCGTGTTTTCATTGTCATTTTCTCTAGGTAATTTTTGATTTCCCTTTGATTTCTTCAGTGATCTCTTGGTTATTTAGTAACGTATTGTTTAGCCTCCATGTGTTTGTGTTTTTTGTTTTTTTCTCTGTAATTCATTTCTAATCTCATAGTGTTGTGGTCAGAAAAGATGCCTGACATGATGTCAGTTTTCTTAAATTTACTGTGGCTTGATTTGTGACCAAAGATGTGCTCGATCCTGGAGAATGTTCCATGCGCACTTGAGAAGAAAGTGTAATCTACCGTTTTTGGATGGAATGTCCTATAAATAGCAAGTAAATCTATCTGGCCTATTGTGTCATTTAAAACTTCTGTTTATTTATTTATTTTCATTTTGGATGGTCTGTCTATTGGTGTAAGTGAGGTGTTAAAGTCCTGCACTATTATTGTGTTACTGTCAATTTCCTCTTTTATAGCTGTTATCAGTTGTCTTATGTATTGAGGTGCTCCTATGTTGGCTGCATATATATTTGTAATTGTTATATCTTCTTCTTGGATTGATCCCTTGATCATTATGTAGTGTCCTGCCTTGTCTCTTATAACATTCTTTATTTTAAAGTCTATTTTATCTGATATGAGTATAGCTACTCCAGCTTTCTTTTGATTTCCATTTGCATGGAATATCTTTTTCCGTCCCCTCACTTTCTGTCTGTATGTGTCCCTAGCTCTGAAGTGACTGTCTTGTAGACAGCATATAGTTGGGTCTTGTTTTTGTATCCATTCAGCAAGCCTCTGTCTTTTGGTTAGAGCATTTAATCCATTCATGGTTAAGGTAATTATCGTTAGGTATGTTCCTTATGACCACTTTCTTAATTGTTTTAGGTTTGTTTTTGTAGGTCCTTTTCTTCTCTTGTGTTTCCCACTTAGAGAAGTTTTGGTTAGAGCGTTTAATCCATTCATGGTTAAGGTAATTATCGTCAGGTATGTTCCTATGACCACTTTCTTAATTGTTTTAGGTTTGTTTTTTGTAGGTCCTTTTCTTCTCTTGTGTTTCCCACTTAGAGAAATTCCTTTAGCATTTGTTGTAGAGCTAGTTTGGTGGTGCTGAATTCTCTTAGCTTTTGCTTCTCTCTAAAACTTTTGATTTCTCCATCGAATCTGAATGAGATCCTTTCCAGGTAAAGTAATCTTAGTTGTAGGTTCTTCCCTTTCATCAATTTAAGTATATCATGCCACTCCCTTGTGATTTGTAACGTTTCTGCTAAGAAATCAGCTGTTAACCTTATGGGAGTTCCCTTGTATGTTGTCATTTTTCCCTTGCTGCTTTCAGTAATTTCTCTTTGTCTTTAATTTTTGCCAATTTGATTACTATGTGACTCGGCATGTCTCTCCTTGGGTTTATCCTTTATGGACTCTCTGTACTTCCTGGGCTTGGGTGGCTATTTCCTTTCCCATGATAGGGAAGTTTTCAACTATAATCTCTTCAAATATTTCCTCTGGTCCTTTCTCTCTCTCTTCTCCTTCTGGGACCCCTATAATGTGAATGTTGTTGCGTTTAATGTTGTCCCAGAGGTCTCTTAGTCTGTCTTCATTTCTTTTCAATCTTTTTTCTTTATTCTATTCCGCAGCAGTGAATTCCACCATTTTGTCTTCCAGGTCACTTATCTGTTCTTCTGCCTCAGTTATTCTGCTATTGATTCCTTCTAGTGTAGTTTTCATTTCAGTCATCTTTGTTTGTTTGTTCTTTAATTCTTCTAGGTGTTTGTTAAACATTTCTTGCATCTTCTCGATCTTGGCCTCCATTCTTTTTCCGAGGTCCTGGATCATCTTCACTATCGTTATTCTGAATTTTTTTTCTGGAAGGTTGCCTATCTCCACTTCATTTAGTTGTTTTTCTGGGGTTTTATCTTGTTACTTCACCTGGTGTATAGCTCTCTGCCTTTTCATCTTGTCTTTTCTGTGAATGTGGTTTTTGTTCCACAGGCCGCAGGATTGTAGTTCTTCTTGCCTCTGCTGTCTGCCCTCTGGTGGATGAGGCTATCTAAGAGGCTTGTGCAAGTTTCCTGATGGAAGGGACTGGTGGTGGGTAGAGCTGATTGTTGTTCTTGTAGGCAGAGCTCAGTAAAACTTTAATCCGCTTGACTGTTGATGGGTGGGGCTGGGTTCCCCTCCCTGTTGGTTTTTTGGCCTGAGGCAACCCAACATTGGAGCCTACCTGGGCTCATTTGTGGGGCTAATGGTGGACTCTGGGAGTACTCATGCCAAGGAGTACTTCCCAGAACTTCTGCTGCCAGTGTCCTTGTCCCCACGGTGAGCCACAGCCACTGTCCGCCTCTGCAGGAGACCCTCCAACACTAGCAGGTAGGTCTGGTTCAGTCTCCCCTGGGGTCACTGCTCCTTTCACTGGGTCCCAGTGCACACACTACTTTGTGTGTACACTCCAGGAGTGGAGTCTCTGTTTTCCCCAGTCCTGTAGAAGTCCTGCAATCAAATCCCAGTAGCCTTCAAAGTCTTATCCTCTAGGAATTCCTCCTCCCATTGCCCGACCCCCAGATTGGGAACCTGATGTGGGGCCTCAGAACCTTCACTCCAGTGGGTGGACTTCTGTGGTCTAAGTGTTCTGCAGTTTGTGAGTCACCCACCCAGCAGTTATGGGATTTGATTTTACTGTGATTGCGCCCCTCCTACCGTCTCATTGTGGCTTCTCCTTTGTCTTTGGACGTGGGGTACCTTTTGGTGAGTTCCAGTGTCTTCCTGTCAATGATTGTCCAGCAGCTAGTTGTGATTCTGGGGTTCTCACAAGAGGGAGTGAGAGCACGTCCTTCTACTCCACCATCTTGGTTCCTAATCTACAAACTATCTTCTTTTTTTCACTAATAAATACTAGGTGCCTAGAAGTTTTCTTAAAGGATAATTTAATGCAATGCAAGACAATACATTTGTAAAGGAGACCAAAAGTTTCCTCTTTTTATACAGTGCTTAATTTCATGAAAAGTGCATGAAATTCAAATATATCTTACTCTATATAAAGAAATCCCTCATGAACTTGAAGTAGAAGCAATAAATTGAACGCTTCATGAAGCCAAATTCCCTTATCTTGTAGAGAAGCATCTACGAGTATGACTGTACTTATACTATTTACTTCAGTCTTTTGGTTAGTGCTGTGAGAGCTCCATTATCCTGAGTGCATTATAAATTTGGATATTTTTTCAGTTCAGTTAACAGACCTAAATTGAATAATTAAAAAGAGATGTAAGTACCAACAATCATGCCTATCATATTGCTGTGAATTTAGCTATTATTTCTTTGATTGATTTCTAGGAGAAATACATTTTCTTATAAAAACAAATTGATTGAGAGGACTTCTTTAAAAGTCCAGCTTTAAAACAACTGCTAGCCCTAAAATTATTACTGACATAACTAATTAAATATAAAATACACAAGAACCCATTTTACCACCAACAGCTAGGGAAGCATGCCATCTACATGCCATAAATATCAAGACATTTCTCTAAGACATAATGCAGAGGAGGACAGTTTGAAAATGGTCTTAAAGTGTCAATTTATTCAGTTCCATATATAGAACAACATTAGGAACAAATAGATGTAGACTACTTTGGCAGGTTCCCACTAACACTTCCTATGGTGTAGAGCTAAGAGGAAAGTCATAATTTATATAATTGAGGATTGTATTTTGTAGTACTTGCTTTCTTCAATGTGGATTTCATTTGTAGCATTTGAAAATAGCAGTCAAATTTCTGCTCTGCCTTCCCACACTTTCACATTTCATGAATTCTCTCAGGTTTTTGAGCATCTGAATAGGAATATCTATTTATGGAGTCAGAATATGTACACACTTTTGTATTCCTTTAGTCCCCTTTTATCTGGATTAGAAGAATTTAGGGAGTGGCATGCAACAAAATCAAACACAAACTTTTACAAGCTATTATACAAGTAAATAGTAGTCAAAGAGATCACTGCCTATAAGATCTTCTTTATAAGAATATGTAAATGTGAGAAATTATTCCTGCAAATACTGCTAGAATTCTGTAAATGCTATAATTCAAAATAAACTCTTATATAAATCAAAGAAAGAATTCAGTAAAGAAACTCTCAGAAAAAAAATTCACTTACATTCTTAATAAAATTTAAGCTATTTTAACACAGTGACTAAGGGTTCAGAAATGATCATAAAAATAGAATTATCTATCTACATGACCTTGGATATGGTGATGACTTTTTAGATAAAACACCAAAGGCTTGGTCCATGAAAAAATTGATAAGCTGGACTTCAGTAAAATTAGAAACTTCTGCTCCATGATGAAGCAATGCCAAGAGTATGAGAAGACAAGCCACAGACTGGGAGAAAATAATTGCAAAAAACACATCTGATCAAGTACAGTATCCAAAATATACAAGGAACTCTTAAAACTCAACAATAAGAAAACAAACAATCTGATTAAAAAATCGACCAAAGGGTCTTCCCTGGTGGCGCAGTGGTTGAGAGTCCACCTGCCGATGCAGGGGATGCGGGTTCGTGCCCCAGTCTGGGGGGATCCCATATGCCGCAGAGCAGCTAGGCCCGTGAGCCATGGCTGCTGAGCCTGCACGTCCAGAGCCTGTGCTCTGCAAAGGGAGAGGCCACAACAGTGAGAGGCCCACATACTGCAAAAAAAAAAAAAAAAAAATCAACCGAAGACTTTATCAAACCCTCACCAAAGTAGATATCAACATGGCAAATAGTCATATGAAAAGGTACTCCACATTATAGTCATAAGGGAAATGCAAATTAAAACTCTGAGATACCACTACATGACTATTGCAATGGCCAAAACCTGGCAAGCTGACAACAACAACTGCTGACAGGGATGTGGAGCAATAGGAACTCTCCTACAGTACTGATGGGAATGCAAAATGGCACAGACACTTTGGAAGTTTGGGGTAGTTTCTTACAAAATTAAACATACTCTTATCAGAGAGATTCAGCAATCATGCTCCTTAATATTTATCCAAAAAATTTAAGTACTTACGTCCACACAATAACCTGCACACAAATATGTTTACAGAAGTGTTACACAAATTTGCCAAAACTTGGAAGCAACCAGTATGTCCCTCAGGAGGTGAATAGTTAAATTGTGGTATATCCAGACAGTGGAGTATTATTCAGTGCTAAAAAGAAATGAGCTATCAAGCCGTAAAAAGACATGGAGGAACCTTAAATGTATGTTACTAAGTGAAAGGAGGCATTCTGAAAAGGCTGCATACTGTATGATTCCAACTATATGACTTTATGGAAAACACAAAACTGTGGAGACAATTTTAAAAGTCAGTGATTGCTAGGGACTGGGGATGGAGAGGGATAAATAGAGTACAGAGGTTTATTTATCATATATATATATACATAATATTCAAATCAGCAGAAGAAAGTTTTTCCCAAAAAAACAAAAAAATCATGTTTGGAAATTTTTTAAAAGGTTAGAAAGAAGTTAAACAGAAATGAATAACAAATTGGAGGATAATTATCCCGAAAGCATTATAAGTAATCAAGAAATATTATTCTAATATTATTCCAAACATGGTTGTGAACAGATTCTTTCTTAATGACATAGTTTACGATATCCTTTCAGGAAGAAATTAGCATTCATGATAAAGTGCTTAAACAATTTTCATATAAACTATAAAGAAATTAAGACCTCTTCTGGGTGACATACTACTCACCCACTTCACTGAATGACAATTAAAAATCTAACTTCATCTAGCACTCTTTTTGCTTATATTCAGTGTAAAAATGATTGTGTTCATTCTTTCTTCATATAAAATCCTGATCAAAAAAAAAAATCCTTGGAGTAGCATGCTAGAGGTTTCTTACAGTATTAAAACTAAAATTAAAAAGTTGATATATGGTCAAAACTAATTCTGGAAAACTTTTTAACTTAATGGAATAATACTTACATTTTATTTCAATGTGTTACCTTGTCCATGGCAGAGACAGTGACCCTCAAATTAGATTTATTAATATAAATGAACTATCCCACGAGATTATTTTGGTGTGAAAAAGTCACATAAATTTATTTAAATTTTAGTTCACTCCTACTTAATGTATTATCTACTATTAACATTTGCGTGTGCTATCTTACAATATTCTATACGTATATGTGGAATACATATATATGTATACACATAAACATTTGCATATGTATAGCCTCCTTGGCGTTTGGTCTTGTTAAGTTCAGCTCATCATTCTAGCTAAAAGATAAGTTAGTGTCTGTTTCAGTCATTTAACTGATTACTTCTTCCAATTTTGTATAATATGTGGATTTGATGAGCATTACAGCAGTGCCTTTTGTAATGATGTTGAACTAGGTGAGAATAGGACAGCACACCACTAGAGATTTGCCTCCAGTCAATACTATAATTCATTAACTTAAAACCATTTATTTAAAGTTGCTCTACTAATCTGATCGAATGGCTAACTTTCTAAGCATTTCTGCAAGGAAAGGTGGAAGACTTGAAAAGGAAGTAATACAAGGCTTTTTTAAAAATAAAAAAAAACATATTTCCCTTTTCTAGACAGTGTTTCTAGACCAATTCTTCAAGTCAGTGGTCATGCTGAAAGGCATTTAGAGGTATGCAGAGGAGATGAGCAGAGATGCACATGTTGACCATATGTCAACTTGGTTTTTTTTTTGCTCTTTATAAGTACAGTGCATTAAATGCTCCTAGTGTCATTCCACATAATTTAAGAGAACATTCTAACATTCGACTTGCTCATTTTACCTGAGCAGTCTTAAAGTGCAAAATTCGTTCTTATTTCATATAAATAAATGATGCCATCACAAATGTCAATACTGGGGAAGTTTCTGCCTGTCGAGTGCTGAGAAAGTTTGACTACAGCCTAGGGCGACAAAAGAGAAGTTCAGGAATAACACTGCTGGGAATTTCCATCCAGGAATTTGTTGTCAGATGCATTGATGGGACACCCCAAATGACTCCAAAACTGCTTGCTCCAATGACAAGAGCAACAAAGTGCTCATTTCCAATTACCAAGGGGTTTTAAAGTGTAAACCGTATTCCTCTTCTGTCAGCTGCTCAGAAACCTGGAAAGGGAAATCAGCAACATTTCAACACTACGTCGTTCAACACTGTTGCATGTGTTTAGGTAGCATTCTAGGACTTACATTTGGTGAATAAAATGTTAACAGCTTGTTGGAGATATTGTTTCCTGTGTGATGGACTTTGTTTAGAATATTAGAACTATCATCTTCTGAAATCAGACATTGCATTTAGAGAAACTGTTCACGTGATATAAGCAAGACTCTCCCAACATATTTTTTTAAATGTGATTAAGGCACTTTTAAGATAAATCTTGCTAGTAGAGAGGAAGCAATTTCTTATAATTATAAATTTCATGTAGAAAAGTGACACATCTAAGACACACTTTAATTTGGTGGCCTGAGAGTTAATTCTGGTCTCAGATTTTATTTTTAATTAGTTTTGTTTTGTTTTTTCTACTTTACGGTGGTGATATAACAAGTGTGATTAGAAAGAGTTGACAACATTGAAAAATAATGTTTAGATTTTGCGACACTTAATAACCCACGACCTCTGGATAATTTCCCATACGTACTTCCATCTCTCACCAGATCTCCATGGTTCATATTTCCTATTCCCTCCCTATGAATGGATTTTTCACTTAAGACAGTAACTCAATATTTGCTTAATCTCTAAAAGCATTAGAATTAGTAACCCTAATACAATCATCTTTATTTCTTCAAACTAAATTTTGAATTTTTATTCATCCTTTCTAACATGTCAAAGTATAAAGAAGAAATAATATCATGCCGCTCATACTAGTAGAAAATAAACGAACGTCAAAGATTTTATTTATTTCATTAATTAATAAGGAAAGCAGTAAGGTGTGGTAACCAAAGAACATTTTAAAAGCTTAGGTATACATATGTATAATTGCTAGATTTAATGTAGAACTGGTTAATGTCTATCTAGGACATAAAGTGGTATATCCACTGAACAGCAATTTTTTGCCTCTTTAACAAATAAAATCAGACTTGGCATGCAAGTTTACTAAGTATGGGATATTTAATCTATAGTTAACATTTTCATTTGTTTTGAGATTTTAAAAAAATTTTCCATTTTGATTTCTTCTTTGACCCATTGGTTACATCAGGGGCAGGGGCTGGGAGAATTTGGGGAGGTGTTGTTCAAAGGGTACAAACTTCCAGTTAGAATATGACTAAGTTCTGGGGATTTAATGCACTGCATTTGGTTTGCATACTTGAAAATTGCTAAGAAAATAGATCTTAGATGTTCTCACCACCAGAAAGAAATGAAATGGTAATTATGTGATGATATAAATATTAGCTAAGGCTGTGGTGGCAATTACACTGCAATATGTAAGTGCATCAAATCAACATGGATATCTTTAACTTACACAATGTATATGCCAATTATGCCTCAATAAGGCTAAGAAAAAAACAGTTAACAGTGAATCTCACTAAAAACATGCACATAAAATCATATACATGCTCTTGAGTAGCTGTATCTCTCGTGATATTGAAAGAGCAGAGCAAGGAAATATATGTACCCACCTTTTTGCCTTATTTCTAAGATTTGCATTTTTTTTTTTTTTTTTTGACACGTAAGGGAACTGATTTTCGGAGAAGGCACTATTGGAGAAGAGGAAAAGTGCTATAATTAGAATCTGTATTTTCTGGCTTGAATTTTTATGACCTTGCCAGTACACATAACAATACTTAGCTACTTCTCAATGGAAAATACAGGTTTGAGTAATTTTTCCAAGTAAAGGAGAAACGTTTGCAAATTAATTTCTTAAAAAACTTAGTCATTCTGTTATAGCTATCTTTTCTTTATGAAATCACTTTTATTTTTTATCCAGTTCTAGGATCTCATCCAGGGTACACAATGCATTTAGTAGTCACGTGTCCTCAGACTCCTCTTCCCTGTGACAGTTTCTTAAGCTTCCCTGATTTTGATGAACTTGACAGTTTCAACAGGACTGGTCAAGTACTTTGTAGAATGTCCTTCTATTGAGTTTTATTCAATATTTTTGTCATGATTAGCCTGGGGTTATGAGTTTTGAGGAGGAAAAGCACAGAAGTAACCTGCCATTCTCATCAAATCATATCAAAGATATATACTAGCAATGCGATTTATCACTCTTGCTGTTGCACTTGATCACCTGGCTGAGGTAGTGCTTATCAGGTTTCACTTTAAAGTTCCTCTTTTTTCCCCCATTTTCTATATTGTATTCTTTAGAGGAATTTATCATTCTCAGCCAACATTTAAGGAGTGGAGAGTTATGCTTCTCTTCCTTGAGCAGAGTTTCTATATAATTTATTTGGAATTATTTTGCATGTGAGATTGTCTGTTGTCTCATTTATTTATTTAATAACTTTAGATTTCTATGGATATTTATTTTGTACTTTGGGTTATAGTCCAGTACTGATTCATTGGCACTACAAGATGCTTCACACTCACCTTGTATACTTGTTGCCCCACACCTAGATTCAGCGATTTCTTCAAGGAATGCTGATTCCTTGTATTAGAGAATGGGATCATAAACTAAGGGCTTGGTGCTAGGTGTTCTTGTTGCTCCTGGAGTGCTATTCCCTTTAGGCTTTCTTAGCTAACAGAGCAAGGGAATATATAGTAATTTGTTATTTTTATTGAATATACTCCATACAGAATTATTATAGAATATTTACTATATTTTCTGAGCTATATATTACATCCTTGTAATTTATTTATTTTACACCTAGTAGTTTGTACCTCTTAATCCCCTTCACCTATTTTGCCCCTCCCCCATCCCCTCTCCCCTCTGGTAACCACTAGTTTGTTCTCTGTATTTTTGAGTCTGTTTCTGTTTTGTTCTATTTGTTCACTTGTTTTATTTTTTAGATTCCTTTTAAGTGGAATCTAAGTAAATCTAAGTAAAAACACAGTATTTGTCTTGAGCCTCTTTTATTATAAGGGCATTAATCTCATTCATGAGGCCTCTGCCCTCATGACCTAATCACTCCCGAAGGCCCTACCTCCTAATACCATCATACTGGGCATTAATATTTCAACATATGAATTCAGAAGGAACACAGTCATTCAGACCATAACAAACCTGCTCTGAATACCTAGAATAAATCCAAGGAGATTGTGATTTATAATCTTATTATGCCTTGCTGAATTTGATTTGCTAATACTTTTCGAAGATTGTTTCATCTTCATGAAAGATATTTGGTTGTAGTTTTCTTTTAATGTCTTTATGTGGTTCTGTTATTAGGTTATGGTTGGCTTCATAGAATGAGTTGGGAAATATTTCCTCAGCTTCTGTTTTCTGGAAGAGATTCTGGAGAATTTGTATTATTAAATGTCTGGTAGAATTCATCATTGAAATAATCTGGGCCTGATCTTTCTTTTTTAGAATATTATTCATTATCTTTTCAATCTATTTCATAGATACAGGGCAATTATTACCTGTTTTTCGCCTTAAATGAGTTTTAGTAATTTGTGACTTTCAAAGAATTAGTTAATTTCATCTAAGTTATCAAAATTGTAGGCATAGTTGTTCATAGTAGTTTTTAATTCTTCTTAATGTGTGTGGAGACAGTCCTAATGACCCCTCTTTCATTTTTTATACTGATAATTTGTGTCTTCTTTTTCTTTCTCTCTTCTCTCTTTGGTTAGCTTGGCTAGAGGTTTATTAATTCTATTGGTTTTTTCAAAGAACGAGATTTTGGTTTCATTAATTTTCTCTACTTTTTCCTGCCTACTGATTCGTGTTCTACTTTTTATGATTTTTAATTTTGCTTGCTTTATGCTTAACATGCTCTTCTCTCTGTAGTTTCCTAAGATGGTTCTCAAGTTATCTTTCTATTATTTGTCTTAAATTTAATTCTATTTTGGTCTGAAAGCATACTTAGTATGATTTCTATTGTTTTAAGTTTGTTCAGGTATGTTTTATGGCTCAAAATGTGGTCTATTTGGTGATTGTTCCATACGTCCTTGAGAGGAATGTGTATTCTGCTGTTGTTGGACCAAGTATTCTATAAATATAAATTAGATAAAGTTGATTAATAGAACTGTTTACATTCAGTGTATTCTTTCTGATTTTCTCCTCTGGGTATCAGTCACTTAAAGATGGTGTAGTTGTCTATAAGTATGATAGTGAATTTGTCTGTATCACCTTTCAGTTCATCAGTTTTTGATGCTCTGTTAATTGTGTACATATTTTGGCTTATTATGTCTTCTTGAAGAATTAACTTCTGTATTATTGTGACATGTTTCTCTATAGCCTTGAAAATAATTTCGTTTTGAAATCTGTTTTGCCTGAAATTAATATAGTTATCCCAGGCTTCTTCTGATTATTGTCAACATTGTATAGCTGTCTTCATCCTCTTACTTTTAACCTATTAGAGTTTTAATACTTAAAGTGATTTCTTGTAAATAACATATAGTTGGGTCTTGTTTTTTAATCCACCCAGACACCTGACTTTCAATTGGTGTATTTAGGTCATTCACATTTAAAGTGTTTATTGATATATTTGGATTAATACCCACTATGTTTATAACTTTTCTATTTGTTGCTCATTGTAATTTTCTTTGTTTCTTTCCGCCCCACCTCTTTTCCTGCTTTCTCTGGTTATAATTGAGCGTTTACAGGATTGCATTTTATCTTTTTTTTCTTAGCATGTTCATTTTACTTCTAAAAAAAAGAGATTAGTGCTTGCCCTAGAGGCTATAATATTCATTTTTGACTAAACTAGATTAAAAAACACTATACTCCTTCATGTGTGATACATGTAGTTTATGACAGTGTATTCCCAAGTCTTCCCTACTATGACTCATAACACTGCTGTCATGAATTTCACTTCTCTGTACACTACAATTACCAATACATTGCTCCTACATTGCTACTATGATTATTTTAAACATTTATTTTTCAGTAAACTAAGAATAAAAAATATAATTTTATTTTCATTTCATTTATTCTTTTCCTGTGCTCTTTTTTCCTCTGTTCTATGATGGATTCCAAAACAGTAATTGATTTTTGTTTCCTTAACCTTTTTTTTTGGTAAGGTTGAGAATTCTGACTTTTAAGCTCTATGTGTTGATGTTAAAACTGAGTGTCCTACATGTTCTTTTCTTAAAAACATATTACCTGAGAACTAACATATTCTTTTTCCCATTTCTCCTTTCATCAATTGTTCTTCTCTACTTTAAAAGAAAATGATGTATTGATCATCAGCCCTGATTTATTATAATACATTGCTCAGATACAAAAAAAATGGCACTGATAACAAAGAGATAATCATAAATATTAATGGCAGAAAAATCTCCTTTTATCCAGGGTTCATAACACCTTCCTTCTATTTATTCCATCTCTTAAAGAAGTGCATTTACTCAGTGCTACATTTTGTTTAAATATATTTTTTGGAAAATTTTTAAAACATCTCTTTGCTCAATTGTAATAACTTTATTCAAAGGGAATTTAAAATGTAGTTTTATGATTATAATAACTTTTAAAAATACAATTTTGAATAATACATGTTTGTAGTGTAGTATTCTGTAGGAAATGTAGGATTGAAGTTATTTCAAAGAGAAATAGACAATGTAAAATGAGATTATTTATTAATTTATTTTAATCATTATAGACCTCAAATTACTATGGTATTTATATTCTGTTAGATACTCCTAAAAGAGCAATATAACCATATTACATAAAATTGTCATTCACCGTATAGAATTTTCCAGAAATTATGTCCTTTGCAATCATATAATTTTATGATAATTTTTAACTACCTGAAAATATTTATTAGGAGAGATATAGTTCTTCAAAAGTATTTTATGGATTATAAAAGATAGGGCAAAATATAATGGATGTCTTTAGGTTTTGTTATGGTTTAGAATCAGAGTCCAAACCTTAGATTGCTAATCTCATGCGTTTGGAGAAAACCAACTCTAAGAGATTCATATAAAATTGAGCAAGTAATCCTCTGTTGATGATCACATTAATAGGACAGAAATATTAAGAAGCATACGGTAAGTTGTATGTTCTGCTGGATTGGCAACAGATATTTTATGATATAATGAAGTGGTACACATCCTTTCAGATCCCAAGTCCTTAATACTTACACTTTCTCTAGTGCTTACAATTTCAAGTGTAGTCTGCCAACCATATGAATTAGCTTCATTTAGGAGCATGTGAAAATCTCAGGCCCTAATCCAGGTGATTTCCAAACACAATAAAGTTTGGGATGGAGGCATTAACTTCCTCCCTCCCTCTCTCCTCCTCCGTTTCTTTCTTTTTTTCCTCCCTTCCTTCTTCCTTCCTTCCTTCCTTCCTTTCTTTCTTTCTCTTTCTCTCCCTTCCTCCCTCCCTCCATTCCTTCCTTCCTTCCTTCCTTCCTTCACTCCTTCCTTCCTTCCTTTTTATCTCTCTTCCACTCAAATATAAAATTTGAGTGAGCAATTGTTCCGTCTGCTTCATTCTCTGTTCCTCTTACCTCAGGGACTAGGACAGTGTCTGCTACATAGTAGGTGCTCTATAATTACTTGTTATATGACTTTTCATAAAAAGAAGTCCAAAGGTAGGCAGTTTTACTTTGGCAAAGTCAGCAGCTCCACAACAAATTCAGATTTTTTTCCCATCTTGTTGCTTTGCCATTCTCCACAACTTTATTCCTTGAGGCTATAAATTGACCTGAGTCACCTAACGTCCTCATACATTATTGTTCAAAAACTTAAAATAAGAAGGAAAAAAAGGCCTTTGTTCTGGCTCCATTTAAAACTGAAGAAAATTTTCCTCAAAGCCCCATTTCTCAGAATTCTTCCTCTCTTAGTTAATTGACCAGATTGTTTCACATTCTCCTCTTTAAATTAAACACTCATAAGGAAATTGCCATCTTTGACCCAGAGCAGGGTTCAGTAAACTATGGTTCAAATGTAACCTGCTGCCTGTTTTTGTATAGCCTGTAAGAATGTTTTTAATAATGTAAAGAGTTGAAAAAAATTTTAAGTATAGTATTTCATGATATTTGAAAATTATAGAACTTCAGATTTGATTATTTGTTGTAGGTTGAATTGTATCTCCCAGAAGGTATGTTGAAGTCTCAACCCCTATACTATGAATGTAACCTTATTTGGAAATAGTGTCTTTACATATGTAATTAGTTAAGATGAGATCATACTGAATTAGGGTTGGTCCTAGTTTCAGTGGCTGGTTTCCTTGTAACAAGAGTGAGTTTTGGAGACACAGACACACACAAAGGGATGAGAGCGATGTGAAGGTGGAGGCAGAGATGAGAGTGATGCGGCCACAAGTGCAAGGATGCCAAGGACCACAAAGTGAACACCAGAAGCTAGGGGAGAGGCAGTGAAGGATTCTTCCCAAGAGCCTTCAAAGGAGCCAGGACTTGCTAGCACTTTAAATTCAGAGGTCTAGCCTCCAGAACTGTGAAAGAATAAATGTATGTTTAAACCACCCAGTGAGTGGTAATCTGTTGAAGCAGCCCCAAAAAACTAATACAATATCCTTACATAAAGTCTTACTGGAACCCAGCCATGCTCACTCATTTACCTATTGTATGTGGCAGATTTGATTAATAATGACAGAAATAGTCTGGCCTGCAAGGCTAAAATACTTACTTTCTGACCCTTTCCAGAAAAAAGCGTGCAGACTCTTGGTTTCATGTTTAGCACTCTGATTCATCCCTTGGGTCTGGGGACCACCTTTCCTGGGACACTCAAATGGGAAGAACAAATTCGGTGTTATATTAGGTTTGGAGAACAAGTTGAGGGGTTAGTGTATATGCAAATAGCAGACTATCTGCAGAATATCTTACAAATAACAAGCATGATATGTATTTCTACTGCTACAAAAATTAGCTCTGGGTTAATAATTTGTATATATTTTCTCAGAATTCTTCCTACTTTTATAGTTATAAATTATTTTTTATAGCACTACATACACAAAAAATATAATGCTTCTCTTTGGCCCATGTGGAAATTGTGAAAAAGTAGGAAATTTGAATAATGTTGATTAAAGGTGATTGCAGAAGCAAAGCTTAAGCCTGTTTCTAGAGATACAGAAGGTCCAAGATCCTGCTTCTTGACTCATGTCATTTCTAATCATTTCACTGAGACCTAGCAGCCACAGCACAAATTCTGGAATGTGATATCAATTACCTGAAGAATGAAATACCATGAATGAGGTATTTGCTTCAGGCACTTACTCTAGGACTGACCAGCAATTGGGAATATAGTAGAGATGGGCAGCCTGCCAAGCCTGGGGATCACGACGAGGCTTCTCCAAATAGTTGGATGCTCAGAGAGATTATCCTTTCCCAATTATAGGCACTGTGACATGGAACAGAGTTTCCAGGTGCTGTTTCTGCCATTAGTTTCCTTCATTAAAACAACTAGCAAGTGCAGTAAAATTGTATTTAAAGTTTACCCACTAATTTTAAAAGAAATCATGGTTCTTGAAAGGCAATAACAATGGAAAGAAAAAAATGGCCTCCCAAATTGAACCGTTATCCTGAGTCGATTCTCCATGAATCTGTGGCATTTCGACAGGTCCAGATGTTAAGAGGCAATGTGCCCTGGAACTGTCTTTTCAGGAACATTTATGGAGACGTAAAGGCCCTGGAGAGACAGAAATAGGAAATTCTTCTTCAGAAAATCTATATGCATTCCTGAATCCATTAAGATAATGACAATGATTTCCTCTAGAGAGATTTAGAGGCATCCCTCCCTGGAGACCTTTGCTTGTATTCCAGGACAATATATGGAATCTAAAAAAAAAAAAAACAGGCTCTGAAGAACCTAGGGGCAGGACAGGAATAAAGACACAGACGTAGAGAATGGACTCGAGGACACGGGGAGGGGGAAGGGTAAGCTGGGATGAAGTGAGAGAGTGGCATGGACGTATATACACTACCAAACGTAAAATAGATAGCTAGTGGGAAGCAGCCGCATAGCACAGGGAGATCAGCTCAGTGCTTTGTGACCACCTAGAGGGGTGGGATAGGGAGGGTGGGAGGGGGACGCAAGAGGGAGGAGATATGGGGGTATATGTGTGTGTATAGCTGATTTACTTTGTTATAAAGCAGAAACTAACACACCATTGTAAAGCAATTATACTCCAATAAAGATGTTAAAAATTTTTTTAAAAATCTATCTTTCTCCAGAAAAGAGGATGGGCAGGTGTGGATGGGTTTGTCAGTAGCCCCTTTATAAGGTCAGAGTCTATGAAACTTAGGGTTCCTCACCTGTCAGTCACCCTCACTATGTGTGCAGTTCCTCACCAAGGCACACTGTAAGAATTGGGGCTCAGGGAACCCACACTACATTATTCTGTCTGCTTCTCTTGCTGCATGTAATAAGTTGTCTTTGTCTCTAACTCAGAGGTTTCCAGTTTTATGTGTAAGTACAGAATTTGTGGTAGGCTGGCTTGCATAGTGTAAAATTTTGGAACTTTCACAATAACTGACTTTATTTTGTAAGTTATATTTTCTGATTTAAAGCATGAAGTGTGTTCACATGTTCATTGAAGAAAATTTGGAAAATTAAATAAATAAAAATTACAATTAAAAAAATTACTCCAAACCCTTTTATTCTTTTCCTTCCATCTTCTTTGGTTATAGAATTTTTATTTGCCATGGTGTATAAAATTTACATTGTGTTTTGTAAGTTTTACAAAAGCTTAACATGGAATCCCTTATTTATTAAATAGATTTGTTGGTCACCAGACATACTCTTGCTTGTTTTTCCTTTTTATTTTTATATATTATTTTTTCTTTCTTATCCATTTCTTCCTTGTCTGGAATCCATTTTTAGAAGAATGTTTGTTAATTTGAAAATATTGTCTTTGCATTCCAGTGTCATATTTGCAGTTTAATTATTTCCTGGATCATACTTTTCTTCCCCTGAAGACATTACAGGCATGATTTTAATGTCGCTTAGAGAACAATGTTGTTGTGCAGGAGCCTATGGTCAACCTGATTGTTTAGATGACAAAGGATTATTTCTTTTCCTTTGTCCTCCAGGATTTTAACTAAGATAGAGCTTGTTGCTGATGATAATTCTGTTAACTTATACATAGACATCATACAACTTTTCAATATAGTGAAGAACTTTTTTTCTGGAAGGTTTTAAAAAATTATATGTTTGTATAGTTTTCTTTTTCTATTTTCTCATCCTCTTCATCGGAAACACTAATTAAGAAATATTGATGCTCAAACATCACATTTAACAGCGATTATTTTCTCTATAAGCCTTTTTAACAGTACAATCCTTCCCAAATCATTTTGCCCATTTTATAAAGTCCACTCTTCCACCTTTGTCATTGTTTTTAGCATTACTTGTTCTCATTAAGCTGCTTCTGGTATGGAACACTTCTTTGATAATTTACCTTTCTCTCTAATTTCTTTTCCCAAACACTGCCATCTCTTTTTTCACCTTTTTATGTTGCCTTATGCTCTTTTCCTCAGTACTGAAATACGTGTTTCTTTACTGAGTTACTTACTGCAGTGATAAGTGTAGTTACACTTTTTATTTGCTTAGCTTAGTTGCAACTTTTTTTAGGGGGCGGGGGCCAGGGTTTGAGCATTCTTCATCTGACTTATTTTTTCCTGATTCTTTCACCTTCGTTCCTTTAGTACACTATTCCATGATGCCAAATAAGGTTCAGGAAAGTCTCATTACCAACTGGAACTGCTGTCCCTATTATGCCAACAAGAAATAGTTGGATTTACCTCAGTCTGCATCACCTCTTTTGGAAAAGTGATCTGCCAGTTCTCTTTGAGTTCAGGAATCCACAGTGTTTGTTCTTCCCACATCAAGACGATGTAAATTGCATTTGTGAATACTTATAATTTAGGATTATAGATGATAGTTACATTCTTATTTCTTATTCTCTTTGTTGTCTGGAGGTAATTTCAGGGAAGAAGAAAATTAAGTCTCTTATTACGACCGTAGAACATTTATTTTATAACTGGCTACCCAGAAGAGCTCTTTTGCTTTGTCTAGTGATTTTTCATTGATTGTCTATAACTTTTCCAGTAGATAATCATCTGAAAATAATGACACATTTAGCATCCCTTTTACAAAGTTATACTATATAGTGTCTCTAAAATGCATACAAAAATGATTGATATTTTATCTTCAATTTATGATACAGTTTCCAGGAATTCTTAGCAACTAAAATCATAGTTTGACTCTAACTATATATATACGTCAAATTTTCTATATTATTGGAACTTTCGATTTATATTTATGTTTATTCTTCTCTAGAAAATATATCTTTCCCACAAAGAATCCACTTTATATTTACATGTGTTCAATCATTGTAATTAGTGGTACACCATTAATAATTCATGCTCTGTGCAGAATAAGTATAATATGATACAGACATTTACTGTCTAAACCTGTTGTGCTTGGAAATGCCTTGCATTACACTGTGTACCATGACCCAGTGATTTCACCAAAAGAGAAAAAAAGATAAAAGCTTTTAGTTTTTAAACTTAGCTACATAAATGGATAGAGAGCTTTGAAAATATGACACAGCAATGTTTTATTCTAGAGATTCTGAGACCCTTGACATATTAAACATTCTATATCTGATTTATGATGCTTTCATTTATATTGCAGAAGGATACACCAACCACTTAACATGATATAGTATAGTTATATTTTCTATAAAAGTCACTCCATTATCAAGGCTGTTAAAATATCCATTGACGGTGGTAATTTACTTCTTTGAATAAAGTGAATTAAGTTCAATAAATCATATTTTTTCCTTGATGAGCTCTGAGGTTTTATTTGCTTTTATTTATATATCTCTCAATGTCTTTAAATTATCTATTGAATATAGTATCCCCAGCTAGTGTAAGTAGTAAGTACACCTTACATTTTTCCAGTAAATTATTTTATCATAAAGAATCTACAACTACTTTGACTCTACAAATTTCAAGCAAGAAAAATCTAGTATTTATCCTCTTAAAACTTACCTCTTTTGAAGCATTTGTATTAATTGCCTGAATTTTTAAAAAATACATAATTTTATATTTTATGAATTGAAATAATTGGAGGTGGTCAAACATCCACCAGAATTTCATCTACTTTGATAATCCATAATGTTAATCTAAGTATCTGATAAACTTTATGCAACCTCAGTTTAGTTACTGCCTCAGCCCACTGTGGAAATATACTCTTCATATTGTATTTTCTGCCATAGATCAAACTAAAGACTAATAAAAGGTGTCACAGTCTAGGGTCTTGATATCTCCAAGTAAATATTTTGGGGAAAAGTCCTTAGAAAAAACTCAATTCAAAAATTGTTTTACAGATTAGGAGACACTTTTGGTTCTAGAGTGATAAGAAATGTAAAATTTTCAGAATATAATTATGAGAAAAATATATTTTATAAATATAAGTATATATATCACTTGGGCTTAATATGTTTTGCATTTCATTATGAAAATTTTCAAGTATAATGTACATTATACAATGTATAAGGACTATAACTGCTCTAGGGTCTACCCATGGCTATTAAATTTAAATTGATTGTAATTAAATAATATTTAGTTCTGAAGTCACACTAGATGCATTTCAAGTGCTGAATGGCCACAGGTGGCTAGTGTCTACTCTGTTAGGCAGCACATTTTTATCATTATAGAACGTACTATTGAGCAGCCCTGTTCCCATTTGGTATTGTAATTTTTAGTTTAAGTTGGTCTAGTACAGGTGTAATGGCATTTCATTGTATTAATGGTTTAATCTGCGTTTCTCTGATGAGACATGATATTCAACACTTTTCCATGTGCTTATTGACAATCTATGTAACTTCCTCTGTGAAGTGCTTGTTCAATTCCATGACCTCTCTTTTTATTGGATAGTTTATCTTTTATCATTGAATTGTGAGTTCTCTTTATATCCCAGATACAATACTTTTGGTAGATATATGTATTGTTAATATTTTCTCTTATATTTGGCTTCTCTATTAATTTTATTAATTTTACATCTTAGTGAATACAATTTTAAATTTTTGATTAAATATAATTAAGCATTTAAAAATTTTGTGGTTATTGCTATCTGTGACTTAAGAAAATGCTGCCTACACTCATGTCACAAAAACATTTACCAGTTTCTTCTAGAGTCTTCATAGTTTTAACTTTTATAATGTAGGTTGGTGATGTATCTCAAATTGGTTTTTAGGTATGGTATGAGATACACAGCATGTATCATTTTTTTATCCATATAAATATACAGTTTTTCTAACATCATTAGTTGAAAGTACTTTCCTTTGCTCATAGGGTTGCTTTGGATCAGTTAAAACATTAAAAATTGAAGAAGTGTGAGCCTACGTTTGGGTCCTCTATTTTCTCTCATTCTTCTAATTTTCTATAATTATGTCACTACACATACAGTTTTAAAATTGTATTTCTATAATAACTCTTAAGGTAATGGGATATAAGTTCTTCATTGTTGTAGAATTTTCTGAAATATGTTTTAGGCATCTGGTGATTATATTTTTTTCTCCATTCATTAATTCAATGAATTTTATTAATTGATTTTCAAATGATAAACCAATCTCATATTTCTCTCTAGTAGAAAGGCTACTTGGTTTAGACTGTATTGTCAAGTACATATAGATAGGTTTGACTTGCTTATACTTGATTAAGAAATATATTTTCAATAAGAATATTAGTCTTTAATATTTTTTTAGAATTTTGTCAGTTTTTGGTGCTGTATTTGTGCTGGCCTCATAATATTTTCTACCCCTCTATTTTCTTGAAGTTTGCATCAGATTGATGTGATTTCTTTTTTAATTGCATGACAGCATTTACATGTAAAACCATCTACACCTGAAATTTTCATCGTAGGGAGATTCTTTAAAATAATTATAAATAAAAATTTCTTAATACATACAAGGGCATGGCATCTGGAAAGCAGACTCTTAAATAGACTTACTGTGTAGAGAGTTTATTTGTGAAAGCCGTTAGTATCAATTCCTGTGGAAGGGAGCTGGAAAAAATAAAACAAACAAACAAAAGTTTGGGTAGAGAAGTGAAGACCTGACCTCAACCTCAGCTTACACACAGAAAGTTCTGGAATTAAAATAGCTTGTTAGAATTGTCCCACTTTAGGCCAAAATGGCAGAGCCATTCCTGCTAACCCCCTGATAATTTATCATTGGACAAGGGCCTTCTGAGCAAGGGCTCAGCCTTGAGTGGAATGACTCTGAAGCTGAAACAACTATTAGAGGAGCTGAAGATTGAAGGTTGTTGGGTGACAGTACTTTTAGCAGTATGGACAGTGCATCTCTGTTTATATCACAGAAACTATTTAGATTTTCTGTTCCATCTTGTTTCACTTTAGTAAGTTGTGTTTTCAAGCACTTTGCTCGTCCCTAATCATATATTTAGTGTCTGTAGAACATTGATTTTATTTAACATGTAACAAAATCCATATCTGATATTCATAATTTGTTTTCTCTCACTTTTTTGTAATTTAACACAGTACTAAGTCTAAGAAAATGCTAAAATATTTTTTTAATTTAGATGTAGATGATCAATATGAAATTTACTAATAATTATATGAACGTACTGTTCCCAGAAGAAGAATACAATTGGTCAATAAATGTTTAATATGTTCCTGTAGCTCAAAGTAGTAAAGGTCGCATGAATTAAAACAGTTTAACAACATCATATTTTATTTACTATATTGGCAAAAATTAGTTTGGTTATATCAAACGTTAGTGAGGGTTTGGAGGAAAATGAACACTTGCACAGTCTTGGTGGTGCTATAAATTTGTTAAGCTTTCTTGGTGAGTAATTTGACTATATCTACAAAATTTTAAATGTGTGTGACCTATGGTGTCTTTTTGGAAGAGGAGAAAGTTGAGAGGATCATAAAGTTTAGTTAATTGTCACCAATAATTATTCTTTTCTTTTCTTTGTTACAATCAATCTAGACCCTATGAGACTTCTTACGTATTTAGCATGTTCTGAACTAAATTAGTAAATTATCCAGTTAGTGCTTTAAGTTGTTCTCTACTTTCACTTTGTACTTCTTTTTATAGAGTAAATAAAATATGGAATGTCCCCATTAAGTGTTGATTAGAAAGCTAATCTTTTGATGCTTTGTGACTTTTTAAAAAATGATTAATGCCATTCTTAACATCAATAGCAAATTGTTATCTCTCATTGTTTATTCTGGTAAGTAAAAAACTACCAAATATTGGTATCCATTCGTAATTGTTGGCACATAAATTCCTTCCCTCACTACTGTCTCCTACCTTTCTACAACTGTTGCCAAGTTTCCATTATTTAGGATCATTATCACATAACAAACACATGTGTTTTAATTTCAAAACTAAATTTTGGCTGCCAAATGTATTATTTAATAACTAACATAACTTTAGAGTAAGAGAAGAGCCATCAGTTACATTTTTAAAACATTAAGCCTGAATTAGTTTTTAAGCTTAAAATATTTGCTCAACTGCCCCCTTTGGGTTCAACTATCCAAGGCTGTGGAAGCAATTCATGCATCTTGCCAGTAAAAATTTCTGAGTTAGAATAAAATGTAGAATTGATATATTGAAGGTTGGGCTTCAATTGGTGATATCTAAAGTTGTTACTAAAATAATTGCCAATATTTCATTCAACTTATTTTAGGCTTTTCTTCATGGGCCAGAAGAAGAACCAGGTGAACCAATAAATGTTGTCTTATAATTCTATATCTTGTATTTTGACATCTGCAAGGAGATTTTTTTTTCCTTCTTCCAGGATTGCTCATGATATTAGATGTGGGAATTGAGTAAATATTTGTTGTTGTTGCTCTTATATTGAAAGTAGATTTTAGGATCTAATTTATCAAAATGTCAACTGTGTTCTTTCTGGATAACTTTGCTTAAACAATATTCTTATCAATATTAAATTTTAACATGAAATAAACTAATCTATAAATCTTTGGCTTTTAGGCCAACATGCATCTTCAGAGGGACTCTGGAAAACATTGTAAATGGGCAACCTAATAAAAAAATGGAAAAATCCAGAAATGTTAGCAGCTGAATACCTGAAATATCAAGGTCTTTTCTTGACCAATTGGGGTGGGAAAAAAATCATTGAAAAGTAACTCCAGCAGGACCAGGTGGGGTAACTAATGCCAGGCTTTCCAGGCAGGGTGGGCTGGGAACTACCCTCAGCTACAACTCTGAATTAATTCCCCCCACCTGGGCAGTAGCATGGGAACTATCCACGTGGTTCTGGCTTTTATCAGGAGGCCGTAAGCCCCTCCCACCCACCTCTCAGCTCCTGTGCTGTTGGCTGTACAGCTTCCCGGTGTCCACTTCTCTGGTGAGACGCAGCTAGGAGACGCTGTCCTCAGCTCCTTGCCTGGGTGAGCAAGTCAGGCTCTAGGGCTGGCAGAAATCCTCATTTGAGGGTGCCACCGAGTTCCCCGGTAAGAGTACTGCAGCTGAGCAGAGCAGCTGCTTGGGACTACTGCTCGGGCGCTGCAGAAAGCCTTCTTGGAACCTGGCATGTTATTACTTTGGGACCGTTGGCCAGCTGCTCCTGACTTGGACACATAAAGGCTCAGACTGTCCCAGTCTGAACTGAGGGGAACCAACACTTTTAGCATATCTTTTAACACCATGAATGCAAGGTATTTCAGTGGAGAGTATCAGGAGGACATCTACAAATCCCAGACTGGCATGTGCAAGTTCTGAGGAATGGTGGAATGACCCAATGTATCTGGGAGACATTTGGAGACAGCTGAAACAGAGCTACAACAGGGCAGTGGCTGACACCCAACTCATAGCCCATCTTCTCCAGCTGTGTGGCTGATAGGGTCTTTGTGCTCTGGTCGACTGTCAGGCCTGAGCCTCTGAGGTGTGAGAGCCAAATTCAGGACATTGGTCCACCAGAGACCTTCTGGCCCCACGTAATGTCAACTGGCAAGAGGTCTCCCAGAGATCTCCATCTCAATGCTAAGACCCAGCTCCATTCAACAACCACCAAGCTACAGTGCTGGACACCCCATGCCAAACAACTAGCAAGACAGGAACACAAACCCACCCATTAGCAGAGAGGCTGCCTAAAATCATACTAAGTTCACAGACACCCTAAAACACACCACCGGACATGGCCCTGCAACCAGAAAGACAAGATCCAGCCTCATCTACCAGAACACAGGCACCAGTCCCCTCCACCAGGAAGACTATACAACCCACTGAACAAACCTTACTCACTGGGGGCAGGCAAAAAAACAACAGTAACTATGAACCTGCAGCCTGTGAAGAGGAGAGTGCATACATAGTAAGTTAAGCAAAATGAGAAGACAGAGAAATACACAGCAGATTAAGGAGCAAGATAAAAGCCCACCAGACCAAACAAATGAAGAAGAAATAGGTAGTCTACCTGAAAAAGAATTCAGAGAAATGATAGTAAAGATGAATAATGTCAACTGGCAAGAGGTCTCCCAGAGATCTCCATCTCAATGCTAAGACCCAGCTCCATTCAACAACCACCAAGCTACAGTGCTGGACACCCCATGCCAAACAACTAGCAAGACAGGAACACAAACCCACCCATTAGCAGAGAGGCTGCCTAAAATCATACTAAGTTCACAGACACCCTAAAACACACCACCGGACATGGCCCTGCAACCAGAAAGACAAGATCCAGCCTCATCTACCAGAACACAGGCACCAGTCCCCTCCACCAGGAAGACTATACAACCCACTGAACAAACCTTACTCACTGGGGGCAGGCAAAAAAACAACAGTAACTATGAACCTGCAGCCTGTGAAGAGGAGAGTGCATACATAGTAAGTTAAGCAAAATGAGAAGACAGAGAAATACACAGCAGATTAAGGAGCAAGATAAAAGCCCACCAGACCAAACAAATGAAGAAGAAATAGGTAGTCTACCTGAAAAAGAATTCAGAGAAATGATAGTAAAGATGATCCAAAATCTTGGAAATAGAATGAAGAAAATACAAGAAACATTTAACAAGGACCTGGAAGAGCTAAAGAGCAAACAAACAATGATGAACAACACAATAATGAAATTAAAATTTCTCTAGAAGGAATCAATAGCAGAGTAATGGAGGCAAAGAACAGATAAGTGACCTGGAAGATAAAATAATGGAAATAACTACTGCAGAGCAGAATAAAGAAAAAAGAATGAAAAGAATTGAGGACAGTTCTTTTCATTAAATGTGGGACAACATTATTACAACATTATATGTGCCAACATTAAATGTGCCAACATTCAAATTATAGGGGACAACATTAAATGTGCCAACATTCTGGGACAACATTAAATGTGCCAACATTCAAATTATAGGGGTCCCAGAAGAAGAGAAAAAGAAAGGGACTGAGAAAATATTTGAAGAGATTATAGTTGAAAACTTCCCTAATATGGGAAAGTAAATAGTCAAGTCTGGGAAGTACAGAGACTCCCATAAAGGAAAATCCAAGGAGAAACATGCCAAGACACATATTAATCAAACTATCAAAAATTAAATACAATGAAAAAATATTAAAAGCAGAAAGGGAAAAGCAACAAATAACATACAAGGGAACCCCCTTGTATGTTATTAACATACAAGGTTAACAGCTGATCTTTCAGCAGAAACTATGCAAGCCAAAAGGGAGTAGTAGGACATATTTAAAGTGATGAATGGGAGATACCTACAACCCAGATTACTCTACCCAGCAAGGATCTCATTCAGATTCGACGGACAAATTAAAACCTTTAGAGACAAGCAAAAACTAAGAGAATTCAGCACAACCAAACCAGCTCTACAACAAATGCTAAAGGAACTTCTCTAGGCAGGAAACACAAGAAAATGAAAAGACACACAATAACAAACCCAAAACAATTAAGAAAATGGTAATAGGAACATACATATTGATAATTACCTTAAATGTAAATGGATTAATTGCTCCAACCAAAAGACACAGACAGGCTGAATGGATACAAAAATAAGACCCATGTATATGCTCTCTACAAGAGATTCTCTTCAGACCTAGGGACACATACAGACTGAAAGTGAGGGGTTGGGAAAAGATATTCCATACAAATGGAAATTAAAAGAAAGCTGGAGTAGCAATTTTCATATCAGACAAAACAGACTTTAAAATAGAGACTATAACAAGAGACAAAGAAGGACACTACATAATGATCAAGGGATCAATCCAAGAAGAATATATAACAATTGTAAATATTTATGCACCCAACATAGGAGCACCTCAATACATAAGGCAAATGCTAAGAGCCATAAAAGGGGAAATTGACAGTAACACAATAATAGCAGGGGACTTTAACACCCCACTTTCACCAATGGACAGATCATCCAAAATGAAAATAAATAAGAACACACAAGCTTTAAATGACACATTAAACAAGATGGACTTAATTGATATTTATAGGACATTCAAAAACAACAGAATACACTTTCTTCTCAAATGCTCATGGAACATTCTCCAAGATAGATCACATCTTGGATCACAAATCAAATCTTGGTATATTTCAGAAAATTGAAATTGTATCAAGTATCTTTTCTGACCACAACACTATAAGACTAGATATCAATTACAGAAAAAATAACTGTAAAAAATACAAACACATTAGAGGTGAAACAATACACTACTATAAACAGGAGATCACTGAAGAAATCAGAGAGGAAATCAAAAAATACTTGGAGACAAATGAGAGTGAAAACACTTTGACCCAAAACCTATGGGATGCAGCAAAAGCAGTTCTAAGAAGGAAGTTTATAGCAATACAAGCCTACCTCAAGAAACAAGAGACACCTCAAATAAACAACCTAACTTTACACCTACAGCAATTAGAGAAAGAAGAACAAAAAAACCCCAATGTTAGCAGGAGGAAAGAAATTATAAAGATCAGATCAGAAATAAATGAAAAAGAAATGAACGAAACGATAGCAAAGGTCAATAAACTAAAAGCTGGTTCTTTGAGAAAGTAAACAAAATTGATAAACCATTAGCCAGACTCATCAAGAAAAAAAAAGGAGAAGAGTCAAATCAGTAGAATTAAAAGTGAAAAAGGAGAAGTAACAACTGGTACTGCAGAAATACAGAGGATCATGAGAGATTACTACAAGCAACTATATGCCAATAAAATGGACAACCTGGAAGAAATGGACAATTTCTTAGAAAAGCAAAACCTCCTGAGACTCAACCAGGAAGAAATAGAAAATATAAACAGACAAATCACAAGCACTGAAATTGAAACTGTGATTAAAAATCTTCCAACAAACAGAAGCCCAGGACCAGATGACTTCACAGGCCAATGTTTGAATTCTATCAAACATTTCGAGAAGACTTAACACTTATCCTTCTCAAACTCTTCCAAAATATAGCAGAGGGAGGACCACTCCCAAACTCATTCTGCGAGGCCACCATCACCCTGGTACCAAAACCAGACAAAGATGTCACAAAGAAAGAAAACTACAGGCCAATATCACTGATGAACATAGATGCAAAAATCCTCAACAGAATACTAGCAAACAGAATCCAACAGCACATTAAAAGGATCATACACAATGATCAAGTGGGCTTTATCCCAGGAATGCAAGGATTCTTCAATATATGCAAATCAATCAATGTGATACACCATATTAACAAATTGAAGGAGAAAAGCCATGTGATCATCTCAATAGATGCAGAAAAAGCTTTCAACAAAATTCAACACCCGTTTATGATAAAAACCCTGCAGAAAGTAGGCATAGAGGGAAGTTACCTCAACATAATAAAGGCCATATATGACAAACCCACAGCCAACATTGTTCTCAATGGTGAAAAACTGAAACCATTTCCACTAAGATCAGGAACAAGACAAGGTTGCCCACTCTCACCACTATTATTCAACATAGATTTGGAAGTTTTAGTCACAGCAATCAGAGAAGAAAAAGAAATAAAAGGAATCCAAATCAGAAAAGAAGAAGTAAAATTGTCACTCTTTGCAGATGACTTAATACTATACATAGAGAATCCTAAAGATGCTACTAGAAAACTATCAGAGCTAATCAATGAATTTGGTAAAGTAGCAGTATACAAAATTAATGCACAGAAATTTCTTGCATTCTTATACATTAATGTTGAAAGATCTGAAAGGGAAATTAAGGAAACACTCCCATTTACCATTGCAACAAAGAGAATAAAATATCTAGGAATAAGCCTACCTAAGGAGACAAAAGACCTGTATGCAGAAAACTATAAGACACTGACGAAAGAAATTAAAGATGATACAAATAGATGGAGAGATACACCATGTTCTTGGATTGGAAGAATCAACATTGTGAAAGTGACTCTACTACCCAAAGCAATCTACAGATTCAGTGGAATCCCTATCAAACTATCAATGGCATTTTTCACAGAACTAGAACAAAAAGTTTCACAATTTATATGGAAACACAAAAGATCCCGAATAGCCAAAGTAACCTTGAAAAAGAAAAACGGTGCTGGAGGAGTCAGGCTCCCTGACTTCAGATAATACTACAAAGCTACAGTAATCAAAACAGTATGGTACTGGCACAAAAATAGAAATATAGATCAATGGAACAGGATAGAAAGCCCAGAGATAAACCCACGTACCTATGGTCAACTAATCTATGACAAAGGAGGTAAAGATATACAATGGAGAAAAGACAGCTTCTTCAATAAGTGGTGCTGGGAAAACAGGACAGCTACATGTAAAAGAGTGAAATTAGAACAGTTCCTAACACCATACACAAAAATAAACTCAAAATGGATTATTAAAGATGTAAATGTAAGACAGACACTATAAAACTCTTAGAGAAAAACGTAGGCACAACAGTCTATGACATCAATCACAGCAAGATCCTTTTTGAACCACCTCCTAGAGAAATGGAAATAAAAACGAAACTAAACAAATGGGACCTAATGAAACTTAAAAGCTTTTGCACAGCAAAGGAAACCATAAACAAGACCAAAAGACAACCCTCAGAATGGGAGAAAATATTTGCAAATGAAGCAACTGACAAAGGATTAATCTCCAAATATACAAGTAGTTCATGCAGCGCAATATCTAAAAAAAATCCAATCCAAAAATGGGTGGAAAACCTAAATAGACATTTCTCCAAAGAAGATATACAGATTGCCAACAAATGCATGAAAGGATGCTCAGTATCAGAAATCATTAGAGAAATGCAAATCAAAACGCCCATGAGGTATCACCTCACACCGGTCAGAATGGCCATCATCAAAAAGTTTACAAACAATAAATGCTGGAGAGGGTGTGGAGAAAAGGGAACCCTCTTGCACTGTTGGTGGGAGTGTAAACTGATACAGCCACTATGGAGAACAGTATGGAGGTTCCTTAAAAAACTAAAAATAGAACTACCATATGACCTAGCAATCCCACTACTGGTTATATAACCTGAGAAAACCATAATTCAAACAGTCATGTACCACAATGCAGCCCTATTTACAATAGCCAGGACATGGAAGCAACCTATGTGTCCATCGACAAATGAACAGATAAAGAAGATTTGGCACATATATACTATGGAATGTTAGCCATAAAAAGAAACGAATTTGAATTATTTGTCGTCAGGTGGATGGACCTAGAGTCTGTCATACAGAGTGAAGTAAGTCAGAAAGAGAAAAATAAATACCATATGCTAACACATATATATGGGATCTTAAAAAAGAAAAAATGATTTTGAAGAACCTAGGGGCAGGACAGGAATAAAGACGCAGACGTGGAGAGTGGACTTGATGACATGGGGAGGGGGAGGGGTGGGCTGGGAAAAGGTGAGAGAGTGGCATGGACATATATATACACTATCAGATGTAAAATAGATAGCTAGTGGGAAGCAACTCCATAGCACAGGGAGATCAGCTCGGTGCTTTGTGACCACCTAGAGTGGCGGGATAGGGAGGGTGGGAGGGAGACGCAAGAGGGAGGGGGTATAGCGATATGCGTATACATATGGCTGATTCACTTTGTTATACAGCAGAAGCTAATGCACCATTGTAGAGCAATTTTACTCCAATAAAGATGCTGAAAAAAAAAAGAAAGAAAGAAATGTAACTCCAATATCTGAGAGGGATTTGGGAATTGGAACCTGACAACACTGGAAAGTTATAATATCTGCAGGAATATAGGCAAAAATGAGGAGCCTATGCTTTTCTCCAAATGGATTTCTAAGGTGAAATTCAATAATGTTTCTTTATTTTATACATTAAAATACATCTGGATTTAATAACCGTTCATAAAGGGTAGTGTTGCATATTGGTTCACATTTTGATATAAAACAAACCCTGATATAAGCCCAGCTGTGCCACTAATCTGGCTATTAAATTTAATTCTTGTAAGGCTACTTTGTCTAAACCTCAGTTTTCTCATCTGTAAAATTGCAATTGTAACATATATCCATGGGTTGATGAGAAAAAAAAATCAGTTTAGAAATTCAAGTCAAAAACCAGAGTGAATGCTCTAATTTTTCAGCTGGAAATTTGTTCAGTAAAACAGAGTGTGCTACAGCGGTGGGTTCTAATCGGACTCAAGAAAGTAAACAGTGACAGTCACCATCTGGGATAAAAGTGGTAGCCTCCAGAATTATAACATTAAATTTTGATGAAGCATTTTACAGTGTAAAGTATTACGATCTCTTTCTAGACATCCTCCACATTACCCCTTAGTGAAATGATGTGAGGTTCCTATGCTGTGTGTCTACTATTACAGTGATGGAAACAGAAAATGTAGGTATAGATTAGAAAAAAGTCTCTCAAAATGATTCTGAACTCTGCCTAACGTATTTTATTTATGCCTACTGAATACATCCTGATTTATTATAGTACAGGAGGAAAAAATAGGATGTGCTTTGATAAGGTCAAGATAAACTAAATTTGTATAAGACAATTCCAGATTACTAAAGTATAGTAACATGTGTATTATGCAGGTGAGTAAAATATAGCCTTTGTCCATACTTCAACAATAGTAAACAAAACAAATAAACAAAACATTCATTTGCCAGATAGTTTTATAGTCCAAATTAAATTCATTGTTTCAAACTAGGATGATGTAAATCAACTACCTCATCTGAAAGTCTCCTCCTGCCAATTTAACTTTCTCAGTATTCCAGCAATTAGAGCATAGTATTAGCTAATCCCATGTGCAAGAGAAGTGAAACTGCACCTTCATTGTTGTGTTCTTTGCTTAGTTTAATTTTTCAGAAATTTTAATATCTGGCATTTGTTATTCAGCTAGATCTACTAATTATTCTCTAACAATTTTCAAAGCACTGATAGTTCTAAGCAAATGTATTCAGAGAGCACCTGGAAAACCCAAACCAACCTATGATCACAGATTTTATCCAGAGTTGCTTTTAGAAATTTTAAAGCTTTATCTTGTATATTTAAGTTTCTATTTTCAGAAATTTTTCGTGTATATATTAAGATAAGGGAATAAGTTTATTTTTTCTGTACATGGTTATCCAGTTATCCCAGGACCATTTTATGGAAGATTTTCCTTTCACCATTGAATTTCCTTGACATCTTTTTCAAAAATTGATTGACGAAAAACCTAAGGATTAATTTCTTGATTTTTGATTTGTATATGCCTGTTATTAACACTGAAACTGTACTCTCTGGATTATGGTTCTTTATACTAAGTTTTGAACTATATCTGAAATCAGGCAGTGAAAGTCATTTAGCTTTGTTCTTTTTCTAAATTTCTTTCATCTTGGTCATTTTCATTTCTGTGTTAATTTTATGATTAGATTTTTATTTTCAATTTAAAAATACCCTGTTTAGATTTAGTTAAGAATCTTATTGAGTGTCTAGATGATTGGGGATAATTATCATCTTAAATTATATAGTTTTTCTATGCATTAACAATAAATGTCTCCTTTTTAAGCTAGAGATTCTTTATATTTTCTCAGCAACGTTTTAGAGAATTTTAGTGTACCAGTCTTGCCTTTCTCATGTTCAGTTTATTTACTGGTATTTTATTCTTTTTGGTGCTATTTTAATTGAATTATTTTCTTTATTTTTGGATTGATCACATTGATCATATTGATCACTATTGATTATTTTATATAAATTTATTTTATTTATTTATTTTTGACTGCATTGGGTCTTCTTTGCTACGCGCGGGCCTTCTGTAGTTGGGTGAGCGGGGTCTACTGTTTGTTGTGGTGCAGGGACTTATTGCAGTGGCTTCTCTTATTGCAGAGCATGAGCTCTAGGCACACGGGCTTCAGTGGTTGTGGCACGTGGGCTCAGTAGTTGTGGCCCACAGACTCTAGAGCACAGGCTCAGTAGTTGTGGTACACGGGCTAAGTTGCTCCGTGGCATGTGGGATCTTCCCGGACCAGGACTTGAACCCGTGTCCCCTGCATTGGCAAGCAGATTCTTAACCACTGCGCCACCAGGGAAGCCCCTCTATTGATTTTTATATAGGTCATGAATCCTTAAATCCTGCTAAATTCATTTATTAGTTCTAGTAGTTATTATCTAGACCCCACAGGACTTTCTACACAAAAGAGCAAGAGGTCTATGATTAAAGAGATATTTTTTCTTATCTTATCTTTCAACTTCTTTTCCAGAGATATTGCAATGATACAGTAAAACACTGAAAAGAACTGGTGAGTACAGACATATTTGTTATGCTTAAGGGAAAATAATTCAGTCTTTGAGTGATAAGTAATATGTTAGCTGTAGGGTTTTCATATCTGTTCTTTATCATATTAAGGACATTTCTCTCAATTCCTAATTTATGGTGAGTGAATAATGAATTTTTTCAAATGCTTCTTCTGAATCTATTCAGATACTCATGTTGTTTAGTCCCTTATTCTATTAATATGGTATATTATGTGAATTGGTTTTTGATTGTTCAACTTATGTGCCATTTCTGAAATATATGCCACTTGGCTGTGGTTGTGTAATCCTTCTTTTTTTTTTCTGAATTGGATTTGCTAGTATTTTTTTAAGGATCATGCATCTATGTTCATGAGTTTGTAGGTCTGTAAGTTCACTAGCTTTGTTATCAGGGTAACACTGACCTTATAGCATAAGTTGGGAAGTATTCCCTGATCCTGTATTTTCTGAAAGAGTTTGTGTAGGACTGGTATTGCTTGTTCTTTAAATATTTGATAGAGCTGACTACTGACATCACGTGAGGCTGTTTTTTCCTACATTAAAAATGTATCTGAATTCCAATTCAATGCATTTTGTTTTCATAGATCTATTATGATTCTTTCATTAATATTGAGTCATTCTTGCTAATTTGTGTCTTTCTTGGACTTCATCCATTTCATTTTAGTTGTATCATTTGTTAGCGAAATGTTGTTCATATCATTATATCATAATCTCTTTAATTTCTGTAGAATTGCTTGTGATGTGCTCTCTTCTACTTCTGAGTTTTATAAATTTGCACATCCTGTTTCAAGGAAGCATCTTCCTTGCACTCGGGGAGTTTATTCTTTGCAATGTCATTATATCCACTATGTGCGACTATAGGTCCTGTTACAAAAATATCTGCAGTATGAGGCAGTATATAAAATGATGCA
This sequence comes from Neophocaena asiaeorientalis asiaeorientalis, assembly GCF_003031525.2. NCBI lineage: Eukaryota > Metazoa > Chordata > Mammalia > Artiodactyla > Phocoenidae > Neophocaena > Neophocaena asiaeorientalis. The sequence continues at coordinate 607,662 of NW_020172778.1, forward strand.
TATGTGAGGTAGCAAATGCTATGTTCTGTGAGAAAGGAGAGGCAAAGCACTTCCTGCTTTTGTGATGAGAGTAGATTTTACAGAGCTGATAGAATGTGTTTCTTTGTCAAGTAGGGATGCTCTCCAGATGAAACATGCTCACAAAGCTCTGTCCAATGTCAAAATATTCAGTTTACATTTGCCAAATAGTTGTTACCCCAATATCTCTTATTACACCCTATACCTGACACCAAGCTGCCCTAGTTCTACCTTTGGAACTAAAGTTTTCCAAGTTCTGTAAATGAAAATGTTAATGCACGGAAAGCAGGAACTTCTGTGACATGGCTCCAGTACTCTGGTTTTTGTCCATTCTTAATGGAGCATATCTTTCAAGTACCACTTGTTAAATATTTTGAATAGAACTTCTGCCTTTTAGGGTTTTAACAATGCACATTAATCCAAGTAGTTGAAATAATGGAATTCCAAGAAAAGTGATAATATGACTAAATGCCTGGGTGTCATTTCATATTGGAGAGGGATAGTAAGGGAAGTTATTCACAGATTTACCTATTGTAAAAGTAAATTGGTGTCAGCCTGCAGAGGGAAAAAGTACAAGGCCAAGGAATTTAGATAAACTAACCCTCATACTAAAGGTAAATTTATTTTCTAACTTTGAATAAAGATGGTAATAGTAATACTACAGGAAGATCAATTTCATGAAGGCAAAATAATTTATTGAAAAGTGTTCATTGCAACCTGATGTAATTCTCCTATCTATCTAGGCTAAGAATTGCTTTGTTTTAAAGCTTCAGCAAAACATATCCAAGGATATACTCATGTAGGTGAATATATCTTTGTATATGTTGGTGAATATATCTTTGTATATGTTATAAAGGTGAAGAAATAGTGGATGAGTACATATTTGTGTATGTAGGTGTATTTGAGTGAAATCACTGCCATTTTCTCAGAGAGCAGACTAAGACTCGGTATGGGTGTTTTATGGTAGAAATTATGCATATTATAATATGAAAGAAATTGTCAAACGAACTTACTAGATTTGTAGGTAGTAGTATTGGTGTTGCAAGTTTTAAATTTTATAAATTTCAACTTCTTTTTCTTTTCTTTCATGGTTTAGCCTATTGGCATTGTATATAAGGCTTATAACCCAACAGAAAGTCACAAAGATTTTCTCCCAAGATTTTTTTTCCTAATTGTTTATTTTTAAATTGTATATTGTATATCAAAGTCTAGATCCATTTTAAGTTAAATTTTATATGAGTGTGAGATATAGATCGAGATTCATGTTTTACATATGGTGGTCAGTTATTTCAGCACCATATATTAAAGGACTATTCTTTGTCCATTCCTTTTTCTGTACATATTTGTCAAAATTATTCATCATACTGGTGGAGATTTTTTTTTTTCTTAATTAATTACTTTATTTTTGGCTGTATTGGGTCTTCATTGCTGTGTGCAGGCTTTCTCTAGTTGCGGCAAGCAGGGGCTTCTCACTGCAGTGGCTTCTCTTGTTGCAGAGCACGGGCTCTAGGCATGCGGACTAGAAGTTGTGGCACATGGGCTCAGTAGTTGTGCTTCGCGGGCTCTAGAGCACAGGCTCAATAACTGTGGCGCATGGACTTATCTGTTCTACAGCATGTGGATTTTCCTCAACCAGGGCTCAAACCCATGTCTCCTTCATTGGCAGGTGGATTCTTAACCACTGCGCCACCAGGGAAGTCCCGGAGGTCTAGTTCTCGATGTTCTATTCTGTTCCATGGGTTTATATGGCTATCAGTACCAAACTGTACCTTTTTATATAGTAATGTAATATACTGGTCACTCCCCAAAGCCTTCAAAATGATGTATTTTACATATTTTATCTCCAATTTATCATTGCTATCAGGTAAGAGGGTTAGTCCAACCAAGCTAATCAGTGACTACACGCCAAACCATCAGTAGACTTAACTTTACTTAATGTTCAGTGAAAACTATTAAAGGACATTCAATGATGACATGATATGTTGTCATGGTGCCGTTTAAAAGTTATTGAGATATGAGAAACATGTCCTTAAGCTTCCAAACGCATGCTTTAATGCAAGTTTAAATAGTATTCAGTAGTTAAAGATAGCACGTCTTTAAGCCTTAAAGGCATGAATAAACCACTTTGCGAAAAAAAGAAAGTCCTTGATTTTATAAATTATTCAAGTTGCAAGTACGTATAAATTAAAATGTGTTATCTTAGTAATTTCAACAAAGTGGAAATTTTAGCCCTTGTTGTTTTGGATTCTTGTGTTCTATTTTGGATTTTTGAGATATACACTGTATTCTACTTAAAGAAGACTTTGCATCTGTTAGGTGTTCTATACTAATAGTGTTCTCACTTACGGGGATTTTCATATACATAAATCAACAGAAAGTACCCATTTTAGTTAAGTCTATAAAGAAGGAAGAAAATATCTAACTGTGGCTCTAAAATTTCACAAACAAAAGAGCCATTCATTTTAAATCAGTTTTTGTTTTTTCCACAGCATATTCTAATATGCATTTAGATGTCATTTTATTCTGAGATTTTTTTGGATTTGGAAGTTAAGTTAATCTACATTTTGAATAGTATACTAGTTTGAAATATATAAACTAAGCTTAACAATAGGATATAACATAAAAAATAACTCAAATGCATTTTGTTGTAGCAAAATTATCCCCAAATGTAAGTCTCTTTTCATTATCTGCAATCATAAAATCTTCCTTATTCAAAATATACTATATATTAGAAACCATTTCAAATGATAGTACTATAGTACTTCCATTTCTTGTAATATCCATTTTAAACTCATTATAAATACATATAGATGAAAGGAGAGTGTTTTCAACAAATGATGCTGAAAAAACTGGATATCCATACACAAAAGAATAGAGGTGGAATGGACCCTTACACCATATACAATAATATATTTAACTCAAAAGTAAATGAAATCAAAAATAGATTAAACCTAAGTGTAAGACCTAAAACTATAAAACCCTTTGATCTTTATAGGGGAAAAAAGCTTCATGATGCTGGAATTGTCAATGATTTACTAAATGTGACATCAAAAACACAGACATCAGAAGGAAAAATAGGTGTATTGGACTAGTTAAAATTTTTTAAAAAACCTTTTGTGCATCGAAGAATGCTATGAACCTAGTGAAAAGGCAACCCACAAAATGGAAGAAAATATTTGTAAATTATATACCTGATAAGGGGTTAATATCCCAAATATATTAATATAAGGAATTCCTACAACTCAACAACATAAAAGCAAACAACTTGGTTAAAAAATGGGCAAAGGACTTGCATAGATATTTCTCCAAAGATATGCAAATGGCCAATGAGCACATGAAAAGATATTCAACATCGCCAATCATTAGGGAAATGAAAATCAAATCCGCAATGAGATACCACTTCACGTCCATTGGGATGGCTATTATAAAGCAAACAACAAAAACAAAAAGCCAAAAATTATCAAGTGTTGGTAAGATGTGGAGAAATTGGAACCTTTGTGCTTTGCTGGTGGGAACGTAACATAGTGCAACCACTGTGAAAATGTTTGGCAGTTTCTGAAAAAATTTAAAACAAATTGCCATATGATCCAACAATTCCAGTTCTTGGTATATATCCAACAGTACTGAAAGGAGAAACGTAAAAAGTTACTTGTACACCCATCTTTATAGCAGCATAATTCACAATTGCCAAAAGGTGGAAATAATCCATGTCCATTGATGTGTGAATAGATAAACAAAATGTGATACATACAAATAGTGGAGTACTATTCAACCTTAAAAAAGAAGGAAATTCTGACATATGCTACAACACGGTTGGACATTAACATTATTCTAAGTGAAATAAGGCAGTCGTAAAGGACAAATACTGTATGAATCCGTTTATATAAAGTACCCATAGTAGTCAGATTCATAGAGATAGAAGAATAGTTGGCAGGGGCTGGGAGGAGGAAGGAATAGGGAGTTATTGTTTAATGGATATGGAGTTTCAATTTGGGAAGATAAAGTTCTAGAGATGGATGTGGTGATGGTAGCCCAATAATATAAATATGCTCAATATTGATGAACTGTACACTTAAAAATAGTTAAAATAATATTTTTATGTTATATGTTTTGCCACAATAAAATATACACATAGAAATACTAAACCAGCAAAATCCCAGATATAAGTCAGCCCCTACCACTTTCTTGAACTCCTCTCACACAAAATTTTTAAAAAAGACTTAAAATCAGTTTAAATCTATATTTCAATATAAAAATCAAGGATGACAATTGTGAGAGGATATATATCCAGAAATTCTGAGTGGGACTCCGTCAGCCATTAAGTTTGCATTCTTTTCTGTTCTTATTACAAAAAGAAAAAAGTCAAGTTCAAATTCAAATTTTTACCTTAGGGAAACCGATCTTTAAGGTTTATCACTCCTACCCACTTTTCTGTTTTTCTAGGAATCCCTAGTGGATTAACATCTACAAATCCACCCTCAGCCAGCCTTCTAGTTTTATTCTTTATTAAGTCAAGTTGACCTTGACCTTTTTATACATGTCTTCCTTCAGGTTGTTGCCATTGTACTCAACAATAAATTACCACATGGGGCAAAACTTACTTCTTAATACATTACACTAGTAGAGAAACCAAACTGCGAATGTACATAAAGACATAAGATTTTACATGTAAAGCTGCGACTTTACACAAGATTTCACCAAATATTCAATGACGATGGAAGAGAAGGAAAGGAGAGCAAAGATATTTTACTGCTCTGGCTAGATCTGGCCATTTACTGAACCTACTAGCCCAACTTATCCTGTGGTTATAGACAAGGGCCAGATTACCTCATTTTGCTTCCTCACACAAACATATACACTTGGGGATTCTAATAATTTCCATGGCATGGAGTCCACCTCAAACTGCTAAAAGACTCTAGGGAAAGAATAAACATGTTGAGCAATTAGTTTCATATGGCACCATGCTTAGAAAACAAATAGCCTAGTTCCCAACAGCTATACCATTTCTCAAGGGGAAGGAAACAAGGCTCTCATGACTTAGTTCATATATATATGTAACTGAGTTTACCCGAGACTGAAAGTTTGAAACTGGGCTTTCTTTAATTGACAAATTTAAGTTCCTTTCAGAAAGAGAGAATCTCAAGAGTACAATGAGGTCAGTTACAGGAATAAAGAAAAACTCCTTGGTGATCTGCATGTGTAAATTTAGTGACTGTATTTCGATACTATCAGAAAACAAATGTAAATATAAATAAGGGTTCATTTTTAGGAACCCCCCCCAAAAAGGTTTTGTGATATAAAGAATTTCAGAAGAGACATACTTAAGGTAGCATGGTCAAAGAGGTCCTCTCTGAGAATGAGCTTTCCCACCCTGAATGATGAGGTCTGATTGCTGTCTACAGTGTCTCCTAGTACAGAGAAGCTCATATTTTTGTCTTGCACTTCTCACCATTTCTAATTAATGTATTCTGAACAATAAACACAGTACAAAGATAAAAGAAACACACACAGACAGCATACATACTCAAAGAGAGGAAAATAGGGGACAGAATTACAAACCCTCCTCAAATAAGAATTATTCATGAAGTATACTAATATATTTGATAAATCTAAGTCCAGTTAGAAATGTGGCATTTCTCCTCAAGAAAGCCACAACATGTATGGAAACCTAGTTCAAATAAATACAATCTAATTCTGCAGAATGATCCCATATTATGTCAACTGTTATTCAAGTTATTTTTCTGCATATGAATCTACTCCAAGGATGTTTAAGCACTTGTTCTACATTAGTATGACTGAAAAAACATATATCATCAGCACTTTTTCCCAGAATTAAATAGTATGTCCTCAAAGGTAAATTTAAGCCTACATTGTTTATAAAGAAAGAATGTTTGAAATGTTAAAATGTAAATATTTCTAGTTTCTACTCAACAAAATTTTTCTAGAATCTTGAGGTTCCCTCAATCATCACCATGATGATTATTCATGGTGAAATTTTGTTATACATTTTATTCACTGACTGATGAATAGTGGGGCTTATTTATCTAGGAAGTTGTGGGATTTTCTTTCATTAAAATTTTAATAAAAAGAAAACATAATTTATATAAATACCTGAGTGGACAAACTGACATTTTCTATATTGAACTAGCAAGCATATTATACAAACCAAGTGAACAATGCAGTAATTTCAACTGAATTTATTATTGCAATTGGCAGAGGGAAAAAAAATATAGCTGGCAGTGAAAGATACTACTAATTTTATGCTTTTTAAAACATGTGATATTTATGTCTAAAAGGTAGCTGCAGACATATCCAGTGGCATTGCTGCAAATATGGAATAGTTTACTGGAAATTACAATTAAGGGACTCTGGCCAAGTTGCCTAATAGAGTGCTCTGGATTTTATTTTGATTTTTCATCATCAAAATTACAGTTGTTGCTCTTTTCCTGATTGTTTGGGAGCTTTGGGTTGGTTCTACAAAGCTAATTAAACAGATCTTATTCTAGAAAAATATATGATTTGATCTTTTACCATCACCCTGCCCCTTGCCACTATCCTCAACAAAAGGTTGCTCTGTAGCACACAATTTTTAAAATTGAATTAAAAAATCAAGCCTAGAAAATAATTCAATTCACTTTAAAAATTCTATTGATTTCTGACACTAGGATTTTGTACATGCTTCTCAATTCCCATCAATTTTCATTTATTATTTTATTTTATTATCCATGCTCAGATAATTGTGCTTATGTATATTTTGTTAGATTCATATCTAAGTATTTCATTTTTTAATTGCTATCATAAATAGTATTTTGTTTTTAATTTCAAATTTCAGTTGTTCATTGTTGGTATAAAAGGCAGTTGATTTTGTATATTAAACTTTTATCCTGCAGCCTTGGTATAGTCACTTATTAGTTCCAGGAGGGTTTTTTTTTAATGTTGTGAAACTTACATGTCACTTTACAGTTTACCCAGGTTTGTCACATATTTCATCATGGTAACTACACTCTGATGAATGCAGAGTTGGCATTATTATATGCGTTCTATAAACAGAATCTATTAAGGCTCTCATTATAATGTCATAAAGCTAGTTTGTGTCAGAACTTGGAAGGAAAATCACATATTATGACCTCTGAGCCTATGTTCTCTCTATTATCCTTAAGTAAAGTATTTTAAATAATTAAGTTGGTCATTCGCTGAAATACCAGGACCTCTACCAACTACCAGAGTTAGTGGTGCTCAATAGGGTTAAAGAAGACTGGGGTTCAAGGATGAGATGTGGGTCAGTTAGTGGATCACAGCTGGACTGAATTATAGGAATGATGTGAAGGAATATATAATGTTCAGAATCAAGGATGGAGATTCAAGGATGAATTGGAGGTGTGAATTACTCAAAACTCAAGAATGGGATGGCCACAATAGTCAAAGATAATAAAGATATAATTGCACACATTAATATTTCTGGTGTCAGAATATTCCTGTGGCCAAGTCAAAAAGTTTACTTGGTCATCCATTCAGCAAACACCATCGAATACATATTATGTGTCAAAGCACATTGTAATATAAGTGTGAACAAGACACAGTTATGCCTTCATAGAAATTTTATGCTTGTAGAACCAGGCTAACTTATACAACAATATCTAACAACTAGACAGGTCTCTTTCTAAACTATATGGTAAAAAGGTAAATATTTCATCAGAAATTTAGAAATAATTTAATATTTTTAATCCAGTGTGAATATGAAAGTATTAGTATAAACATATTTCAGATTTAAATAATAATATTTTTAAAATTTAATGCTTAAAATGATATATTGATTCAGTTCTGGTATATATAATATAATTTAATTTTCTCACATAAGATTACCAAAGAATGGTGGTGATAGAGAAGAACTTACTTCTGGAAATGAATGCATAATCCAGATAAATATAGAATGATGGTGAGCTTAATGAATCTTTACAAATGTAAAGAATACTGAAGAGAAAATAAACTTGTGAGCTGTCTTTCTGCCACTGATAAGCCCTGAATAATAAAGCAGACAAAAGTCTGAAAAATATCAATTATCTGTTTTTTCAAGCCAGATATGTGTAGAGACATCATTGGGTTTATCAGAGCCATATTTGTCTGATTTCTTAGATTTGGTTGTCCAGACCTTCCTTTACTCTCTAGTCAGAAAATAGGTAATCAGAAAATGATTTATATGAGGCTACACTTGAAGGAGTAATGAAATTTCTCAACCATGACAATTATGACTGTCACTTTTCTCTTATTAAAGAATTCATATTGAAAGTAATTTTGCAAGGGACATTTTGTCCCCTCTCAACTAGGAAAACAAAATTGATAAGCTGACATTAGCTCACAGGTCTTAGATAATTAGTAAAAGTGCCTTATCCAAATGCTTTTCAATTTTCCTCTAAGCCAAACTCATAATAATCCCAGGAGTGAATGAATATATTTTAAATCAATAAGCTAAATAAGCTAGAATATGCAGCCCTGAGGAACTTCCTACTAGTGAGACTTAAATCACACCTGAATTAGTCAATACAATGAGTCATTCATTCCTTAATATATTTTTTTAAGCATTGTGCTTGTGCTTGACATTGTGCTAGATCCTGAGGAAGATGAAATTAGACTAATTTCTTTTCTCTTTTTTTTGTTTTTTTAAATTTTTTTCTCAAAAGGCTTATAGTTTAATGGCACACATATGCACACAAAAAGCAAAAAGTGTCTGTGATACAGAATATTTAACACTATGTACATAATACAGGGTATTTATTACTATGTAAATACAGAGTAGGACTTCCTACTCATACTAGAAGAAAATGATAATATTCACCATAGAATGATATAACATTGCTCAGTTTTGCAATAAAAATAAGAATAAGCTAGAAGAGAGTACAGAGCATGCAGGGGATATTCTAGGCACAGGGAAAGCATGAAGATAAAAGAATTTACAGTTGTTTTGTTTCTTAAAATTATTCTGTGGCTGGTTCACAGAATTTATAAAACAAAACACTGGCTGGAGATGCAAACAAAGATGATGACATGGAAGAACGTACACAGGCTGAAGAGCTAGGAGTTTGTCCTGGTCACTGATGTAAGGAGTTACAACGAAATTCACTGCCCCATGAGATATATGTTTTCACTAAGAAGTTTTTAAAGTAGCAAGAGCATTTATTGCATATTTCTAGTGACCCTGCACAGGTTTCAACATGGCATTTGGGTTGTCTTCTCTACCTTTAGCTTTTCAATATTCCGATTAAATTTTTTTAAAAAAATAGTGAAATGGAAAAAATTATCTTGGTATTAGATAATAGGTCAGAGAGGCTTGCAACTCTGGAGTTTATCCAAGGAATACAACAATTGTTCTTAATACAACAATCACTCAATGTAATTCACCATATCAACAGATTAAGAAGAAAAACCATATTATGTGAAAAATTGAATTCTTGCCCTCTAATGTCAGGAACAAGGCAAAAAAGTCACTTTCATGGATCCTATGAAACATGGCAATGACAGCCTTAGTGAGTGCACTAATTAAAGGCAAAAAACAGAAGGTATTTCTAGAATCCATGGTTGTCTACATTAAGAAATTGAAAAGAATTCACAAAAAATGCTACTGGAACTAATAAGTACATTTAGGATGTTTCAGTATACAAGGTCAACATACAAAAATATTTTTTCAATTAATAGATGGAAACTGAAACTAAAAACAAAACAAAATAGCAACAAGAAAATAACAACAAGTACCATTTCCATAAGCAACAAAAAGCCTGAAAAACCAATATATAAACCTAACAAGGTATGTAGTTGGGTTTTATGCTTAAAATTATAAAATAGAAAGACATCAAAGAAGATCTAAATAAATACAAGGATATCCCATGTTCATGTATTGGAAAGCTAATATTGTTAAGATGCTAATTCTCCCAAAATTAATCTATAGATTAAATAGAATCTCAATAAAAACATTTATAGGGTTTTTATTTTTTTTTAGGAATCAACAAAATGACTCTAAAATTCAAATGGAAAGGCAAAATAATTACAAAATACAAACCTAATTTTAAAAAAAGTTTTAAAAAATAAGAAAGTCTTACAGTAATTGATTTTTAAAACTTATACATTGTAGTAATCAGGGAACAGTAAAAAAAATAAATTATGCAACAAAATAGAAAGTTCAGAAATAGACCCAAGGCATATATGGTCAATTGATTTTCAATGAAAATACAGAGGCAATTCAACATACAGAGAATAGTATTTTTAACAAATGGTGAAACAGTTGAACATTTATATACAAAAAAATAAAAGGAAAGAATCTCAAGTCACACGGCACACCATATACAAAACTTAATTGAAGTTATACTTTAGAGTGAGATATAAAATCTAAAACTATAAAACATTTAGGGGAGAAAAAAAAAACATAGGAGGCAATCTTTGTGAACTTATGTTTAAGAAGATTTCTTAGCCATGACACCCAAATAGGATACCTAAAAGTAATAGTGCATAAATTGGACTTCATCTAACTTAAAAATTTTGCTTTTCCAAAGACAGAATTAAGATTAGGAAAAGAAGAAAGAAATGAAAAGAATATATTTACATTGTGAATTCAGTATCTGAGATGTATGAAGAATCCTCAAGACTGAATAAGATGAAAACAAACAACCCTATAAAAATATCAGAGTTGAGCAGACATTTTGCCTAAGAAGACATATGGGTGGTAAATAAGCAAATGAAAAGTTGCTGAACATAATCAGTAATTAAGGAAATGCAAATTCAAACAATAACAAAATGCCACTACACACCTATTAGAATGGGTAAATTAAAAAACAACACAAGACAAGTCATAACAGCTGACATTACCAAGTGCTGGTGAGGAGGTGGAGCTACTGGAACTCTTATACAATGCTGATGGGCATGCAAAATGGTACATCACTTTGGAAAGCCATTTGAAAGTTTATCATAAAGATAAACATATATTGTGCATATGACCCAGAAAAATCATGCTTCTAATTCTTTGCTCAGGAAACAAAAACTTGTAGCCACAAGGACCCATACTTGACCATTTAAAGCAACTTTATTCATAAGCATGAAGAACTGGAACAAACCAAATGTCTTTCATTTGGTTGAATGGATCAACAAAGCATGGTAAATACGTATAATAGAATCTTACTAAGCAATACAAAGGAATGAATTAGTGACAGATGTAAAAACATGGATCAATCTCGAATGCATTATGTGAAGTGAATGAAACCTGACTCAAAAGGCTACATACTGTAGGATTCTACTTATAGGACATTTTCAAAAAGCAAATCCGTAGGAATTAATAGTTGCCAGGCCCTGGTAATGGGGTGGGGAGGAGGGAAAGGATTATGTACAAAATGGTATGGGACATCTTTGGTGGAAATACAACTCATGTATATCTTGATTTTGGTGATAGTTACATGACTATGTGATTGTTAAAACTCAGAGAACTGTACAATAAAAAGCGTAAAAATTACTGTAAGGAATTTATGGTTTTAATTGAAAAACATCACTAGTCAGGTGAAGAACCAAGATCTCAAAATGAATGAAAAAAGATAATCAAAAGATGCCAACACGAAAGTAACAGAGATTATCTGGCAAAGATTTTGAAGCAGCTATCATAAAAATGTCTCAGCAAGTAACCATGAACATGCTTGAATCAAATATATGAGTAGAAATCCTCAGAAAAAAAAAAATTAAAGAACAAAATGGAAGTTTTAAAACTAAAAAATATAATAACTGAAATAAAAGCTCAGTGGATTGGCTCAACAGAAAAATGGAGGTGACAGAGAAAAATACCTGTGGATAGAACATAGAACAATAAAAATTCCTCAATCTGAACAACACAGAGAAAATAGGTGTAAAAAATAGACGTAAAAAATAGACGTAAAAAATAAAAATAAAATAGATACCTGTGGGACTATAATAAAATATCTAAATTTTAAGTCATCAGAGTTTTGGAAAGAGAGTAGAAAGCAAGCAAGTACTAAAAGAAATAATAGCTAAAATGTCCCAAATTTGGCAAGAGACATAAGCCTACAGTTTCAAGAAGATGAGCAGATCCTAAACAGAATAAACCCAATGAAATACATACCAAGATACATCATATATTACTAAATTTCTGAAAACTAAAGAAATGCGAAAGAAAAAAGAATCTTGGAAGCATCCAGAGAAAAGTGACACCTTACCTATACAGGAAAATCAATTCAAATAACAGTGAATTCTTATTAGAAATCATGTAGATCAGAAAGAAATGGCAGAATATCTTTTAAGTGCTGAATGAAAAAGGACGGAACCCTTAAACTGGAAAGGCACACTGAATTT
>NW_020172778.1:620051-673120 GCF_003031525.2 Neophocaena asiaeorientalis asiaeorientalis
GAATCTAGTAAGCACATTGATTTTATTAGCCCATTTCTAATTTGGATAGGGTCTCAACAGTCTTAAGAGCTAGTTTGCCTAAGACTTAAGGCTTTTAGATTGTTTTTAAATGTCTGACATTTTAGACATGTACTTAATTATTACTATTTAATTTAGTTTTATTTTATTGTATTATTATATTCATATACAAAATTAATATTTAAAGCCACATAATTCTAAAAGATATTATTAAAAAAGCACTTTTACATCCTATTCCCATCTATTGGCAACTGTTTAGTTCTTCAGAGGTACTTTCAACTTTCTTCCCTGATTATTTTGGTATTATTTTCAATGTGTAAGTAAACTGCTTATATTATTACCTTATGATTTCTTTTTTAAATTTTAGACTGTTGAGGATTTAGCTTTTTTCCCCATCTTCTTCCTTTTATATACACATGCACACTTCTAGTTTCCCTTGGTTAGATCAGTATTAATTTTTTACGTTCTTATTACCATATAATCCCACTGTTTAGAACTAAGCCAGGTTGTATACCATTATGGTTTGAATTGTATCCTCCCACAGATATGTAGAAGTCCTAACTCCCAGTTCCTTGCAATATAACCTTATTTGAAAATAGGGTCTTTGCAGATGTGGTCAAGTTAAGATAAGCTCATTAGGATAAATATGTGAAGATATGTTCATTAACTAGATGAGAAGAATCCTTTCACAATGTAGACATTTATCAAATCATCATGTTGTACATTTTAAATGTATTACAATTTTATTTGTCAAGTGTGCCTAATATAGTTGAAAAATAATATGCTGTGTTTTGGAGGGAATAAAAATTGTGATTTATATGCATAAATCATAGATAAATTGATTTTATAGTTATCTTTTATGGAATTTATTCTCAGGAAGTGATTATGGATATGCACAAAGATTTAGTTAAACTTATCGTAGGATTGCTTACAGTGGAGAAAAATGAGGAAATAATCTAGTTGTTCAGATGGAAATAAACTGTTACGTACATATAATGAATTTATGAAAATTTGACATGGAAATATATTTGGGATATATTTGGTAAGTAAATCAGTTTAAAGAAAACAGTAAAATCAACTATCAGTTATAGAATAATATGCCAAAAATAATATTATTTCTTAAATATTATTATTAATCACATTAGCTCACTCATTCAGTCATTTATCATTTAAAAATTCCCTAATTGCCTCCTGTGTAAAAGACCCTCTTCTAGGCACTGCAGGACACTGAAGTGGATTAAAAAGCATCTCTGCCCTTTTGCAGTTTAAATTCTATTAGGTAAAAAAATTTAATTATTTTTACAACATACAAACTAAATATTTGATAAAAGTAAAAAGAATTTTTATGTTTACCTCTTTCAAATATCATATAATCCAAGATATATAAGATACACTTTAATATTAGATGGTGAATGGGTTAGACATGTTTATTTTTTTAAATTCAATAGAATCAGATATTTTTTTCTAGATTTATGGAACTGTAGAAAAAGACAGATGCTTTAAAAACAATCTTAATATGTTGTTTAGGAAAGGATTGTTCTTACTTTTAATGAACTTTTACAATGAAATTGCTCTAAAATTAACAAGGCATAGGGCAATATGACCTCTGAAGTAAATGACATGTTTCCTATATTGTACTAACTAGGCATTAGGGAAGAGGGTATACTTTTTTCTCTTTATTTTAAAATTCTCTGCTTCATTGGGTAAGTGAACAAAAATTACTGATAAGATTTCTCAGGTGAGCATTTTTATACAAGCAAAAATAAGTCTGTGGGATGAAATATATTCATTGCTACTTTGCTCTATGCAATTATTTTAAATATTATGGTTGTTTGAAACCATATGTTAAAACCTTGCATATATTATGTAATAACCATGAGAAGAAATTCAAGATTAGTGACCACAAAGGTATATGAAATAAATGGAGCAGGAAGCTCTAACATACAGTAAGAGATCAATAATGTGGATGGAGAGGTTAAAAGAAGACATGAGAAGATTTCTCTTGAATCTTTGTGTGACAACAACACTGTGTTTATATTGCTCGGTTAATGAGTTGCAGGGGGATTGCAGGTAGAGATGAGGGAAAATGTTAAACTTACTTTCAGCTGTTATCTCCCACACCGGGCAACGATTTGCCATATTTAAAAGCCCTTACGTATGTCCTACTGTAGAGCATTTCCACCCCCTCCTGGTTATTGTCATTATGGTCTCCAAGCAGGACTGAAAATACAAAGATAAATCCTTTCTTTCCACCATTTCCATGTTTATTATATGTCTTGCAACTGTAGACAAATGTTTAGGTTTCTTTTTTTTTTAACTTTATTTATTTTTATTTTTTAATGGTATGAACCAACCATGCATGGAACAATCAAAACATGCTTACTTTCTAGAAGAGATATTTACATTTGCATGTTCATTGGAGCGTTAGTCACAACAGCCAAGATATGAAAGCAACCCAAATGTCAATGGACAGATGAATGGGTAAAGAAAATGTGGTATATACATACACTGGAGTATTATGCAGCCTTTATTTTTTTCCTGGCTTCTCTTTTTATCATTTTTAATGACATTTATTTTGTTCTTTCTAATTTTACAAGCAGTACATGTTCACTGCAGACAACTAAAAATCCATGAAAGCATAAAGTAAAAATTAACAATCACCCATAATCCCACCCCCCCCCCCCCCATCCATTTCCTCCTAGTGTCTACATATTGTTTTTTTAATTGAAGTATAATTGACCTATAATACTGTGTTAGCACCAGGTGTAAAATTTAGTGATTTGGTTTTTCTGTACATTACAAAATGATCACCGTGATATCATCCAGTTACTATCTGTCACCATACAAAGATATTACAATATAATTAAGTATATTCCTCATGCTGTACATTTCATCCCTGTGACTCATTTATTTTGTAACAGGAAGTGTGTACCTCTTAATCTCCTTTACGTACTTTACTCAAGGTCTCTCTCCTCCCCTCTGACAAACACTGGTCTGTTTTCTCCCCTTCTTTGCCAAAATTTGTCATTTGTTGTCTTTTGGTTGATAGCCATTCTGACAGTTGTGAGGTGATATCTCATCATGGTTTTGATTTGCATTTCCTTGATTGTTAGTGATATTGAGCATTTTCTCATGTGTCTGTTTGCCATCTGTAGGTCTTCTTTGGAAAAATGTCTATTCAGATCCTCTGCCCATTTTTTAAAATCAGATTGTTTTGTTGTTGTTGAGTTGTCTGAGTTCTTTGTGTATTTTGGATGTTAACCTCTTATCAGATGTATTGCTCACAAATAGGCTTCTCCCATTCAGTAGGCTGCCTTTTTGTTATGTTGATAGTTTCCTTTGCTGTGCAAAAGTTTTGTAGTTTCATGTAGTCCCATTTGTTTATTTTTGTTTTTGTTGCCTTTCCCTGAGGAGACGTATCCAAAGAGATATTGCTAAGACCAACGTCAAAGAGCATAGCTTTGATGTGGCCTTATATAGGAGACATCTTTCAGGGTCCAGAAGCTCACTCCACTCTTTTCACTAGAGCTATATGCTCTAGGGGTGCCCTGTATATGGGCTGCATTGTCCTTTCTGTTATAACAGGGCTTACTACCATGGTCATGCTTGTAGGCAGGGCTGGCCCAAGCCCAGCTGGCTGCAAGGCACTGCCTAGTGCAGAGGCTGCCGGCCACTGATGGGTGAGGCCTGATTCTGTTGTGGCTGGCTGGGGGACTCGGGGCGGGGGGGCAGGTAGCTATGGCTGGTGCTGGCCTGTTAGTGGGTGAAATTTGGTCCCTGCATGGATGGATGCTTGGCCTTGTTGGTCCTGGGACTGGTGCCAACCAGCCATCCCAGGGCTAATAGGTTAGAAGTAGGACTCCAAATTGGCACTTACGAGAGCTACCAATATCCTCCTGGTAGAATGACTTCCCAAAATATCTGCCATCAACATCTGTGTCCCCAGGGGGCTCTTCCAGTTGCCTCATGCCTCTCCAGGAGGCTCTCCAATATCAGCAAGTACATCTGACCCAGGTCACTTTCAAATCACTGCTTTTGAGCTGGGTCTTGGAGCATGTGAGATTTTTCCTTGCATCCCGTAAGAGTAGAGTCTCTTTCCTACAGCCCTCCGGCTCTCTCTTTTTTTTTTTTTGCGGTACGCGGGCCTCTCACTGCTGTGGCCTCTCCGGTTGCGGAGCATAGGCTCCGGACGCACAGGCTCGGCAGCCATGGCTCACGGGGCCCACCGCTCCGCGGCATGTGGGATCATCTCGGACCGGGGCATGAACCCGTGTCCCCTGCATCGGCAAGCGGACTCTCAACCACTGCGCCACCAGGGAAGCCCCTTCCGGCTCTCTTAAATGCCAGCCCCACTGGCCTTTAAAGCCAGAGGTTCTGCTGGCTCATCTTCCTGGTGCAGGACCCCCAGGCTTACTTACTCCTTGGGGGAAATTGCTGCAATTGTGATTATCCTCCTGTTTGTGGGTTGCCTATCTGGGAATGTGGGTCTTAATTATACCACATCTCCGCCCCTCCTACCTGCCTTTGTGGTTTCTCCCTTGTATCTTTAGTTGTAGAAGATGTTTCCTGCTAGTATTCAGGTTGTTCTCGTTGCTAGTTGCTCTGTAAATAGTTGTAATTTTGGTCTGCCCGTGGGACGAGGCAAAATCAGGCCTTCCTACTCTGCCATCTGGGCCACTCTTCTGCAGACTTAAAAATGAAGGAATTCCTACAACATGGATTAACCACGAGGACATTATGCTAAGCAAATTAAGCCAGTCACAGAAGGACAAATACTGTATGACTTCACTCATGAGAAGTATCTAAAGTCAACATCATAGAAACAGAAAGCAGAAAGATAGGTGCCAAGGATTGGGAGAGGGGAAAATGGGAATTTGCTGTTAAATGGTATAGAGTCTCAGTTTTGCAAGATGAAGAGATCTGTTGCCCAACAAAGTGAATATACTTAGCATTACTCAACTGTATACTTAAAGATGGTTAGGATGGTAAATTTCATGTTATTTTTACCACAATAAAAAAAAATGCTTGCTTTCTGTAACAGCAATTATGCTATGATTAATTTAATTACTTTGACGTCAATTAACTTAGGCTTTTCAGATTTATTATACTGTTAAATGACAACCAAGTTGGGACCCTGAATTCCTCATACATCCAGTTTATCTTGCTGTCAGTCCCAATTTTGGTTTATATATACTATAAGAATGAGAAGAGGGGGCTTTACATTTCTGAACCTTCATTTCTGGCTCCTAACCGAACTTACAAAATTAATATTATTACTTTGTGCCTGCATTATGACAACTCCAGGGATACTGAGTTAATGCATTTCGTTAAAAGTGAAATAAATGCTCTCTAAATGATAGGTGCTGCTTTAGCATACAAGTAAAACAAACTATCTGAATGGAAATTTTAAAAATTGTTTAATGAGATGAGAAATAGTAACATTAAAGTGGTAATGAAGAACTTAGCCTGTAGCCCCATCCCAAATCACTTTCTACAGTCTGTGAACATATAAAGTTACTCCCCCAAACATATGCATTGTCATTTAGAAAGCAGCATAAAAAAGTATAGGAAAATGAGCCAAATGCTCTTTATTCCCTGACAGCAGTGTCAATATACTAGAGGCAGTATCTGACTTTGAAGGAGAAAATTTCTGGAACACATTGATAGTTATATTTTAAAGAGTAATGTTTATATTTCCTCTCAGTAAGGGACTGATAAGGAAAATCTTAAATGTGCATTGATAGACTAATACTTGATTTTCAGGATATTGGTAAAAGAAAATGTTAAATAGTATTTTGCATACAATTTCCTTCTTCTACATTCAGTGAAACTATTTTTCTCATTCAGAAATATTATGAAACATATTTTTCTAGTACATAATATGCAGGCCCTATAATACATAATTCTTATGCTCTTAAAAAAAAGAAAAAAGCTTGAAATGTGTATCTCTGAACTCTGCATCTATAAGTGACAAAAACCCAAACAAATTTATTAGGCCAGAATAAAACAAGAAGAGAATTTCCTACTTTAAATGGATGGGCAGGATGCATCTGGCTTCAGGCATAAATGGAATAAGGAGCTCAAGTGATGTTATTATTTATATTTTCCCCAGCTTTACTGAAGCACTGTTGACAAATAAACATTGTATATACTTAGCTTGCACAATGTGATTTTCAAAGGTCTACAATGTAATGATTTAATATATGTGTACATTGTGAAATAACTACCACAATCAAGTTAATTAACACACCCGTCATCTCACACAATTACCATTTTGTGTGTGTGTGTGTGTGTGTGTTAAGAACACTTAAGATCTGCTTTCTTGGCAAATTTCAATTATATAATTCAATTTTTTTTGAATTTTATTTTTAAAATTTTTTTTATACAGCAGGTTCTTATTAGTCATCCATTTGATATACATCAGTATACACATGTCAAACCCAATCTCCCAATTCATCACACCACCACCCCCACCCGCCACTGCTTTCCCCCCTTGGTGTCCATACGTTTGTTCTCTACATCTGTGTCTCAATTTCTGCCCTGCAGACCGGTTCATCTGTACCATTTTTCTAGGTTCCACATATATGCGTTAATATACGATATTTGTTTTTCTCTATCTGACTTACTTCACTCTGTATGACAGTCTCTAGATTCATCCATGTCTCTACAAATGACCCAATTTCTTTCCTTTCTACAGCTGAGTAATATTCCATTGTATATATGTACCACAACTTCTTTATCCATTCGCCTGTCAATGGGTATTTAGGTTGCTTCCATGACCTGGCTATTGTAAATAGTGCTGCAATGAACATTGGGGTGCATGTGTCTTTTTGAATTATGGTTTTCTCTGGGTATATGCCCAGGAGTGGGATTGCTGGGTCATATGGTAATTCTATTTTTAGTTTTTTAAGGAACCTCCATACTGTTCTCCATAATGGCTGTATCATGTTACATTCCCACCAACAGTGCAAGAGGGTTCCCTTTTCTCCACACCCTCTCCAGCATTTGTTGTTTGTAGAGTTTCTGATGATGCATATTCTAACTGGTGTGAGGTGATACCTCATTGTAGTTTTGATTTGCATTTCTCTAATGATTAGTGATGTTGAGCAGCTTGTCATGTGCTTCTTGGCCGTCTCTATGTCTTCTTTGGAGAAATGTCTATTTAGGTCTTCTGCCCATTTTTGGAACGGGTTGTTTGTTTTTTTAATATTGAGCTGCATAAGCTGTTTATATATCTTGGAGATTAATCCTTTGTCCGTTGATTCGTTTGCAAATATTTTCTTCCAGTCTGAGGGTTGTCTTTTCATCTTGTTTATCATTTCCTTTGTTGTGAAAAAGCTTTTAAGTTTAATATAATTCAATATTATTAACTATAATCACTATGCTGTACCCTAGAATTTATTCATTTTATTACTGAAAGTTTGTACCCCTTGACCAAAATCTCCCCATTACCCAAGCCCCAAGGTCCTGGTTGAAAATATATCTGTATCTGCACTCCTGTGTTCATTGCAATATTTTTTCCAATAGCCAAGATATGGAAACAACCTAAGTGTCCGTCAGTACAGAAAATGATATAAAAATATATATTAGAATATTATTCAGCCATAAAAAGAAGGAAATCCTGCCATTTATAACAACAATTTATGTTATTTAAATGGTCTTGCTTTCTGTTCCAAAGCTCTGCTTCCTGCACTCTTTGCTTAATTGGGGTAGTTATTGCTATGAACCCGGTAACTCCAGGTTTAACATCCATTATCTCGGCAGAAAGTAACTAATGCTTAGCACTAGATGGGTCATAGGTCATCCTCCACTAGATCAATTTCTCTGTCCAGAGATGCTGAATACTCTGACTGACTTGAATCTATCCATTCTTAAAATTCAAAGGATTAGGGAAGACTGTTGTGTAAGGGAAAAAAAGAGTTCTATTTCCAGAAGAAGGTTGGAATATTGGATGAAGGAGAGAAATAGAGGACAAAAGAATGGTAAAATGTGGCATAAATATATATGAGTACAAAACAATTTTTAAGGGTTTTTAAGGGTAGCACAGGCATAAGCCTATAGTTGTCAGATATGGAGAAAACATTTCGGAGTGAGAAGATAAGGAAAGAAATTAAGAGGTTTGTGTCATTTCTGGTGTGTCTTAGACAAATAAGACTTTGGTAGTTAAGTATAGAAAAATATTTTAGACAGAATGAAGAAGAAAATATTAGAAAACATAGATTTGAGGGAAAGTGTTAGGTGTCATTTGCTGACTTTTTAGTAAGAAATAAAATTAGGACAACATATTAATTCTACATAATTTTCAGCCAAATACATTTGCTGGTTTCTACTTTTACCCATGAGGGAGTAAGACACTTTGAAATTACTCTTTACCATTATAGAAAAAAATGGGACTTAACCCAGGACCTCAAGGTTGATCTAACATTAAAAAAATTAAGACATGTAATACATCATATTAATCGACTAAACATAAAAAACAAACACATAATTTCAAACAGGTGCAGAAATAAGAATGAACACAATTCCACAATTATTCATGGTAAAAACTCAATAAACTAGTAACAGAAGGGAACTTATCATCATAATAACCATCTACAAAAGTTGCTAGAGCTAAAATCATGCATAATGGTGGAACACTAAATATGTTTTCCCTAAATCAGGAACAAAACAAAAAATGTTCACCTTTGCTACTTCTATTCAGCATCATACTGGAGGCTCTAGAATGTAATAAGGCAAGAAAAAATAATTTTAAAAAATAGAAAAATGTAAAACTCACTTTATTCACTGACAACATAATTGTGCATCTGTGACATCCTAAGGAAAGTACTTAAAAGCTACATGAACTAATGAGTTTAGATACATTTCTGACTACAAGGTCATCAAACTGACGTAAGTCACATATCTCTATATTAGAAATAAAATTTGGGAATTGAAATTAAAAAACAACTAAAATAGAAACAAAAAATGGAATAATGGAATAAACCACAAATATGCACAAGATTTGTTCACTGAAAACTACAAAATATTCCTGATAGAAATTAAGAAAGACCTGAAATGTCAGCAAATTGGCTAAATAATATATTCTCTGAGCAACAATAATTTTGCACCTCTCCATGGACAAAAATGCATTTTTGGAAGCTTTGGGTTCCTGGTACAGCCCAAGATTGAGGAGAACCAATTTTGAGAACACCAGCTGATGCCCAGGTGGCTGACTTACTGACCATGGTCCCAGCTACAAACCTAGAAATAGCTTGGTATCCTGAGGAATCAGCTATAGACCCATTTGGCTTGATCTTGTCAGAAGCATCATGCCAAGGGGCCTGGGAGGAGTCATGCCCACCCATGCATTGGGTAATAGGCATACATATCTCAGTTCAGGCTATGGACCTTGAAGTGACCTGTGAACCAGCTCCAGCTTCTTTTGGCCTCTGTCCAGGAGCCACTAAGTAAGCCCACCAAACTTGGTCAGACTGTATGTTCTGAAAGGGCCTACAGCTGGGCTCCAGCCCTTACCAGTCATAGTTACTGAGGAGTCATGCTTGAATAGGGACTCCGCAGGAAATACTCTCATCTGCACCCCGGGAGATCCTGAAAGGGCCTTATACTTAGTCACTCAAAACCATGGTCTGCCAGCAGTCTCATGTGTCTAGGGACCAGAGGGAGAGAGTCTCATCTGTCTCAGAGATTCTGAAAGTGTCCTCTACTTAGATCCAACCCCTCTAGCCACGGTCAGAGAACAGTCCAGACCCAAGGACCTGGTGGGATACATGCTCATCTATGCATCCAAATCTGCATCTGCAAATTTGAATCTTGGCTGTGGAAACTGAAACAGCCCTTGAACTTGGTTCCAGCATCTCTCAGCCATGGTTCATGTTCAGTCCTGCCCACCCAGGGTCCCACCTAGTGACCAGGCAGGAGTTCTTCCAGGGACCGGGCAGGAACTAAACCCAGTCATGCACCTGGCTAATAGGCCCAATGGCTTAGAACACAACTGTTACTCTGAAGCAGACCCTTGTCCCGAAGTCACTCTACTGAACAAAGTACTGGAGGTGGTACCATCCATCCAGGGACCTGATAGGATTCAGGCTTGCCTGAGCCTCTGGCAACAAGCATGCCAACCAGAAACTGCACTGAAGACCCAGTGATAGCCTAAAACTTGGCTCCAACTGAGTATGACAGTGATTAAAGAGGTAAGTTGGATTTATCCCTAGGATACAAAGATAGTTCAACACACACAAATCAATAAATGATACACTACATGAATAGAATGAAGGATAAAAATTATATGATTGTATAAATAGATGCAGAAAAGCATTTGACAAAATTCAACATCCTTTCATGATAAACGTTCTCAAAAAATGGGGTATAAAAGGAACACACTTCAACATAGTAAAAGACTATACATGACAAACCCACAGCTAAGATCATGCTCAAGCTAAAAGCTTTTCCTCTAAAATCTGGAAGAAGACAAGGGTACCCACTCTTGTCACTCCCATTTGGTATAATACTGGAAGTCCTAGCTAGAGCAATCAGACAAGAAAAAAAATAAAAGACATCCAAATAAGGAAGAGGTAAAATTGTCTCTGCAAATGATATATGTGAAAAACCCTAAAGACTCCACCAAAACACTGTTAGAACTAATATATGAATACAATAAAGTTTCAGATACAAAAATCAACCTACAAAAATAAGTCACATTTTTATACACTAACAGTTAATGGTAAAGGGGCACAATAACACTTTTGGGATATTGGAATAATAAAAATGTATATCTTGAGAGTGGTGGTAATGTAACTGTATAATTTGTTAAAAAGTCATAAAATTGTACACTAAAAGTGGGTAAACTTTATTTTAAGTAAGTTATACCTTAGTAAAACTTACTTTAAAAATTGAATTAGCCCAATTTAAACTCAGATGCATTCACTTCCTCATTACCTGTAATTTCTTTCAGAAATATCTTCTGATTTCCCAACCCATATGAATAGATACAAATCAACACCTCAATATTCAGATGTTATTCTTATCACTTTATTGACCACATCTTTGTTATCCCAGGAAAAGTTAGGCATCCTATTATAAACACTCCTTTTTCTTAGAAGGTATAAAACTTGTAATTAAATAACAATGTTATAATCATTTATTTCTTACATTTCTTCATAGCTTTATTATAAACTTAATGTTACTAAGACATTTGTTAGTCTTTTTCACCCCTTTTCTAGAGCAGCTACAGCATAACCTGGAACAGAGGCAGTGAACCAATAGTGAATGAGTAAATACACACAGGAATTAATTATCTTCTGTACTTTAAAAAATCTATCATATATCTATTTATCTGTCTACCTATCTATCTACACATGCGTGTATTGTGTACCATAATTTTACTTTAGTAGATCAGCTCCTCATAGTATCCATAAGAAAAGGCACATATTTTTTTCATCGACAATTATTTACCCACGGAATCTCAGGATCTCAAATTACTTAAAACTGTTGATGGTCATATAGAGAAATAAGTAAAATGTGATAGCGTATATTAAAACTAACACTAACATAGTTCTAAATCTGTGTAGGGTGACCTAACTTACACTTATTGTCCTGGCATTATTATTAAAATAAAATAACGTATCATTGAGTATAACATGTAGAACCAAAATGCATGACAAGAATAACTTAGAGGACAAAAGGGGAGTAAATTGAAGTTTTGCAAAATTCTTCATTAATATGAATTGATATTATACTATTGAAAGATAGCAGTATGCTAAAAATGCACTTTTTATTTGCTAGAGCACTGCTAACAAGTATAAAACAAAATATAAAAATATAAAACAAAGCAGTGGGTCAAAAGCAAGACCCAACTATATGTGGTACACTTGAAATATAAACATACAGATAGATTAAAAGTAAAGTAATTAAAGATATTCAGTATATAAGAAGTAGGCATAAGGAAGTTATAGGGGTTTTATTAATATCAAATAAAATAGACTTCAAGACAGGACTATTACTAGAGATTAAGGGGGACATTTTATAATTCTATAAAGGTCAGTCCATCAAGAAGATATTACACTTTTAAATGTGTATGCATCAATCAACAGACTCAAAATACATGAAGCAAAAAAATGGACAAAACTAATTGAATAAAAGAATAAATAGACAATTATAGAAGAGAATTTTAACATCTTTAACTGCAAAAGTAGATAAAATTTCAGAGAGAATGTGGAAGATATGAACAACATTCTCAACCAAATTAATTGATTTTTCTATGATAAAAAGAAAATACAAACAAA
The DNA here is from genome assembly GCF_003031525.2 of Neophocaena asiaeorientalis asiaeorientalis. Classification (NCBI taxonomy): domain Eukaryota; kingdom Metazoa; phylum Chordata; class Mammalia; order Artiodactyla; family Phocoenidae; genus Neophocaena; species Neophocaena asiaeorientalis. The sequence goes on from NW_020172778.1 coordinate 632,351, forward strand.
ATGTGCATTTGTCTCCAAAGCACATGGATAGTCAATAAAATATGTGTTATAGTGGGCCATAAAATAGGTAGTTTCAATATTTAAGAAGTAAAATGTTATTATATCGAAATGGAATTAAGTATATTTGAGGAAAGATGTTAGACATCTACATTAAAAGTTACAAGACATGGCTGACTAAGAATAATAATAACCTAAAAAATGGAAAAAGAGCAAGCTATTGCATTGGGATAGATCTAATATAAATCAAATCTAAAGCAGAGTCAAGATGGCAGACCAGGATGACATGGAATTTGTGTCTCTGCACAACTAGTGCACCTACCAGGCATCAGTGGGGGACCATGGACACCTAAGGGGATGGGAGGAACCCCCAGCGACCGGGTAGGATGATGGGGCATGGGGCAGAGTGAGGGGAAAGGAGAAGTGGAAGCGGGACAGGACTGGCACCCCTCGGGTGACTGGGGGAGGGGAAGGTATCCCATGCCCGAAGGGGGAAATTGGGGGACCATTGGGAGGACAGAGGATCAAAAGGGAGCAGGGCCAGGTTTCCCCTGCTCACTTGGGCCCCTGGGAGACTGCTGAGATCCTGGGCCTGATCCTCTGCCCACCAAGGCCCCATCCAGCTGCACAGGTCCTGAGGGAGTGGGAGGGAGGGAAGGGGGAGCAAAAGTAAAGGCCAGACCTGCAGGACCGGCAACCCCTGAGGGGTGGCTGGGGAACAGGAGGAGTTCCTACACCCAGCAGGACCCACCCATGGTTAGGGGTCCAGCGGGGACAGGGGAGACCCTGGGAGACACCATGGGGGGTGGCATGGAGGAACGGAAAGGAACACGGCCAGCACTTTCCCTGTCCACTTAGGCACCAGGGAGCCTCTTGGGCTCTTGGGCCTAATCCTCTGCCCTCCGAGCATCCCTCCTGCCATGTAGAGCCAAAGCCCCACCCCTACACCCCACCCAGGGCCCTACCTGTACACTCAGAGACCCCCTCCAACACTCTGGGCCTAAACCCCACCCACACACCCTCACTGAGGGCCCTACCTCCAAACTCCAGAACTCCACATTCCAGAGCCCTCCTTTGGAGGTTCTGCCTCTCTCCTTCTGAATGCAGGTCCTAAGCAGAGGCCCTGCCCCACGCCTGAATGTCACCACGTATAGGCCCCGCCCCCAAGGCCTTTTCTGGCTACGTGGATTCTGAGCCTAGGCCCCGCCCCATGCTCAAATGTCACCTGCCACCCACCTAGGTCCTGCCCCCAAGGCCTTTTCCAGCTACGTGGGTCCTGAGCCTAACCGCTAACCCCCACCCCTGCCTAAGTTCCAACACTGCCTAAACTCCATCCCCCCATAGACAAGGCTTTTTTTTTTTTCTGTTGTGATTTTATTTTACCTTGTTGCAGTTGTTTCAATTATGTTTTTATTTTTCCTAATATATTTTTTATCTTTCTAATTTTATTTTGTTTTTTTATTCTTTGTTATTGCTCCTTTTTTTTTTTTTTTAGACCTCAGACCCCAGGGAATACTAATTAGAGTGAGGCCTCCTGGAGGTCCTCATCTCAGCACCAAGACCTGGCTGTATCCAACTGCCTGCAAACTCCAGTGCTGGAATCCTCAGGCCAAACAACCAGTAAGACAGGAATACAACCCCACCCATGAGAAAAAAAAAAAAGAAACAACAAAAAACTATGTTACAGACAAAGGAGCAAGGTAAAAACCTACAAGACCAAATAAATGAAGATGAAATAGGCAACCTACCTGAAAAAGAATTCAGAGTAATGATAGTAAAGGTGATCCAAAATCTCAGAAACAGAGTGGAGAAAATACAAGAAACATTCAACAAGGATCTAGAAGAACTAAAGAACAAACAAGCAGTGATGAGCAACACAATAATTGAAATTAAAAATACTCTAGAAGGAATCAATAGCAGAATAACTGAGGCAGAAGAATGGATAAGTGAGCTGGAAGATAAAATAGTGGAAATAACTGCCAGGGAGCAGAATAAAGAACAAAGAATGAAAAGAATTGAGGACAGTCTCAGAGACGTCTGGCACAACATTAAATGCACCAACATTCGAATTATATGGGTCTCAGAAGAAGAAGAGAAAAAGACAAGGTCTGAGAAAATAGTTGAAGAGATTATAGTCGAAAACTTCCCTAACATGGGAAAGGAAATAGTCAATCAAGTCCAGGAAGCACAGAGAGCCCCATACAGGATAAACCTAAAGAGAAGCACGCTGAGACACATATTAATCAGACTATCAAAAATTAAATACAAAGAAAAAATATTAAAAGCAGCAAGGGAAAAACAACAAATAACATACAGGGGAATCCCCATAAGGTTAACAGCCAATCTTTCAGCAGAAACTCAGCAAGCCAGAAGGGAGTGGCAGGACATATTTAAAGTGATGAAACCAAGATTTCTCTACCCAGCAAGGATTTCATTCAGATTCGATGGAGAAATCAAAAGCTTTACAGACAAGCAAAAGCTAAGAGAATTCAGCACCACCAAACCAGCTTTATAACAAATGCTAAAGGAACTCCGCAGGGCAGGGAACACAAGAGAAGGAAAAGACACAGAAAAATAACCGAAATCAATTAAGAAAATGGTAATAAGAACATACATATTGATAATTACGTTAAATATAAATGGATTAAATCCTCCAACCAAAAGACATAGACTAGCTGAATGGATACAAAAACATGACCCATATATATATATATATATATATACTGTCTACAAGAGACCCACTTCAGACCTAGGGACACATACAGACTGAAAGTGAGGGGATGGAAAAAGATATTCCATGCAAATTGAAATCAAAAGAAAGCTGGAGTAGCAATTCTCATATCAGATGAAATAGACTTTAAAATAGAGGCTATTACAAGAGACAAAGAAGGACACTACATAATGATCAAGGGATCAATCCAAGAAGAAGATATAACAGTGGTAAATATTTATGCACCCAACATAGAACCTAAATAGACATTTCTGCAAAGAAGACATACAGATGGCCAACAAATGCACGAAAAGATGCCTTTTCATGAACATCATGAATCATTAGAGAAATACAAATCAGAACTACAATGAGGTATCACCTCACACCGGTCAGAATGTCCATCATCAAAAAATATACAAACAATAAATGCTGGAAAGCATGTGGAGAAAAAGGAACCCTCCTGCACTGTTGGTAAGAATATAAATTGATACAACCACTATGGAGAGCAATATGGAGGTTCCTTAAACTGAGAATAGAACTACCATATGACCCAGCAATCCCACTACTGGGCATATACCCTGAGAAAACCATAATTCAAAAAGAGACAGGTACCACAATGTTCATTGCAGCATTACTTACAATAGCCAGGACGTGGAAGCCACCTAAATGTCCATCAACAGATGACTGGATAAAGAAGATGTGGCACATATATACAATGGAATATTACTCAGCCATAAAAAGAGATGAAATTGAGTTATTTGTAGTGAGGTGGATGGACCTAGAATATGTCATACAGAGTGAAGTAAGTCAGAAAGAGAAAAAGAAATACCGTATGCTGGTGTATATATATGGAATTTAAAAATCGGTACTGATGCCACCTAGTGGCAAGGCAGGAATAAAGACACAGACCTAGAGAACAGACTTGAGGGCACAGAGGGGGAAGGGGAAGCTGGGATGAACTGAGAGAGTAGCATTGACGTATATACACTACCAAATGTAAAATTATGGCTAGTGGGACGCTGCCGCATAGCACAGGGAGATCAACTCGGTGCTTTGCGTCGACCTAGAGGGATGGGATATGGAAGGTGGGAGGGAGGCTCCAGAGGGAGGGTATATGGGGATATATGGATACATATAGCTGGTTCACTTTGTTGTACAGCAGAAACTAACACAACATTGCAAAGCCTTTAGAGTCCAGTAAAGATGTGAAAAAAATAAATTTAAATAAAATCTCTGCATCCCTTTTTGGGGTAAAAATCGACAAGTTGTTTATACTCTTTACATGGATATGTAACATACTTTAAAAAGTCAAAATAACTTCATAAACAGAACAAAACCACAGTACTTAATCTTATTTGAATTCAAAAGTTAAAGGGGATGTTGGCATACGAATAGACAAATTGATTTCTGGAACAGAATAGGGTCCAGAAATAAATTGGACATTTATATGAAAACAATAAACAAAATAACTTTGATTCCTACCTCACACTATGCACAAAAAATAATATGAGATGAATCATGACCCTATACGTAAAAGGTAAAAATATGAGACCTCTAGCATTAAACTAAGGGAAGTATTTTTGTGACCTTAGGGTAGCCAAATAGATTTCAGGACACAAAATTATTGAAAGTCAGAGTAGGAAAATCACAGGGTAGGAAACTGTATGTATTTGGTAAAGGATTTAGCCAAACTGTATAAAAAATCTCCCACAACATAATAATGGGCAGACAATGCAATAAAAATGGGCAAAACATTTGCACAAATATTTCACGACAGACAATATATGAAGAGCCAATGAACACATGAAAATATGGTCAACTTAATTAATCATCAGGATATACAAAACACAATTAGATACCACTATGCATCCAACAGGATGGCTAAAATTTAAGTCTGACAATAACAAATAATGGTTATGCTGTGGATAAACTAGAGCTCTCAGGCATTTGCTGGTGGTGGTATAAAACAATAGACACATTTTGGAATACTGTTTTTCATTTCCTTCTAAAATTAAACATACATTCATCATATGACCCAGAAATTCCCCTTCTAGATACTTAAACCAAAGAAATAAAAATGTATGTACACAAAAAACCTTTTATAGGAAAGATCACAGCAGCATTATTCCTCACAGATCCAAACTGAAAACAATCCAATTGTTCTTCAACAGGAGAATGGGTAAAGAAGTCATGGCATATTTATAGAATGGAAAAGTATTTAGCATTCAAAAAAGAAAAAGGCGGGCTTCCCTGGTGGCACAGTGGTTGAGAGTCTGCCTACCGATGCAGGGGACACGGGTTCGTGCCCCGGTCCGGGAAGATCCCACATGCCGCGGAGCGGCTGGACCCATGAGCCATGGCCATTGAGCCTGTGCTCCGCAACGGGAGAGGCCACAACAGTGAGAGGCCCGTGTACCGCAAAAAAACAAAAACAAAATGATGAGGCTTGAAGTATGGATATGGATAAATCTCCAAAACATTATGCTGGGTGAAAAGCCAGACATAAAAAAATAATACCAAATGATTCAATTTATGTGATGTTCCAGAAGACAGCACTAAACTAATTTGATAGAAATTAAGACAGTGGTCCCTGGGGCCAGGGTTGGTAACAGTGGTGCTGGGGAAGTTGGGTAGCGGAGGGAAACTTGAATACAAAAGGGCACAAGGAAACTTTGTGGGGTAATGGAAATATCCCGTGTGTTGATTATGGTGATGGTTACAAAAATGTATATATGTGTCAAAATGCACTGAACATTTTCACTTGTAATCCATGCATTTCACTGTATGTAAATAACATCTTAATTTTTAAAAGTCGAATAGAGATTTAACATCTTTGAATGCAGCATGCATTCCGTATATCTATAATAATGTCTGCCCTTGAAATTTTCTATGGATAAAAACTTGCGTAAACTGTAGTCAATTAACAATTGTATATTACAGTAATATCTTTTTAAGAAAATCTTACTTTCTCTTCCCTGTTGATGAATTTAAATAGCCATTATGTAAGAGAGTGGTTATTTATAATCAGTGACATCCTTTTCATCTCTAAACCTATGAGATTTGCACTGATTAATGTTCAAAGATATTTGGATGACTTTGGACCGACCCTAGCCTATCCATGGTGATATCCAGTGATCAGCATGATTTTTCAGCCTATAATCCATCACCTTGAAATACATAGTACATGATGCAGAGCTGATTTACTTCATAGGCATTTCAGCGCTTCTTACCAACACCTAAGTGAAGCTTTGTGAAGACTGATAAAATTAAAAAGGTCAAAGCATATACAAAGTCTTAATCTCACAAAAATAATTATTTTTAAAAGAAGTTAACTAAGTTTTCCAGTTTTAAAATGAATATGCCTAACTTTTCTTAGTAATCATTTCAGTGTTTTTGTACATTATTCACTGACATTACTCATTTTTTTTCTCTTCTGCCTCTATGTATTCATGAAAAAAATGTAAATGGATATCTATACTGTCCTGAGTATAAACCAATAAAAATGTTTAAATGCTTTCTTCCACAAAATTTACATGCCGGGGCAGTTTAATATAGTGGCTAAGGGCACAGAATTTAGAGTGGGATTGCTCAGCCACGTCCCTTTATGATGTGTGATATGAATGAATTTACCTAACTTTCATAACCTGATTTCCATCACATGTAAGGGTGATAAGAGCCTACCCCACAGGGTTGTTGTTGAGGAACAAATGAGAAAATGCATGCAGGCCAAGTCCAGTGTTTTGTACCTTTTGAGCACATAATAAATGTTAATGTTTATTATTTTCTGTATCTTGTGTTTGCTTGCTTTCAGATTTTCAAGAAGCTTCTCTGGTTTATAAGAACACCAGTCAGATTCACAGACTTACTGAGAATGTTGATGTTAAATTAGATTCTTCACACATAAGGTAGATTAATGATATTTTTGCTAAGGCAGGCAAAGGCTTAAATACAATTCAGCAGAATGAGTAGTTGCCATAAATTGTCTTGGCCACAACAACTACTTTTGCTTTGTTTGGTCATGATTCTCAGGTATCATTGTAGAACAATGACTGTAATATAGTAGATCTCAATGCCTATAGATCGCAGTAAATATTTTTGAATAAGTAGACTGATTGAGATGTGGAGGCTCTGGAATGTGTCTTCACCAGTCAATGCTAACATATTTTACTACAGACGTTTTCAAGTATTTTTAACATGATGAAATAATCTAAATGAAAATACTGGAAAAGTACATTAAAATACATGCTTAATTTCTAAACTTTGAAAAGCTTGGTTCTTGATTAAAAGTTGTGTAATAACTTTTAACCTGTTTGCTATAAAAACAATGTTAGACTAAAATCATTAAATTTTTTTTTAATTGGAGTAAAGTTGATTTACAATGTTGTGTTAGTTTCAGGTGTACAGCAAAGTGAATCAGTTATACATATACATATATCCACTCTTTTTTAGATTCTTTCCCCATATAGGTCATTACAGAGTATTGTGTAGAGTTCCCTGTGCTGTACAGTACGTCCTTATTAGTTATCTATTTTATATATAGTAGTGTGTTTTAGAAGAAACATTAGTCATGTTGATCAGAAGAACACTATCAAAAATTCATAAGGCATTTTACAGACCGTCCTTTTTTTTTTTTTTCCATGCCATTTGGAATCTTAGTTCCCCGACCAGGGATCAAATCCATGCTCCCTGCAGTGGAAGCGCAGAATCCTAACCACTGGACCACCAGGGGATTCCTCTACAGAGACCCTCTCAAAAGCACTAAATTTTAGTGCACAAAGCAAAAGGATTTCTTGAGTTCCATACCTATATTACTGGTCCATAGTTTTATCTTCTTTCCCAGACTGCCTCTCCACGTGTGTGCGTATGCCAAAAGCATATAAAATCCAATATGATAAAGATGGAATTATTTTCTGTTGGGGGAGGCCATCGAGAGGACATGACCACCGATTGACCCTCAAGCTGGACCCAGGCAATAGGAGACACCTTACCCCATCCCCTGTCCTTGGAATGTATTTCCTGCCTCTTATTCCTATACTAGCAGCTGTTTCAAGGTTGTAGCTTTGAGAGAGCAATATGTTGCTGAGATGATCTGGACGGAACCCAGTTAAGGCCTCTACGTACGCTTTGAAGATTCTAGAGGCGGGGTGAGGAGATCTACTCATCTTGTGGTCACCCAGGACAAGCCTCGTATGTAATTTCTGTTGTATTAAACTGCCACCTGCTAATCTGGAGTGGTCTTTCTTCAGTCTATCCTTATCCTGTCTGTATGGGGGACAGCTGGAGAACCAACATTTTCCTCGACGAAACTTCTGCTTTTCTCTTGCTTGGTTAACTATCTGTCCAGTTACCCGACTGGAAAACTTGGTATTTATCCTGTTCAAGGGTAACTGGACTACTTCTAGTTGTTAGTGAGCATGAACAAAGCTGTATAAACATCCACATGAGTCTTTTTAAACAGATATATTGAGATGTAATTCACATATTAAAAATTTACTCATTTAAAGTGACAATTTAATAGTTTTTAGTATATTCAGAGCTGTGCCACAGTCACCACAATCAATCTTAGGACATTTCTTTCATGACAAGAGGAAGCACAGTGCCCGTTAATAGTCACCCCTCCTTTACTCTCAATGCTCATGCCCTCGGCAACCATTAATCTACTCTGTCTCTAAAGATTTGTCAATTCTGGAAGTTTCATGTAATGTATGGTCTTTTAACTGGCTTCTTTCACTTAGTGTAATATTGTCAAGGATCATCCATGTTGCAGCCATTTATCTGTAGGCTATTTCTTTTTATTGCTAAATATCAATACTGTTCCGTCTTACGGTTATATAACATTGTATTTATCTATTTTGTTGTTTCCACTTTTTGGCTGTTCTGAATAATGCTGTTTAAATCATTCATATACCAGTTTTTGTATGAACATATGACTTTATTTCTTTTGAGTATAGGCCCAGGAGTTGGATTGCTGTGTCGGGTCATATGATAACTCTATGTTTAATATTTTGAGGAACTGCTAAACTCTTTCCAGTGCAGCTGCACCATTTTACATTCCCATCAGCAGTGTATGAGTTATATTGGAAGATTCAGTATTGTTAATGTATCAGTTATCCTAATTTAATGTGTTAGTTCAATACAATCCCAACCAAAATTGCAGCAAGATTTTTGTAGATATTGACAGTCTGATTATAAGATTTATATGGAAGGATAGATAAATTAGAACAGTTACAACAACGTTGAAAAAGAAGAAGAAAGTTGGAGGGCTCACAATACATGATTTCAAGACTTACTCTGAAGCTATAAAAATCAAGAATATGTGACACTGACAAAAGGATGGGCACATAGATAAGTGGAACAGAATAGAGAGTCTAGATACAGACTACATAAATACAGCCAACTGATTTTTGACAAGTGTGTACAAAAATTCAATGGAGAAAGAATTGTCTTTTCGACAAGTGGTGATGAAAAATTTTGTCCCTATACAAAATAAATAAATGAAAAGTAAAATCAACCCATATCTCACACTTTACACAAAATTAATCCAAAATAGATAGTAGCTCTAAAAGCAATGTGTAAAATTATAAAACTTCTACAGAAAGTTAAAAACCTGTGGGACTTCATGGTTATCAGAGTTTTCAGACACAATAAACTAAAGTATAAACCTGAAAAGGAAATACTGATACATTGAATTTTATAAAAATCTTTTTAAAAGTTTTGACCTGTGAAAGACACAATTATGATAGTTTAAAGACAAACTACATACAGGGGAAAATATTAGCAAATATTTTGCAGAACTGCACTGATTTTTTTCAGAACAATTTTATTGGGGTACAATTTAAATTCCATAGAATTCATCTAATGTAAAAGTAAAACTCAATGAATTTTTTCATACACTTATAGATCTGTGCAACCATGACCTTGACCCAAGTTGCAGGATGTATCTGTAACCCACCAAATTCCTTTGAACCCATTGCATTCAATCCCTGAACCCATCCTTGGTCCCAGACAACCACTGATCTGTACTCTCTCTGTATATATTCACTGCTTCCATGCATTTTGCTCATATAAATGAAAAAATACAATATGTAGTCTTTTGTGTCTGGCCTCTATCAACTGCCATAATATTTTGGAAGACCATCTATCTTGTAAGTTGTATCTGTATAAATATTCCAATTATTTTTATTGCTAAATGATATTCCATTGTATGGATATAGTACATTATGTTTAACCATTCACCACTACTACTAGCTTTCAGTATACAAACCTTGCATTTCATTTGTTAAATTTATTCCTAGTATTTGATACTTCTGTAAACAAAAGTGTTTTTTTTAATTTTATTGAAGTATAGTTGATTTACAATGTTGTGTTAATTTCTGCTGTACAGCAAAGTGACTAAGTTATATATATATATATAAAAATGATGTGTACTTCATGAGGGGAACACACCATGATTATTTTGTTTAATTCTATCTTTAGGTTTGAGCAGAATTCCTGGAATTTGGGAGGGTAGTGTATAAGCATTTCTTAAATGAATGGTGTATACCTATTCATCCGCTTCTGTGATCTGGCTTTAATAAGAGGGAGAAAAATCTAATATTGTCTTTTTTATTGAAGTATAGTTGATTTTATGATGTTGGGTTAGTTTTAGGTGTACAGCAAAGTGATTCAGTTATATATATATATATATATATATTCTTTTTCACATTTTTTTTCCATTTTGGTTTATCACAGAATATTGAATGTAGCTCCCTGTGCCGTACAGCAGGATCTTGTTATTTATCCTTCCTATATATCCTGTATATACTAGTTTGAATCTGCTAGCCCCAAGCTCCAAATCCTTCCTCCACCCTGCTCCCCACTGGGAACCACAAGTCTGTTCTCTATGTCTGTGAGTCTGTTTCTGTTTCATAGATAGGTTCATTTGTTTTGTATTTTAGAATTCACATAAAGTGATATCATATGGTATTTGTGTTTCTCTTTCAGACTTACTTTTCTTAGTATGATAATCTCTAGGTTCATCCATGTTGCTACAAATGGCATTATTTCATTCTTTTTTATGGCTGAGTAATATTCCATTGTATATGTGTATACCACATCTTCTTTATCCATTCATCTGTCAATGGACAAATGTTTCCATGTCTTGACTATTATAAATAGTGCTGCTGTGAACATAGGGGTTCACATATCTTTTCAAATTATAGTTTGGTCTGGATATATTCACAGGAGTGGGATCGCTGGATCACATGGCAACTCTGTTTTTAGTTTTTTGAGGAACCTCAGTACTGATTTCCATAATGGTTGAACCAACTTACGTTCCCACCAACAGTGTAAGAGGGTTCCCTTTTTTCCACACCGTCTCCAACATTTGTTATTTGTAGAATACAAAAGTGTTTTCTTAATTTCACTTCCAGGTTGTTAGTTGATAATATATAGAAATCTAATTGATTTTTTAATGTTCCATAATTAATGTTTAAATATATACCTTATATCCTATGACCTTGCTAAACTTGTTTATTAATTATAATAGTTTTATCTTGGATTCTTTAGAATTTCCACATGGAAGAATTATGTCATCTGTAAATAAAATCAGTTTTACTACTTCCTTTTAACTTTGGATGCCAGTATTTTTTTTTAACTTGTTGCTTTTGCTAGACTCTTTGGTGCCATGTTGAATAGAAGTGGTGAAAGCAGATATCTCTAATTTGTCCCACATATTGGCAGTAAAACATTCAGTGTTTCACACTGTGTGTTTCACATTAGTTTTTCTTTTCCTGTTTTCTTAATGTGAAAGTTTTGATAATTGATTTGAGATCTTTCCTCCTTTCCAATATAGTAGTCCTTAAAGCTACACATCTCCACCAAACACTGTTTTAGCTACATCCAATTACCTTTGATATGATGATATTGTTTACTGTTAATTCAAAATACTTTCTAATTCCCCCCTTTTTTCCTTTCACCTATAGGTCATTTGAAATTGTGTGTTTAATTTCCAAATATGTGGCACTTTCTAAGATTTCTTTCTATGGTTAATATGTAATTTTATTTTTCTACGATAACATAATTTATATTATTTCAATCTTTTAAAACATATTAAGACTAGTTTTATGGCCCAGCATGTAGTATATCTTGGAGAATGTTTCACGCATGCTTGAAAAATACGTGTATTCTACAGTCATTGGGTAAAGTGTTCTTTCAGTGTCAGTTAGGTCAAGTTGTTTGATATTGCTCGTCTTTTATATCTTTGCTGATTTTCTGTCCAGTTGTTCTAGCAATTATTGAGAGTGGTGTATTAAAATCCCCAACTATTATTGTTGAATTGTCTATTTAAGCATCATTTTGAAGGCATCTAAAATACATATATCACTTATTCTTTGCTTATCAACTGAATTACTACAGTCTGCTAATTTTTTAATTTTATTTTTATTGGAGTATAGTTGAGTTACAATTTGTGTTAGTTTCAGATGTACAGCATGTAGTTCCCTGCGCTATACAGTAGGTCCTTGTTGGTTATCTATTTTTTATGTCTGAGTAATATTCCATTGTGTGTGTGTGTGTGTGTGTGTGTGTGTGTGTGTGTGTATCACATCTTCTCTATCCATTCATCTGTCAGTGGACATTTAGGGTGTTTCCATGTCTTGGCTATTGTAAATAGTGCTGCATTGAACATTGGGGTGCATGTATCTTTTTGAATTATAGCTTTCTCCAGGTATATGCCCAGGAATGGGATTAAGGGATTATTTTTAAAGTTTCTAAAGTTTCTAAATATTCCCATGTAATTTTATGTTTGTTCTTTTTTATTTTAAAATAATCACAAAATTACAAAATAGGTGGAGTTACAGTACAAAGAAAGAGGTTTGATTTCTTTTTTTATATGAACCATATTAGACTGAATTGGCACCTTGATGTCTCATCATCCCCAAATAGGGTTAGGGTTCGGGTTAGGATATATTTCCTTTAAACAGAGACATTGTCTTAATATAATCTTCAAAATCAGAAAGTTAAAATGATACATTATTATTATCTTATACTCAGGCACCACTCAAGTTATGCCAGTTTCCCCAATAATGTGTTTTATAGCAGTCTCCAGTTCAGAGTCATGCTTTGCATAGAGCTCTCATGCCTCATTCCCATGTTCCGTATTGAAAATTTTCTTTCTTTGACTTTCATGAGACTGACGTCTATGAAAATTATAGGCCAATTATTTTGTAAATCATCCATCATTTCATGTATATTTGATGTTTCTTCAGGATATGTTTCTTTGGCAGGAATATCACAGAATGAAAGATTTTCTTCACAATATTTTTTTATGAATTATAGCATATTTTGTGAAATCATTTGTACTTGGACAAAAAGATTTCCCAGTGTGCTGCAAGCTATTATGAAGCCTTAATTGTAATCATCATTTATTTCTCTTTTGTAGTCATTAATTAGGCTTCCATTTTCTTATCAATAAAAATAGAACTTCTGAGTCAACTATTAATTAGATATTTTCTTAAACTTCTTTGTTTCATGTCATGGATGCACTTATATATTAATCAGTATCAGACTGTTACAGAATCAGTTAAAATTTTTAGATTTTAAATACTATTTAAGTGAAGTCAATCATATAATATATGCAGTTATTTTTATTGTCATAGAAAATGTTTCAGTTATTTCTTGTTGTTACATTACCTCATAAAATACCCTTATTTCTGGAAGTGCATTATCTCCTGGTGTTATCTGTGCTGGAGTTGATTTAATGAAGTGTCAAACATACATCTGAACTTTTTGGTAGGTTCATCTTAGAAAGTGTGGGAATGCTGAGCAACAATTCAGCAAAGAATTTCTGAGAGGCTGATGTTCTCTAACCTACAGTAGGAATATTCCTAGACATGAAACGCGCACAAAAGAATGCACTGGCATTGTTTACACTTAAAAAGTCACTTTACTTGGCATATTTTCTGCATAATTTTATGTAATATTTATCTTACTAAAAAATGACACCATGTAAACAAAGCTTTAGCGAGTTCATTTTATCTGTGTAAAAGTGAAATTTAGATAATTTTTCTAAAGTATAAATTTACAAATCAAAATTTATAAAGTAATTAGGATTAACCTCTGGTCTTAGAAGTTAGATAATCCTAATTAATTTAGAAAACAAAATCTCCTACAAGTTCAAAATTGTTTTGTTTCTACAAAATTATGTGTTAGCATATATAATATATATAATATGTATATAGCACATATATACTTATTCACTCAGTAGAGTAAAGATGGAAATTTAAGGCAATAATTTACACACTCCCAGTGGCTGTGTGTGCGTGCACACACATGTGCTTAGCCACATGTATGTGCCATTGAATGATGAGTTTGGAAAACATAATTATTTAGATCAATGTTTTACATTTACTGAATTAATGTAATAAGTTTTAAGCTAACATATAATTTTCCCTCTAAAACCACAGGCAGAGTTGTGCCTGTGACATGTTAAATATCCACAGGGAAACAAAATTAAGGCAGTAATTTTGATAAACTGTTCTTTCTACACTACATTCAGGTAAATATTTCATTAAGAGATAGCCAGATTGTGTACTATTAGAGATATTTTAAAATAATGTTAATCTTTGTTTACTCCAAAGTAAAAGCTTAGTCTTTTATTTTTTTATTTGTTAAATGGGGAGATACAGTATCTATAAAAAATAATCTATTCACACTTAGCATATTCATTTTTATAAGAAAAATTGCGCTGCCTTTGTTGGGTGTTTTGGTTTTCTCTCTCTGGTGGCTTAAGCTTTTTCAGAGTATTGCCTAAGTATTTAACTTATAGATCACCTAAAGGCATGTTAGTTACTTCACATTGCAGAGAAATAGCTTGCTTACTGAACAGCATTTAGCTAACACATTTGAATTCATCCCCTGTCACATCTGTAATCCTTTGGTACTTATCCATTATGTTACCATTTTAGTAGTCAGCAATCTTTGACCACTTATTATTTTTAAAAACATTTTTGCTTTCTCCAGTGATAGTGTAATATCCTTGAGGGCAGAGTGAGAATCTGTCAACCTTTTATATGCAGAAGGCTCAGCCAGGTTAAAGATATGTGATATTGTGGTGTCCCTCCCTCAGGGGTAGCTACTATCTCCCATTTGTTTAAAAAAAAAAAAAAAAAAAAAACTGCATTCACAGCATAAGTATACTATGAGTGATTTAACCTCAAAAGCTTTACTTCTTATGTTGATTATCTAATATGAGAATCCTCAGATTTTTCTCAGCTTTATCTGTCTCCCAGACACGTTGACTGCTTAGGCCACCTCAGCCACTGCTCTGGATCCCCTGTGTCCAGCACTGTTTCTCCAGAGGCCAACATCAGGGAACCCAGGGTCTCTCCTGCTACTGCCGCTTTCATGGAATAGTATCTGCTCAGACACCACCACAGGGGCCAGGTGAGACAACCTGCAAGTTGAGGAAATAGCCGGGTGGCAAATTTTGACTAATAGGAAGTAAAAACAGAGAACAGGGTTACTGGCAGATAAATTATCTCTGCATTCTTCCATAGTCACCTTGCAGCTTGTCTTGAGATAGTGGCTACAGCTACAATGAGTCACCTTCTTTGGCTTTGATATTTTCCATTCTCACTGTCCTAAAAATGTGTACCCCCCAGTAAAACATTAGCACTTACACCTTTTTTAAGACTCTGTTTTTTAGGAAAAGTGGACTAAGATATCTTTTAAAGTAAGTTGCAAGGGCTTTCCATATTCTTATATTTGCATATGCTTTTTAAAAAATTGTATTATCAGCCCAGACTCTGTCTGCAGCCACAAATGATCTACCATTTTGACTAGCTATTGAATTATTAAGGTACCTAAATATTTTAAAACACTAATTTTCATTCAATATATTCATTCAAACAAGCAAATAATAATTGACCCATTATTCAACAATCATTTGTCCCTGACTGAAAATATAACTCAATTATAAAGAAACAAATGTTCATTCCTGATTTATCAGGGGCACATAGCTATGTATTCTGCAAGCAACAGGAAGCCTTGGTTCTTGATTCAGAAATAAATAATGGTTGCCATAGAAAAAAAAATCATTATACATTTTTTTGATTCCCAGTGGGTTTTGAGAGAGAGTTTCTGCTTTATGACTACAGGTGTCTTACTTCTGTATTTGAGATGTGAGCCATGGTAGTATTATTTAAATTTTAGCAGTTAATTTTTCTTGTAATCTTAGGAGGTAACCTCAATAAAATAATGAAAATAGGCAGAATAACAAATAAAAGGCTCCAATTTAGTTGTCATTTTAAGACCTTTGTTGGTCCTACACATTTTTTAAATTTTCATCTTATATCATAGAAATTACATTAAAATATACCTCATAAATATATTTTTCCTGAAGAAGGCAAAATTATTTTTACCATTCAGTCTTTTATAATATCTTAATTTGTATTGGACTAATTTTTTCAATTCCTTATCAAGAACATCTTGATAAGCAAAGAAAATCTAACAAACTTTTTAGCAACTATGGTAACACATTTTTGAATACTAATAATGAAGTTGACATAATATTAAAATTATTGAAATTAATTCATTTTGATTGTTAAGTGCTTTTTCAGTATTCTGGACTAAATATATTTTTTTATGTCAGTTACTTAAGGCCCTGAAAAGCTCACTGGCTTTAGGCAGTATTCTTATAGTGTCAAACAGATATAAATCACTGCCTGATCTTTATCATGGATAAAAATTACTGAACAGAGAGTAAGCAGAATTTAATGTTGGATTACAATTTGAAAAGCATTTGCTCAGTGTTTTGTCTTTGTTCTCTTTGAGGATTCTCATGAGTGATGAGAAAGTTCAAGTTCATACACTCTCGGGGGTTACAAGGAGCTTAATTCTAAATACCATCATCTTTGTAAAGTAAAAATAAAATATCATGCATATTAAATAAAACTAAAGGAAAATGTATCGAATTTCACTGCTTAATTGTTTTCCTGCTAAATCCATGACTTTATTAGTAGTTAATTCTGTATTAAACTGCTTAGCATGAAAGGTAAATACAACACATTTTCATTTACTTTCATAGAATATTATAAGTTGACATGTTCTGAGAATGGGTTCCTGAAAATAAGACTTTGAGTGATAAAGCTTAACTATTACAGATGATTCCTATAACATCTGAAAGCACAAAGGCTGATAGCACTTGAAAATCAATAATGATTTACTGCAAGGGTTTGTTCTTTGTTTTTATTTTTGTTTTTTTGGTAGAAAATCTTTATAAATCTCATCGGCTTTTGAAAAGCAGTTAAATCCATTCTATATATAAAAGCTTACATCTGCTCACCCCAACCTCCCACTCCATCCCTCCCCCAACCCCCTACCCCTTGGCAACCCCAAGTCTGTTCTCTATGTCCATGAGTCTGTTTCTGTTTCATAGAGAGTTTCACACCCTTGATTTCTTATACTTAGCATTTCAGCTTTCCACTGAGACTCAAATTGCCTAAGAATCCTGTAGCTGTGGTCCTGAAAAGGGATCTGTTGGATCAGTTAAGGCTATGAGTTCTAGACTCCAAGAGACCAGAACTCTAGTTCTGGCAACTCAATTTACTATTTTATGACTGCTAGGGACTGAATTGTGCCCCCACAATTCAGGTATGAAGACCTAGTCCCCAATATGACTGTATTTGGGGAAAGAGTCTTTAGGAGGCAATTAAGTATAAATGAGATTATAAGGGTATAGCCTTAATCCAATAGGATTAGTGTCATCAGAAGAGGAATAGTGGGACTTCCCTGGCAGTCCAGTGGTTAAGACTCCACACATCCTCTGCAGGGGGCATGAGTTCAAACCCTGGTCAGGGACTAATAAGATCACACATGCCCTGCGGCGCAACCAAAAAGAACAAAAAGAGGAATAGAGACAAGAGCTCACTCAAGCAGTCTCTCTCTCTCACTGGCATTTGAGGACACAAAGAGAAGACATCCATCCACAAGCTAGGAAGAGAGCTCTCACCAGATATCAACCATGTTGGCACCTTCATTTCAGACTTCTAGCCTCCAAACCTGGGAGAAAATAATGCTTTCTTGTTTAAGCCACCAAATCTATGGTATTTTATGATGGGAGCCCAACTGACTAAGAGAATAACTTTGGGCAAATTACTTTTCTCTCTGGTTTGAGAGTTCTCACCAGTTAAAAGGGGGAAAACAATAAAATCTTCCTCATGGGATTATTATAGTGATTAAATGAGATGGTACAGATAAGGGGCATAGCACAGAATCAGCACAGTTTGCACAGAAGAAATATTGTCTCGGTCCCCTCTCACACTCAGAATTGTACTTTAAATTTATCAGTGACAAGCTTATTTCAGGGTCTAGTTCATGCGTATATTTTTAATATTTTGTTTCCCTTTCAGTGTCAGGGTGACTGGATCTTGATCCACATAGCCCACAGACACTGGTTGAAATCATTTCTTTAAAGGGGGTGACTATCCAGAACTAAGATGATGTCAAAGGCATTTCATTTCAAGGATTTCCTACTGTACTTATTCCTACTGTTGTTGACTCACACATTGGATTAGACAGTCTCACATAACAGGTTCTCCTTGAACCACAGTCAAGTTTGTTAAATAAATGTACACTGTGCCATGGATAAGCTGCCCTCATGGGTAAGCCAACAACAGCTTCTTCTTCTGCAAACCAGTTCCTTCTCCTTGCAGTAGACTCACCCATATGACTGAGGCCCCAGAATGTCTTGTGCAAGTACTTAATTGGTATGTCAAGTTTTGAAATGTAATGCACAAGACTGTATGTTTAATTGTTTTTGACCATCAAAAACAGTGTACTGCCAGTACTCTTCTCAGATTCATAATAATGTTTTTAAATGCATAAAGCAATACACAGATTGGAAGGAAAGTGAATTTAGTTATTAAATTTTCACAAATATACTTGCTTCTTCATTAAATAACAAGATCTAGTTGAGTGTCTAATTACTACTGTAATGACCTAGTAATATTTCAAGATGCTTGCAACATGATTTGGAAATATCTGTGATTTTGACTGGTAAAAATCAACAGATACTGATAACACTGCAGTGATTTGTTGCCCACTTTCATAATTGAAGTGCTAAATTTACCTAGTGAAAAATAAACTATGCTTTAAATACAAATTCACCCAGAACTTCAAATTAGTTGTGAATTCTGTCCACGGATTCTTTGGGCCCAAGGGTATGATCCATCGCATTAAAACAACCCGGCATGGTTTCATACAGCACTTAGGTGTCAGGCATATGCTCCAAATGGAGAGTCAGCTCTCTAGTCCCAGATTCCCTAGAAGCAGAATTGTACTCTAATATTTCAGTCAGGCTTATTCAGTCTTCACAGTTTAGATACAACTTTCATTTATTCCCATTTCAGCTCTCAAATAGTTAAATAAATCTAATGTAGATGGGGCTGTTCGGCTTCAGAGCCACTAGTTCTCTATTGTGCTGAACACACCCGATAAGAACACTTTCCTGTCTCTGAGGAGCGAGTCTATTTTCTCGAGTTGATTGATATCTTTATAGACAGACTCCCTTTCAAGTACTGCCTGCCCTATAGCCAGTACTTAGAAGCTGGAAATGAAGTCCAGCAGGAGCTATCCCAGTTTGTTTCTAGCAAAACTGTGCTAAGAGATAGAGCCTCAAAAGTGAAAATGGGAACAAAAGACAAGGGGGAAGATGGTAGTCTGCTCTCTTTTATCTGTTGATGGGAACGGCCGTTGTGTATTGGAGGTCTGACTCTAAATGTTTGAAAATGTAACATTGAATACTTTCCAAATTCAGTACTTAAAGTCCTCCTACCTTTTACCTTTAGAACTATGTTTTTATTAGTCTTCCCTGCACTTGGAAGTAAATTGGTAGAGTTCCCAGAGTCTGAACTAAAACTTAACTTGGTCTTTGTTTTTCCATTAAAAATGTGTGACTGAAAAATCTGCTTCGTATTTCTGGGCTTCTCTTGTTCATGCACAACATGAAGGATGGAGATGGGAGAGCATCAGATTCCTTGCTAGCTCTGAGGCTCCAGACGTATTACCAACTGACTTGACTGCCTCCTAAGAACAGAAGGAAGACTTAAGACTCTTGAAAAATGGAAAGCACTGAGGCTGTTATAGACTCTAGAAGGAGAAAGGTCTGAAATAATAGATGACAATGTGAAAATGAGGTAGACTAAATACGTTTTGAAAGGTGTAATTGTTAGGCTTGAGTGAACACCTGTAATCTTTAGACAGAGAGGAAATACTTGCATATCAGTCAGGTCAGGACTATGGTTGGTTTTCCTTCTTATAAGCAATTCCCATGTTCTCCTTATCATTATACCCACCCTTAGGTTTCCCTGTCCTAGATCTTCCCTGTCCTAGCTCCTTGAGGAAAGTAACTATTTCTTATTCATTTTTGCTTCCCTAACCTTACACATCATCTGCCATATTGTAGGAATTCAGATAAATATTTGTTGAATTAAACTGATAAACTGTACTTTGATCTCTTAATATGTAAATGCAATGTACTAGGTGCTACAAATTTTTAATTCCAATTCTTAAAAATACTTAATATTCCTTTTGTTTCATTTTGACATTCCTTTTAAAAAATGTGCATGATTTAATAATAAGTATAAAACACCACTAGGTAATAAAAATGTACTAAAAAAGTAATGGAAAATAGTAGAAAATGTATTAACCCTATGTTCCCTGTATAATGTAGACATAATATTCATGGCTTAGCATATGGTTTGTAGGTTTTGGAATGCCAAAACAATTTGGAATGCCAAAACAATTGTTTCGAACAAACAACATAGAAGTGTCTTCAAAACAAGTCAACTTATTAGTTGTTCCAAGAGTCATAATTCAAAATTCATGTCTGTTTTCAAGGACATCAATTTTACTTAGAGAGAGAGAGGGAGCAGAGAGAGCACAGAAGTACTGAGTCCAAGACAGAAAGCTGATTTATCGGTGTAGCTTCATTCTCTGTAGATTTTCTTCTCTTCTGTATGACAGTGCGAGCATTAAATTCAAAATGAATTCCTTAATTGATAGGGATCATCTTTAAGAGCGTCAATCTAGGTAGATAGAGCACGATTGCCCAGTGTAATCTCAGAAGCACTATACTGGAGGAATACCTGCTCACTTTTACTTTGACCTTTGGCCCTGAATTTCTTTGAGGTGGAAAGTGTTCGTGTGCTTTCTCATGTCTCCAGCTCTTACTTATTGTGTGTGTAATCTGCTGTTTTGGTAAATATGTGAACCTTATTGGGATATACTTTTAGGAAGGCAAAATCTACTTAATTCAATGAGCCTTTTAAGTTCCTATATCCCAACCTTACCATGTAGTACGCTCTGTATTAAAATAATAAATTATACTTTTTCTTCTGGTTTATAGTAAACATTACAATTTATCGTTTATTAAAGTTTACAGTACTTCTTATTCTTCATTCCCCCACAGATGGCCCCATTGACACTACTTGACACCAGTTCTTTAAATTAAGGGATTGCTCTGTTGTATCTTCTGCGAACGAGGGATTCCAGCTGTGGCTCCGACTCCCCATGCTGTCAGCTGGTCCCTCTGTTCAGCCCTATTTAGTTGCTGCCACTGTATAATCAGGAGGGTCTTCCTGCCAGCCACGTGCACAGTGCTGGTTTTTAGCAGGACTCGGGGCAGTAATTTTCAACTAAACAGGGCTCTACGTAGCTTATTTTGGAGCAGTGAACCTGCTCCGTTCCTTAGCATGTTAGCGTCCGTGCCAGTGAAAGCACAGATACTTTTGGAGATTTAAATTCCCTGTATATAATAAATTTAAAAAGAAGACTGGTAAATAAAATACATTATATATCTACATAGTATACATTTACATATATATTTTTTACATTTATATGTATTTATATCTATATTTATATGTGTACATATTCTTGTTAAATTATTTTGAATTTGTGAACAGACTACTTTTTTTCTTAAGTTGTCATGAATAGCAGGAACACAGAAATCAAGTTTACAGATATAATCAAACAGAGAATCTTTGTATGTTTTAAATATTTAAGTATATTTTTATTCTATGAGAGCTTCCACTGAAACGGGGTTTAGTGGATATTAATGAGGAAAATAATTATACTATTAGAATGAATTACAGATATAGGAAATGTATTGATATGAAAGGGAAAGCTAATTAAGATAAAGTTTGCATATGTCAAAATAATATTAAGATTATTTATGTGATTAAATTTACCTGCACACATGTACATATACACACATTACATAATGTGTATGTAATATGTATAATTGTACTAAACTCTCTGACAGTATTTGGACCCACTTGTCATCCATGGAAATTGTAATTATAAAGGTTTTTCACTGTCTACTAAGCAGTCCTTCATTTTTAAATGTTTGGTAAAGAACATGCACAATTTTTAAAAATTAAGAGCAAAAGCTATAAATCTACCTATTTCACTAAGTAATCTTGGAACATTTATATCAAAGATTTAGAATGTGTTTTAAAACGTCAAAGAACTATTTCCTAGAAAATCAATTTCATTTGGCTTGTGATGACTAAAATATTCCTTAAAACTATACATTCAAACACACTATTCTTTCCTAGTCTTCATTCAATAGGTTATCTAAACTGGACAGACGGAACTAAGGTCTGTGAACATTTACTGTGAGGATAGGGATCGAATATCAGTTTTATAATCTAATAAATATAAATCAACCCTAGACCTTAGAACTGTAACCCCAAAAGAGCTTCTTCCATCATAGCCCTTGAACTGGAGATAGTTGTTGGTACCTACCTGACTCACCCACTGAATCCCAAATTGAGAATATGCAGGAATACTCAAGAGACTAAAAGAGAAAAAAAATAATACAACCTGTTTTGCATTTGAAACATTCAGTAGTTACATGGTCCAACTGGATTAACCACTTTTACTTCAGTGGGAAATATTGGCTTAAAAAAATATATATATTTCTAGTATTTAGGTCCAAAAATATCTTGAAGATGCATAATATATATTTGCATATCCTAGGCTATGAAAAATTCTGCAGAGATAACCCAACCAAAAGGAAGTAGATCTCTATTCAAGTGTTCCCCTCACTTGTTTGCTGAGAGAATTCCTATTGTTTTGTATCTTGCGTTAACTTTTGTACTGTAGAGATATTTAGTAAAATTAAGTTTAAAAAATATTTAGAACATCTTTAATGAATCCCCTACTCTGCAAAAAAAAGAGTATTTTTTATGAAGTGTATGATATACATGGGGTTGAATATAAATTTTAGGGAGTCAATGTTATTGAAAAGAGTAAAAACATTTTAACTGTTTTCAAAATAAACTCCAAGAATTCCCTGTATTTTGGGGGAAGGACTACTCTTTTTTTGCTCACCTATGAATGTCTCTTTAATTCCTTACATATTAAATTCTCATTCCCCACAAATAAAATAAGGAGAGGAACAGCACCTTTGTTACAGAGCTCTAGAGCCACCAAGGTGTGGACATATATACGCAGGCACACAAATACAATCCCTTCTGCCAGCTGTGAATCTAAATAGCTACCGAATCTACTTAAGGCTTTTGTCAAGAGAAGCTTGACTCAGACCTTCTACATGTGAATTATTTACTGAGAAAATAATAATAACAAAACATGTTAAGTGCTCGTCTGTTTCCTCTATGGCTATGGTAATAATTTTAAAATAACTAAATTAATAATTTAATCATTAAACGTGCTATTTCCATAAGCAAACAATAGCTGCATTGTTTAACAGTGAACTCTTGAACTTCTTCAGATTTTGTTTTGGTTAAAGTACCAGACAGAAACTGTCCTATGCTTAGTTGAGACTGGCGATTTAAAAATACACTCCGAGGTCCCCTAAGTTCCCTCCCTGGCCTGCTATTAGTTTCCTGTGTTTTGTTGGAGGCACTATCTCTAGAAAGCTGCTATTAAAATGTATAACCTCTAGTTGAGGTTATGCATTATATGTAATTAGGGTTTTTGTAAGTATGGAGACATCTATACCTGTGGTTCTTGATCCTTGCTGTACATTTGAATCATCCACGGAACTTAAAAAAATGCTGCATCCCGTGCAGGACCAACTGAATCTGAATCTTTGGGCTTGGATTTAGACATCACTTAAAAAAAAAAATCTTCTCGTGATTTTGATTCATATTGAAGGTTGCGAGCCACTGAAATAAACAAATTCCATGTGTTTCTATAATATCAATATTACTCTTTATTCAGAGCCAGCTATATAATTTGTGGTGCCTACTGCAGAATAAAATCATAGGGCCCCTCTTCAAAGAGTAGAAAAAAATGCCATTAAAGATACTAAAATATATTGCTTTTATTCTGTCTTTTGACTTGTCATATTGTTTTGTATTTGCTATTTAATGTTCTAAGTAAAAATAAAAATTAATTATTGGCATGAATTTTGCCATTTATCTTCATATTTTGCAATGTTTCTTTTAAATGTAAATATAAGAGCATACAGATTCACCAAAATTGCACAATTTATGTTTTGTATCTCATACATGCGTATGTTATTCTGTCTTACCAGACCTGTAGAATCAATATACAAAACTAGCTCAAATAATTTTATTTCACTTCTTGATATGCTTACACTATACCAATACAGTCTACCTTCATCTTCCCAGTGAGTAAGGGAGGAGTTTTCTTTCCTTCTAGTCCTTACCTTCAGTGTAAGTGGTTAGCTAATATAGATAGGTAGCATAAGTAAGAAAAAATATGATAGGTTTTCTTGGTCATTCATGCTTCTTAGAAAGCCAATCATTGCCTTCTCTTTGTGTTCAAAACAAATTTTGGTTTGAACAGCGAGCATGGCATCTCAGGGTTGTCTGTGCCCCTGCACGTTCAGTCACAGACGTAACACTATTTGCTTTGAGTCTTGCCGTACTACCATTTATCGTGGGTCCATCATGCTCACGAGGCAGCATGAGTGCCATACGCAAATGTGTCAGCAAGAAATTGTAGTAGGTACACATGCTGTGCATGTCATTTCTGCCTGTGCATGCGCCACTGTCCTATCCAACTTTACTTCCAAAACCAGGATTCAAAGATAAAACTATAAAGTATTACAAGATGGCAACAGCAGAGCATTAAACCAAGGATGGGACCCTTTTGATCATGGGTCTTTGTATAACTACACATGTCTAACATCCGTGAAACCAACCCTGCCCTTACTGTCTGAAGTGGATTTCCTACAGATCAAAGGTCTGCTGTAGTAGAAGGTTTGAAGTAGACTTGAGTTGCTGCTGTAACATTAACAAGTTTGTTTAAGTAACAAATTCCCTGAGCCTTGGTTTTTAACAAAAGATGATAATATCATTCCACAAAACGGTGGAGAGGAATAAATCAATTTTGCTTTTTTTTTTTTTTTTTTGCTTACTTGCTCTTCCTAACTACCTGGGCTATCGAGACTGGCAGTCCCTTTGTTTAGACGGAATTTAAAGGCCCTAATAGCCTCAAGTTTTTGACCAAATGTCGTCTTCTTCCTTGATCCGTAGTGCCTGGAGGTATGTCACTCCTCTCATCTCATACTACTAAGGGACAAAGCAAAGCTGAGCAAAGGGCCACTCTGAAGACTCTATGCAAGCCTTTCTTTTCATTTAGAAACTTCCCCCATTATCAATACAAAGAATACACACACACATACACACGCACATATATATATGCACACATGCAAATGCATATATATTCATTTATACTAACCATGTGCTTGTTTTCAGAATCATTTTTTCATCCTTCCCCTGGTCTGTTCTAAATCACAGGGGCTGACTTTTGCCAGTTCTGTTCCCTAGGCTTCCTTGCTAGGTTCAGCCAATGGGAGAAGGCAGGATATTTTCCACGCTGTTTTTCTGCTTTGAGTAGTGTCATCAGCAGTAGTTGCACCTCCTCTGTGGTCAGTTTCCCCTCCCACCAGGCAGGCCCATGGAGCTTTCTGCTCCTGCCTGGTGGCCCCGGCTTCTAGGCTCTAATAACTCTGCTTGTGTCTTTTGTCCCTCTAGCTCTGAGGGCAGAGATGGCTGACTAAAACCAATGTTCCCTCACTTTCTCCTTTTTTTTTCAGTTACTCCAAATACATTTGTAACTAAGCCCCCAGAAAAAATGTCCTCGATTGAATTATCTAGTGTAGGTTTTGTTTTCCTGGCCAAAATAGGATATTAGTACACACACACATATATAACATACATATACATAGACACAGACACATACACGTGTGTGTGTGTGTGTAACTATAGTGAATGAGCTATTTTGTGTCCCCCAAATTACTGTGGCAAGTGAGTTTGGCAACTAAAATAGATTTAGGAATATTAGTGTGTTACTCAGAGTTCTCCAGAAGAACAGAATCAATAAAATCTATCTAGAGAAATGTATTATAATAAATTTATAACTTATAAATTTAAATGTATACACGATGATGGAGACCAAAGAGTTCCAAGTTTCACCTCCTGAAGGCCTGAGAAACAGGAGAGCCAGTGGTATAAGTTCCAGTCAAAGTCTGAAAGGCAGGAAAGGACCGATGACCCAACTCGAAGACCCTCAGGCAGAGAGTGAAGTGTCTTCTGCTCAGCCTTTTTTTCTATTCCGGCCTTCAAGGGATTGAATGAGGCCCTCTCACACTGGGGAAGGCAATCTGCTTTGCTCTGTCTACCCATTCAACTGTTAATCTCTTCTAGAAACACGGTCACAGACACACCCAGAATAATGTTTAACCAAATATACCTGTGCACCTGTAGCCCAGTCAAGTCGACTCATTAACTTAACCATCACAACTGGCACTGAATTCAAGCACCCTCTGTCTCACCTAGTGGAAACCAAAGGTGAAAAATGCCAAGGGAGGAACTGATTTGGCTGCCAAAAACAACGGTTGTTTGTGGTTCGTTATGAAAACCTGAAACTTAGAATTCAATAGCAATCCTTTGTCACATCTGCAACAGCAACAAAGTGCAGCACCTTAAATAAAACATTGGTCTGTTCTTCTAGGCAAATTTTGAATTGTTTCAGTCTCTCTTTTCTTCCCCTACCACACCCTCCCTGACCCCAGCCAATCTAAATTTGGTTTTAGTGTTCCTTGGTTTGCTTAGCAAGTTTAAGAGACAGAACAATATTGGGATAGCTTTCATGCTCAAAACAATGCCAGGTATTTCAGCATCTTACTGAGACAAGTTGACCACTGAGATTGGTTTTCTCTTGTTCTCATAAATTGCTAATGACAAACCTGTATCTTGCTGTCACTGCTTGTTCTTGGATTTTAGAAGCAGGGAATGATTCTAATTTTAATTCTTTGCTCTGTCTTTTGTACCATGTAGATCTAGGTGTCTCCAAGTAAAACTAGTCTCATACTAGAAATATATTTAATAACTAGATTGGATTTAATCAAATTTAGCAATTCAGTCTTATTAAGATTCTCAAATTTGACGGCACTGTAAGA
The DNA here is from genome assembly GCF_003031525.2 of Neophocaena asiaeorientalis asiaeorientalis. Lineage (NCBI taxonomy): Eukaryota > Metazoa > Chordata > Mammalia > Artiodactyla > Phocoenidae > Neophocaena > Neophocaena asiaeorientalis. Next base: position 659,494 of record NW_020172778.1, read on the forward strand.
AATATGATTGATAATAACTTGAAACTCCCATTCATTTAAAATAAAATTTGCAAATTACCAGATTTAGGACATACTATCATTGTATACATACCTAATGAATTGTTATATAAAACTATAAAATAACACTGTAGTAATATCAGTTTCTTAAGCCACCAAACCCTTTCCACACACGCCTACACACAAACTAACAGAGAAGTCATGGCCTTAAAGAGTATCACATTTTCCCCAACTTCATAATTTTTTTAACATTATGTCTACTCATTTTAGAAATCAACTATACAGTATCATAAATCAATCAATAAAGTCATTTGCTTTGACCCCAATACATTACTTAGTGTCTATGTTCTTTTCTTATTTTAACTACGAAGTCCCAAACGACACTGTGCATATATGGTAGTATCTGATTTTAACGTGTTCAACACAAATTCCAGATTAACTCATATTACTTGGTAGGTCATCGCCTTAATAAAAATCCAAAATTCCCTTTATGGTGTATTTCTAGTGTGGGTTTACTTTGACCTGCGGGGTATCCATTAATTTTCTACGACAAACTAGCTGCTGTACTATTTGGAAAAACTTATGTTCTACCCGTATTATTACCAGGAGCTTTTGCATCCTCTCCCTGGTGGCACATTAATGACCAGTTAAAAATAGGACTTCCTGGTTCTGGCTGTCTTTCCTGAGCAGGCCCATACTCAATTATCTGAGGAAGGGAATATGCATTGTTGTTATAGAAACCCGAAAGAAAACCTTTGTTTTTTTTGCTCTACATCTAAAACAGAATATTTGTCTCCTGAAAAGAAATAACAGAATAACATGAAAGACCAAGCAACTGAGCACTCATTTCTGACACATTCTGCTTCCTGGGATGAAGAATCAGTTGGTTTCCCTACTGAAACTTCCCTGGCCACAGTTTCAAGGCAGAGACAAGACATTTTACATCAAAGGCATTAAGTGCCCCTAGCGGTGAACTGCAGCAATAGAGACCTAAAGAAATGCTGCCTTGGGGCACTTAATTCTATTTGTCCACCAGTTCTTAAGTGTGTCCTTGTACATAGGTCGAGGTCCTCACCCTGAATGTAAGGCTTTACAAGGAACACCATACTTCACAGCATTAATCCTTACTACTCTCCCAGTACCTAGGTTCTCAGCCTGGGGGGCTACTCCTTCAAACACACCTGTCTGTTAACATGCTATCGTTCTTAAAACTACGGTAAGCATTAAAATTCAGTATGATTTGGAGCACTGAATTTTAGCCCATGCAACTATGAACTACTTTCATTCTTGTAAGTTTCTTAAGTTTAATTTAAAACTTAAATTTTTCAGTTGTAATTTCTTTAGATTCCTAAAGAATGGTAGCACAATTATTGAATAATTATCCACTATATGCCAGACATTGGGTTAATTGCTTTCCACAATGCATCTCACTGGTTTTCCTGACAGCCTTATTAGCTCACTGTATAGAAGAGAAAAATAGAGGATCAGAAAGGTAGTGACTTACAAGAAAGGTAAGCAGAGTACAGAATTCATGACTGGCAGTTTTACAATCAAAACGCCAAAATCAGCTCAGCAAATAAAGACCATGTGCATTTGGAAAAGTTTACAATCTCTCTGTGGTAAAGTGATAAAGTGGTATGAAAATAATAATACCTACTTCACTGATTTGGAATTAAATGAGTAAATGCGTGTGAAGGACTTAAGGTTCCAGACATTTATTAAACACTCAAGAAATGTTAGCTGTTATTATTACCTAAGATCACATAGCTAGATGGTGACAGAGTAGGGAATTCAACCTCAGTCTTACTGAGAACAAGGAAGAGGGCAGGTGTCATGCTACCCAGGGATATGTAAATAGCACGTGTCTGCTCTAACTCCCCAGTAAGCAGAAGGAAATGTCAAAATATTGTAAATTGTAAAGTCCTATGAACATACAATATGATACTCTTAAATACATGTGTAAAAATGTGATACATCATCTTTATAATTAAATGTTGCTATTTAATTAGTCATTATTATCTTTAAACCTTCTCTAACTGCTTTTAATGGGCCTGTGATGGGACGTAAGCTGTCACCTGTTTTGACATGAATAATTCAACTGGTTTGTGTTTTCTTTTGCTCATTTTGTGAGTGAGAGACTTTTGCCAGCATGTAGTTCAACTCTCATCGTCACTCTAGGGACACTGGGCTTCATAAGCTACTCTTTGGGGAATGTCTGGGTTTCAGCCATGGTGGTTTGGACTCTGTCATGTTAAGTTGTTCCATGTGGTACTTTGTAAAAGGGCCAAGAAGATTACTGGGAGGTAAGGAATGATAGGACTATCATGAGGAAGAATAAAGAAAGTACAGGAGAAAACTGAGACGCAAAGAAGGCAGAGGGGTAGCCCAGGTGCCAGAAGCCCTCATACCTCATAGAACCAAATGCATTTTCATAAAATCTGCTCTGTGTGGGAGGCTGTCTTCTCTCTGTCTCTTTCTCTTCCCTGGGAGAGCCCTTACCAGGTAAATACTTGAGGGAACAGCAGGAGTGATGTCCCATGGCTGAGTCCTCCCTTCCCATGTCCAGTTTCCATCAATGTACTCATCACCAGGCAAGAAAGGGGGCCCTGCAGGGAGGAATCCCACTCTTGCTCTTGGAAGTTAAACTGATTTAGAGAATAAGTCAATAAAATTATTCAATTTCAGGAAATTGACAAAGATGTGCATTTAATTGACTTTTTCTCATTTCTGATAATCTTAATTCTTCATCTGAAGAATCAGAAATTATATTAAGAACTAAAAAAAAAAAAGAAAAATCCTGTATTACGTTATTTACTGTCTATAATTTATACACTCTTGTTCATTTTCTTCACCAGAACTAAAATCTAATACCAAACTCCTCTTTTAAGTTCTTATTTTCTTCATTATTAATAATGATTTACAGTAGGGTCCTCTGCTGAACGTTTGTAAGGTTAGGTCATATACTGGGAGGGTTGTATATTTTACCTTTTTTGTTAGTTTTCTTTGCAAAGTTTATACTTATTTGCCCAGTTTTAAAATAATGTCTTCCAATTCAGCATTCTCCTCGATCTAGGTCATCTTTGAAACGAATAGATTTTGAATGAGTATTTTTGGCTCTTTTCGACTTCTATGTAATTGTATATACCTTCCCAAAAGGAATATTCTTTCTTTTCTACTTTGCTCATCATTAACTGCATTTTTTCCTTTATGAAAGGATCTTGATATCATTTTTTCTTACAACTATTTTATTTGTGTCTTTATGCTATTGAACATAGCTGTTTTGTGTGCATTATATACCATTATTTAGTGTATCATATTTATTGCTATACCCATAACTCTACACTTTTCTGCTGGTGGTTATTATTGTATAATGAGTTTGAACACAGAACAAGTATGTGATATATCTTTATTTCCTTTCAAACTTTCAATCTCCTTTTACTTTCCAAAATACTGGAAATTACTGACCTCTAAACCTCTTTCTTCATTGTGTTCACATGTCACTCATATATCCCTTAATGCTCCATATTAGTCTTCATGTTAGAAATCTCTCAGACATATTTCCCTTTCAGCAGTCTTTTTATAATATCATCCTTATAAAGAGTCCCAGTTTATTTGTCCTGCCTTCCATATGTCACTCATATATCCCTTAATGCTCCATATTAGTTTTCATGTTAGAAATCTCAGACATATTTCCCTTTCAGCAGTCTTTTTATAATATCATCCTTATAAAGAGTCCCAGTTTATTTGTCCTGCCTTCCCCTTTTTTCAAGGAAACCTGGTTTTTAGTCAACTTTATTTTGTGTTGACCTTCAGTCTCATTGTATTTATTTAAAATGCTGTTTATTTTGTCTTTCTGCCATAACTGTATTATATTATTAACATTTGTTTGTATATATACAGATAGTCCTGAACTTACAGTAGGGTTACATCCCAATAAGCCCATTGTGAGTTGAAAATATCATAAGTTAAAAGTGCATTTAAAACACCTAACCCACCAATCATAACTTAGCCTCAGCTACCTTAAAGGTAGTCAGAACACTTACATTAGCCTACAGTTGGGCAAAATCATCTAACACAAAGCCTATTCTATAATAAAGTATTGAATATCTCATGTAATTGATTGAATACTGGGTTGAAAGTAAAAAAACAGAATGGGGGTGTGGGTACAAAATGATTTTAAGTGTGTCACTTCTTTGCCCTCGTGATCGCATGGTAACTAGGAGCTGTGGCCGCTACCGCTGCCCAGCATCAGAGAGTAGCCTAAGACATTTCGCTAGGCTGGGAAAAAATCAAAATTAAACATTCGAAGTATGGTTTCTACTGAATGCTATCACTTTCACACCATCATAAAGTCAAAAAATCATGAGTGGAACAATAGTAAATAGTAAGTCAGGATTGTAGTAGTGCTTTCATTGATATAATGATATTTTAAATCTCGGCGTTCAACTTTGTTAAATTTTGAAGTGTGTGTGTGCGTGTGTGTGTGTGTGTGTGTGTGTGTGTATATATGTATAAATTGGAGATGTGAATGTAAAATCATGCAAGATTTAAAGTCTAATTAGGATACACATACATATATTTATTAATTCAACTTTGTTAAATTTTGAAGTGTACGTGTGCGTGTGTGTGTGTGTGTGTGTATATATGTATAAATTGGAGATGTGAATGTAAAATCATGCAAGATTTAAAGTCTAATTAGGATACACATACATATATTTATTTACATATATATGATTTCTATCTGGGAAACAAATGTTTGAAAAGATCCTTCAGCTTAGCTACCTGTGGGGACAGCCCGATACACTGCCATGAGCAGTCACTATTGTATCCAAATTTCACATATTAAAATAAATTCAGTGACAAATATTTATTACAGAAGACATCTGGCTAGCCATTTATCATGATAAAAGATGCATAAAACATACCCACTACTCATAAAGGATCTTTAAATACAGTTGAAACCTTCAGATATGTATGATGGATTAACTTACATCACCAATCATTTAACGGGAACCCCCAGGTAAGTGTTACTGTGATATCCATTCTTCCACAGTCACAGTCACAGAAAAGACAGAACTCTCTGCTCAGAAGGTAGTCAAGACAAATTTCCCTGAGACTTTGAAAACTTAAAAGATGTGGAAAGACTGGAGCAAAGTTCATAAGCTCAAAGGCTTTTAGAAACTAGGCAGGTAATGTAAATGTATAGGACACACAAGGTATAATAAAACTGTTGAACTGTTTGCATTTGCACCTAGCCAAAAGCATGCCTTGCTACCTTATTGCTCTTTTTTTTTTTTTTTTTTTTTGTAAAATAAAACCCAGGTCCAGAAAACCAGAGACTGTAGTTTAAGGAAAGGTTAATCAGAACCATGTCAGTACGTTCCAGAATCATCTTGTATCAATACATCTCCTAACACAGACATGGAATTGGTCATTTCTCAAAGAAGCCCTAGGTTTACCTTTCCTTCCTTTCTTCCTTCCTTCCTTCCTTCTTTCCTTCTTTTCTCCTAGTGGAAAATAGCACTTGAACATGCCAATCTGAGAATAGAATGCTAGGGAAACTCACTGCCATAGGATTAGTCATTGTTTCTTGGCCTTTTTAATGATAGAGTTGGGGAATATAGAGTTTATTCTGATATTTTCAGTTCAAATTCAAGACTAAAACTTCTTAATTAACCTCTTTTATATTATATCTCTGTCTTCTCTGGCTTATATTAACAAACGCATATTGAATGATCTCAACTAATGAGGATCACTAAAAACAGTTGATTTGGTTGTTTGAATATACTGTCTCCATTTTTCCCACTTTATATGTCTCCATACAAATATTATATACATACTCTTTCCCCTTGAACTCTCATTGAGTGTTAAGTTTACGTGTACTATATATTCTTATTGTCAGGGCTCATGCTGAGTCTTTCTTGTTATTTTGTTGTCTGCAGCTCATTATTTAGTAGATTTTTTGACAGGGGCCCATACGAAAAAAGAATTCTCTGAGATCTTGCATGTTTGTACTTTTTATGCTTAAAGGTCAACTTTGCTGGATATAAAATCATTATCATATTTTCTTTCTATTTTAAATATTTTACTCCATTTTATTTTCTGGCATAAACCATTTCTGTTGAAAAATCTGATGAGACTGTACTGTCCTCCTGCACACCTTTTAAATCACGTGTTCTTTTTGTGAGGTAATCAAGGGATATTTTTCCTTCTTTCTTTAAAGTACAATAATTTTACTAGAATATGTCTTGGTCCTGGTCATTTGGGAATGATATTCTCAGATTTGTGTAGTGTTATTTAATACATAGTTTGAATATTAATTATAATTATTATTATTTAAAGAACGTTTTCTTGAATTATAGATTTTATTATTTGTTCTAATCCCTTGTTTTGGTTTTCTATTTTAGGTATCCCTGTTATCTGTGTGTTGCATGTTCATTACTTTGTCATTTGTCATTCTCTTTTGAATCTTCTTCCTTTAATCTGTCCTTATATTTTATTTTGAGTTTTAAAAATTTCCTTTATCTCACTTTTTATTTATTTTGAGGCATTACCTATTATGATTAGTTAATCCTGGGTTCTAATTTCGTCTTTATTCCTGAAATGAATTTTGCTTTTATTTCCAGTTCTTTCTTGAGTTCTGCCACCTCATTTCTGTATTTTATTTTCAGAAAAACTTTTCAGGCTTTGATCATATCTTTCTTTCATGCTCTCTTTGTGTGTGGACATGTTGTTCTGGTTTTTTTGTTTTGTTTTGTTTTTTCTTATAATAACTTTTTTATGGGATTTGACTGCAGTAATTCTTTATAACTTTTTACATGAATTTACATGAATCTAATTTTCTGGAATTTTTAGGAGGAGACCTCAACTAGCGTTTTTTTTTCTTTTAGTTTATAATCTTTGTTTTAAATTGAAATACAGTTGATTTACAATATTATGTTAGTTACATTTGAAGGGTCTGTCAAGTCACTTTTCTAATTTTACAAAACTCCTTCTTATATTGTTTTACATAATACTTAAAACATATTGTAACCCTCATTTTATTCTCTTTCCTCTTTTTTTTTTCTTTATTGCCTGACAAGTTAGTTCAAAAGTCTTTAAGTGAGGGCTTCCCTGGTGGCACAGTGGTTAGGAATCCACCTGCCAAAGCAGGGGACATGGGTTTGAGCCCTGGTCCAGGAAGATCCCACATGCCGTGAAGAAACTAAGCCTGTGCACCACAACTACTGAGCCTAGAGCCCGCATGCCACAACTACTGAAGCCCATGCACCTAGAGCCCATGCTCTGCAACAAGAGAAGCCATGCACTGCAACAAAGAGTAGCCCCCGCTCACCTCAACTAGAGAAAGCCCATGCACAGCAACAAAGACCAAACACAGCCAAAAATAAATAAATAAGTAAATAAAATTAGAAAAAAAAAGTCTTTAGATGAGGCCAATAATATTATGTGTCAGTGGGAAAGTTAGCCCTCCTCTCATATTTTACCCTCAACAGCTTAAAATATTTATACAGTTGTTCATAACTATACAACTCCCAGTTGCTTCTGGTTGTGTCATTACTTTACAGTAGTTACATACTTATTTTAAATTCTGATAACTTTAGCCTAAGGAACATTTGTTCTCACAGCTAGTATTCATTACAGTTAACTTTGTCCACAGCAAAATAATTTTTGCATTAAATTTTTTCTAGATTATGTACTTTGAATTATATTTTGTAATAGTATTCCTATATTAGTTATATAAAGAGAGATTGGAAACTGCATAAAAATTGATTTATTTAAAAATGAGTAATTATAATGATAACTCACTGAACAATTTATGCATATCAATAGACCTGAGATTTTAGGACGTGTTTCCATTTTCACTTCCTATCTATCTCCTTTTTCTTTGTAGGCATCTATTAATAAGACACTAATAGAGCAAAATTTCGTGAAGTCTCACATAAGGTTTTTAAAATATAGTAGATAATGAACTCAGTCATAATGTTTGAAAAATGCAGAGGAGTTCTTCAAGTAAACACTGTCTTTATCAACTCTTAGGTTGTAACGCATAATATGAAACTGTAACTGGTGAACATGTTTCTGTGGGGAGATGACGTAGTACAGTTAAAGCACTTTTCATTTTATTTCTCCAACTTAATATGGGAAAATAAGATGGCGATCATAGGAGAATGAAATATTAATGTGTAACTCAGTCCCTCAGATACCAGATGTTTGAAGAAAACCTTGGCAAAAGCAACATCCATTAATAATAGAACTCACGTGTACTTTTGTTGCAGGTCTTTTACTTTAGTGTTTGGCTAAAGTGAAACCTCTACAACAGTTATTCTGTGTGATTCCAGGTACAGTCATCCTTCTGATGGAGTTATTTCCAGTCCTCAGTATCAGAAAAGTCAAGCTTGTATAATGTTTTTTTAAAGTTAATTCAATTGCCTAATGAATTATTCCCTTTATGTTAATTTAAAACTTAGTAAAACTATATTTTTATGGTATTGGAAAAGATCCTCCCATTCCTAGCTTGCACTGTACCTAATATGTCTCAAATAATGGTGATAAAAGAAATACTATTACAATCACCATTATCATTGTAATTTTGCAGATCCTCTTTCCTTGTTACTTTGAAGTGTGTGCTCTAACTTGAGATATCTACCATTTATATTAAATACAATAGGCTGCTAGGTATGTGCCCATTCAGTAATTTAGCAGTTTATTTCATTACAACAAGCTAACGCAATGAGGATATAGAATACTTGTTGTAATTAGATCTCTTGATTACTACACTTAGAGCATAAGTGTACACCATGGCTGTGATATCCCTGAAGTCAGCTATATACTAAAGTTCAGAAGAGAATCATAATGGAAGGTGATGACCTTCCCATAGAAAATTATTATAGAAGAATTATCCTAATTAAATCTAAACGTCAGCTAATACAAGTCAGAATCGTGCTAAAATCATTGGCATTATCAGATAATGGATGTCGGTATCTGCATCTACCTTCCAGTAACCTGGTCACCCTCAAGTACTGACCATATATATTGACCATATATATCTTTGTATTGTAATTATAATATGTAATGTACTACAGGGTGCATAATATCTACAGTCTTTCTACGTTTTAGGTTAATATAATATGGACTGTTTAGTTTCCAATGAAATGGATACTTGGCAATTAATATACCCAATATAATAACCAAGCCTGCTTTCATCTTAGGTCCTTTATGCTTCTTGTTCCCTTTGCTGGGAATATCTTTCACCGCATATCCACATAGCTCTTTACCTCATTTCCTTCACATCTCATTAACTTGTCACCTTAACAAAGAAGTCTGTTTTGATTATCCTTTAGAAAATAGCATGGCCCTCATCCCCAGTCATCCCTCAATTATCTTTTTCACAAAACTTATATAAGACATACATTTTTCTTAATTAATGTCTTTCCCCATTAAATGAAACATCCTCTGTGCCCCAATTGCCTGGAACAGTCAACAAATATTTACTTAATGAATTAATAAATAGAAGTTTGAATGGATGACCTTCTGACTAATACATGTAAACCTCATCAATATCATTTAAATAAGCTTCTGATTACAAAAATTGGACATTTCCTACTTAATTTATAATGGTAGACCAATATTAGTTTAAAATAGAGATGCTTTGTTTCTATTTCTATATTTTTATTACATAATATACACATACTTGATTCACAGAAAGATAGACAAGATGAAAAGGCAGCGGGCTATGTACCAGATGAAGGAACAAGATAAAACCCCAGAAAAACAACTAAATGAAGTGGAGATAGGCAACCTTCAGAAAAAGAATTCAGAATAATGATAGTGAAGATGATCCAGGATGTTGGAAAAAGAATGGAGGCAAAGATCGAGAAAATGCAAGAAATGTCTAACAAAGATCTAGAAGAATTAAAGAACAAACAAACAGAGATGAACAATACAAAACTGAAATGAAAAATACACTAGAAGGAATCAATAGCAGAATAATTGAAGCAGAAGAATGGAGAGGTGAACTGGAAGACAGAATGATGGAATTCACTGTGGCAGATCAGAATAAAGAAAAAAGAATGAAAAGAAATGAAGACAGCCTAAGAGACCTCTGGGAACACATTAAATGCAACAACATTTGCATTATAGGCGTCCCAGAAGGAGAAGAGAGAGAGAAAGGACCAAATCAAATTGGCAAAAATTAAAGACAAAGAAAAATTATTGAAAGCAACAAGGGACAAATAACATACAGGGGAACTCCTGTAAGGTTAACAGCCAATTTCTCACCAGAAACTCTACAAGCCAGAAAGGAGTGCCATGATATACTTAAAGTGATGAAAGGGAAGACCCTACAACCAAGATTAACCTACCCAGCAAGAATCTCATTCAGATTCAATGGAGAAATCAAAAGCTTTACAGACAACCAAAAGCTAAGAGAATTCAGCACCAACAAACCAACTCTACAACAAATGCTAAAGGAACTTCTCTGAGTGGGAAACACAAGAGAAGAAAAGGACTTACAAAAACAAACCCAAAACAATTAAGAAGATGGTAATAACCAGATAGATTTAATTGATATTTATAGGACATTCCATCCAAAACCAGCAGATTACACTTTCTTCTCAAGTGCGCATGGAACATTCTCCAGGATAGAATGCACCTTAGGTCACAAATCAAGCCTCAGTAAATTTAAGAAAATTGACATCATATCAAGCATCTTTTCTGACCACAACGCAATGAGATTAGAAATCAATTACAGGAAAAAAAAGCGTAGAAAACACAAACACATGGAGGGTAAACAATACATTATTAAATAACCAAGAAATCACTGAAGAAATCAAAGAGGAAATCAAAAAATACCTAGAGACAAATGACAATGAAAACACAATGATCCACAACCTATGGGATGCAGCAATAGCAATTTTAAGAGGGAAGTTTATAGCTATACAAGCCTACCTCAAGAAACAACAAACATCTCAGATAAATAATCTAATCTTACACCTAAAGAACTAGAGAAAGAAGAACAAACAAAACCCAAAGTTAGCAGAAGGAAAGAAATCATAAAGATCAGAGCAGAAATAAATGCAATAGAAAGAAAGAAAACAATAGCAAAGATCAATAAAACTAAAAGCTGGTTCTTTGAGAAGATAAAAAAAATTGATAAACCACTAGCCAGACTCATCAAGAAAAAGAGGGAGAGGACTCAAATCAATAAAATTAGAGATTAAAAAGGAGAAGTTACAACAGACACCGCAGAAATACAAAGCATCCTAAGAGACTACTACAAGCAACTCTATGCCAATAAAATGGAAAACTTGAAAGAAATGGAAAAATTCTTAGAAAAGTATAACCTTCCAAGATTGAACCAGGAAGAAATATAAAATATGAAGAGACCAATCACAAGTAATGAAATTGAAACTGTGATTAAAAGTCTTCCAACAAACAAAAGTCCAGGACAAGATGGCTTCACAGGTGAATTCTATCAAACATTTAGAGAAGAGCTGACATCCATCCTTCTCAAACTCTTGCAACAAATTTTGGAGGAAGGAACACTCCCAAACTCATTCTGTGAGGCCATCATCACTCTGATACCCAAACCAGACAAAGATACTATAACAAAAGAAAATTACAGACCAATATCACTGATGAATGTAGATGCAAAAGTCCTCAACAAAATACTAGCAAACAGAATCCAACAACACATTAAAAGGACCATACACCATGATCAATTGGAATTTATCCCAGGGATGCAAGGACTCTTCAATATACACAAATCAATCAATGTGATACACCATATTAACAAATTGAAGAAAAACAAAAACATATGATCATCTCAATAGAGGTAGAAAAAGCTTTTGACAAAATTCAACACCCATTTATGATAAAAACTCTCCAGAAAGTGGGCATAGAGGGAAACTACCTCAACATAATAAAGGCCATATACCACAAACCCACAACAAACATCATTCTCAATTGTGAAAAACTGAAAACATTTCCTCTAAGATCAGGAACAAGATAAGGATGTTCACTCTCACAACTATTATTCAACATAGTTTTGGAAGTACTAGCCACAGCAATCAGAGAAGAAAAAGAAATAAAAAGAATACAAATTGGAAAAGAAGAAGTAAAAGTGTCAACCAGTTAGAATGGGCATCATCAGAAAATCTACAAACAACAAATGCTGGAGAGGGTGTGGAGAAAAGGGAACCCTCTTGCACTATTTGTGGGAATGTAAATTGATACAGCCACTATGGAGAACAGTATGGAGGTTCCTTAAAAAACTAAAAATAGAATTACCATATGACCCAGCAATCCCACTACTGGGCATATACCCAGAGAAAACCATAATTCAAAAAGACACACGCACCCCAATGTTCATTGCAGCACTATTTACAATAGCCAGGTCATGGAAGCAACCTAAATGCCCATCGACAGACGAATGGATAAAGAAGGTGTGGTACATATGTACGATGGAATATTACTCAGCCATAAAAAGGAACGAAATTTGGTCATTATAGAGACCTGGATGGATCTAGAGACTGTCATACAGACTGAAGTAAGTCAGAAAGAGAAAAACAAATATTTCATATTAATGCATGTATGTGGAACTTAGAAAAATGGTACAGGTGAACTGGTTTGCAGGGCAGAAATAGAGACACAGCTGTAGAGAACAAATGTATGGACACCAAGGGGGGAAAGAGGCGGGGAGTTGAGTGGTAGTGTGATGAATTGGGAGATTTGGTTTGACGTGTATATGCTGATGTGTATAAAATGGATAACTAATAAAAACCTGCTGTATAAAAAAATAAATAAAATTCAAAAAAAATATACACATACTTGCCTATACACAAGATGGTTTTCAAAATTCAGTAAGAGGAGAATCTGAGTAGGTTTTGACCTGAAAAAGACTCTCTTCCCTCTCATTACTTTTCCTGCTCTTATCTTTCTGTCTCCCCTGATTAAAACAGCCACTGAGGTTTATAGTTGCCTATTGGCAGGTAAGGTAAGTGCAGCTAAGTCTTTGGTGTCCGTTTGAGTCTTGGCAAAGGATACTAGTGCAGTTCTTTCTCGCTGTTGAGTTTTTGAGTGTGAAACATAAGGTGCCTGGTGATACGTAAATGTGTAAAACACATGTGTATGTGTATGTGTGTGATTTTATATAAGAATATTATAATATGTTCGTGCACATGGGGTCTGACAAAATAGTGTTTGACGTTTAGAACTCACTCTTTAAATCTAGGTGCTAGCTCTTAGAACCCAGTTCTACTGATTACTATCTGCAAGTTATCTACCAATTCAGGTCTTAGTTTCTGTAGTCATTTCCTATTGCTATTATAACAAATCACCACAGACTTAGTGGCCTCAAACAGCACAAAGTTGCCATGTTACGATTCTGAGGTCAGCAGTCCTAAAGCTAGGGTGTTGGTGAGCTGTGTTTCTTCTGGAGGCTTTAAGGTAGAAACCATTTCCTTACTGTCTCCAGTTTCCTGTTTCTAGAGGTGACCTGCATTGCTGGCTTCCTCCATCTTCAAGGCCAGCTGCATAGCCTCTTCAAATCTCTCTCTGACCTCTGCTCCTGACTTCACATCCCTTCTCGGACTCTGACCCTCCTGCTTCCTTCTTTTTTTTTTTTTTTTTA
>NW_020172778.1:673239-735783 GCF_003031525.2 Neophocaena asiaeorientalis asiaeorientalis
ATTAATTAATTTATTTATTTTTGGCTTTGTTGGGTCTTCGTTTCTGTGTGAGGGCTTTCTCTAGTTGTGGCAGGTGGGGACCACTCTTCATCGCGGTGTGCAGGCCTCTCACTATCGCGGCCTCTCTTGTTGTGGAGCACAGGCTCCGGACGTGCAGGCTCAGTAGTTGTGGCTCATGGGTCCAGCTGCTCTGCAGCATGTGGGATCTTCCCAGACCAGGGCTCGAACCCGTGTCCCCTGCATTAGCAGGCAGATTCTCAACCACTGTGCCACCAGGGAAGCCCCCTGCTTCTTTCTTTTAAGGATTCTTGAGATTACATAGGGCCGACCTGGATAATCCAAGATAATCTTCCCATGTCAAGATCCTTAACTCAATCACACCCACAAAGTCCCTTTTGCCACATTCATAGGGATGTCATGGTGATCTTCTGATAACAGTAATTTTGATGAGATTTTGCTTTTACATGTTTAGGTGGATAACAAGTTATTTAAGGTATTTAAATTCAAGTGTGAAAGTATGTTACATGCCCCATTAATTATGGCATGTAACGGGAATAAGGTAAAATAATGCATCTCAAAAGGAGTTGAGGTTAAATTGTCCTTTTTGCAATCATTAAACTCTTTCATAATTAGGGTAGCAAAACTCTGGAAATATGTTAACCTGGAACAGGTCACACCGCAGAGAAGAGATCTACTCTATTTCTTAGAGTCAGTTTGGCTTCAATGCAAGTTAACGTTCAACAAATCTCTAAAGAGTAAGGTTGTCAGTTTCCATACACTAAATAGCATCCCAGGTGTGATTCTTTCAGATTCTACTACTATTAACATTATAAAAATTCAGGAAGCTTATGCTGAAATTTTTCATTGCTCTTGCCACAGAAATTCCACCTTTCTCTTGAGCAAACAAATAAACATGTTGGCATATAGAGATGTTTAACCCACTTAAAGAAAAACAAAAACTGTGCAAACACCTTTCTAAAAGACGATTTTCCGCAGAATTTTCTAAACCGTATTTTATTAGCTTAGTTCACATTTCTGAGTGTATTTAAAAGAAAAAAGATTGATTTATATTGTTACTTAATTCATGCTCTTCATGTTTTCAGGCTGGTTTCCCTCCAATAATCCTAAGTTCATATTTATAAATTATCAGGGATCTCTGTGTTTAGTATAGCTGAAAAAATATTATGTTTAGGAAACCAGTTTAAAATATATAAAAATGCATTGTTTATCACAAAACATTTTTATGCAGAAATTATTTTCAAACTATGGTATTTTTGTTTGTCCCTTCTGAAATAATTTTTATATTTTATTTAGTAATAACATTTTGCTTAGTTTCCTCTCAGAATTCTTTAAAAACAAAACCATTCAATTAGAATATTTTGGTCGATGGTACAAGAAAGCTTTTTGACTGTTATATACGAAATGGTTACCTTAAAAAAGAAACCTTTAACTAGTGTATCACTCAGGTTAGATTTTATTTTTATTTATCTGCCCTTCTGGGTCTCAGTTTTCTCCATGGTACTGAGAGACAGGTTTGTTTTAAGGATCAAAAGAGATAGTGTGTGTGAAAACTCTCCATGCAAATGATTATAGAAGCAGTCTAATGTTTCGTGTTCTGTACGAATTTTGTGATTAGTAGACGTTGGTTAACAGTAACGAAGCTAAATTAAGGAAAGAAATTGATTTAGTGCTGGAGGTCTTTTAAAACCACACGTTGAAAATTCTACCAAATTGTTCTGGAATGCAGGATTTTTGCCTCGTGATTGCTTTGTCATGACAACTGCAATCAAGGGCATCTTGATCACTGGTACAACAAACACTGCAGTAACAGTAGAGCTGATTCAAAATTCAGGGTATGACGGTTCTAGATCTGAATGACCAACTCAAGAAGGAAACGAAGTTCTAATTATGATGGAGTGGTCCTCACACGTTGAGAGAGATGAAGGTGCCCTCCAGCCTCCATAGTCAAGCTTAACAGTGTTCTATTATTTTTCCTTAAATTCTTATGATTAAGTGTGTTGAATTCCCCAAAATACCAACAATGTGCTAATAAGACAAAAGAATAGTTATTCCTACTCATTGCAGTGAAACAGAATACTAGTTTTAGAGAGTGCCACAATGTCTTCAAAGAGGGAGATCAGGAGTGGGCTAGTTATAGGACTCTGGCATCTGGGTCATTAATGGATATATTAAACTTAAATTATTGTTTAGTTGCTTGGATTATAGATACCTAATTTTGGAGGTTTAAAAATACAGGTATGGTTGAATTCAACTTGTATATAATTTGATTTTTTCATGTTTTCTTTGTCCATTAGAATTTTTAATTCTAACTTAGATTTACCTCTCCATCTTAAATTGCTTATTTAATTGAATTTTACACGTATTATCATAGAATTCTATATTCTAATTCCTAATATAAGATTTATAAAAGCTTATTTGTGTCTAGACCCCTTTGAAATTTTATTAATTTTTATTAAAGCTAAGAATTCTCTCCCCAGGGAAATGCATATACATGCAAAATATTACAAATAGTTCCAGGGGTTCAAGGAGCTCTTAAAGTCCATTCATGAACTTTTGGGGGAGGATGTTAATTAAGGATTAAACACTAGAAAAAGAATTATCAAAAACAGGGAATAAGAGAAGAATGTCATCTAACACTACTATATACTTTTTTCAAAAGTGTCCAGCAGTAAGAAATTAAACAAATACAAAAGATATAATAATTGGAGAGAGACAAAATTATTATTTTTCCAGACATCATGATTACATACTCAATCCCAAGAGAAACTTTAATTCTGAAAATATATATTACAATTAATGAGTTCAGTTAAGCATCTAGATCCAAGAAATATAGAAAATATTAATAGACTTATTATATCCTAGCAGTAACCAGGTTGAAGATATAATAAAAAAGAGAGAGTATTCCATTCAAAATATTAATGAAAAATGTGAATGCCCAGGAGTATGCAACAAGAAATATGCAGGAACTACATATAAGGAAAACTACAAAGTTTACGGTGAGATGTAAAAGTAGATTTTAATAAATGGAGTGGCATAGTATACTCCTGTAAAGGAAAACAAATATAAAGATAATAATTCTTCAAAGTTTTTAAAGTTAATTAAAGCTTAATACAATTTCAATTAAAATTCTGATGACATCTTGCTGGAACTCAAAAACATGTTTCTTAAATTAATATGAAATTAAAAATAAACTGGAAAAGCTCTGAACAAATTTAAAATATCATATTAATGATTACAGACATCCTGTCTGAGATAATACAATATTTTATGCAACTGTAACAATTAAAGCAGAGTGAACAGAGTGGTACTGACAAAAGAATCCATAGAGAGATCAGTGAAACTGAATACTTAGCTCTGAAATAAAACCTCATACAACATGACCAGCTATATTCTTTGAGATTTTATTAGGCAGGCTTTTTTATATTTTGGAGGGGCTTTTGGAGTAGGGAAAAAGTCTAAATCCAAGTGATTTTGGAAAACTCTGGATAAGCATAATTTAAACACTTTCCTATATGTAGAACAATAGAAATATATGATGTAAATCTTCAACAGAGGAACACAGTTAACAATGTTTAGCAAATGGAGATACTATGTATAAGGAATCTTTCACAACTGGGAACATACTACAGAATACTCTGTCTTGGAATATATACATGTAGTAAAATACTAATAACCCACCTAGTTTAGAGCCAGATCATGATTTTAGAAATACTGGCAAATTATTTGTATGGGAAAGGCTGAAAGTAGACGTTTAACAGATTTGAAGCTGGATAAGAAATTCCTAAAGATAATAATAATAATGGAACACATAACTAAGGGGAAATGCCCATTTTAGCACTTAAAAGTAATATACTTCGGACACCCATACAAACCATTAACAGCGTTAAAAAATACTAAAGGATAGGGCTTCCCTGGTGGCGCAGTGGTTGAGAGTCCGCCTGCCGATGCAGGGGACGCGGGTTCGTGCCCCGGTCCGGGAGAATCCCACATGCCACGGAGTGGGTGGGCCCGTGAGCCATGGCCGCTGAGCCTGCGCGTCCGGAGCCTGTGCTCCGCAACGAGAGAGGCCACAGCAGTGAGAGGCCCATGTACGGCAAAAAAAAATAATAATAAATTAAAAAATAAAGGATAAAATCATAATAAATAAGACACCCACGTACGGCAAATAAAAAAAAAAACCTAAAGGGTAAAATCATAATAAATATGAAAAACAAAGAGTTAACATCTAAAAGTCTAACTGTAATAATAATGGCAATAATCCCACATGCCACGGAGCAACTGGGCCCGTGAGCCACAACTACTGAGCCTGCGCATCTGGAGCCTCTGCTCCACAACAAGTGGCCCCTGCTTGCCACAACTAGAGAAAGCCCTCACACAGAAACGAAAACCCAACACAGCAAAAATAAATAAATAAACTCCTACCCCCAACATCTTCTTTAAAAAAAAAAATAATAATAATATTTCAGCAGTAATTTAGAGATTTCTCTAACTATAATCATTGTTGCTCCTGTTATTAAAATATTATCATTTCAGGGGCTTCCCTGGTGGCGCAGTGGTTGAGAGTCCGCCTGCCGATGCAGGGGACACGGGTTCATGCCCCGGTCCGGGAGAATCCCACATGCCGCGGAGCGGCTGGGCCCGTGGGCCATGGCCGCTGAGCCTGCAGGTCCGGAGCCTGTGCTCTGCAAAGGGAGAGGCCACGGCAGTGAGAGGCCCGCGTACCGCAAAAAATATATATATATATTATCATTTCAGTCAAAATAGGTTACAGAAAGAGGTAATGTTTGGATTTTTCTTCTTAAGTTTCAACATGTAATCAGGATTTCTTTGTTGTCAACATTATTATCTTTATCATCAGCATTGCTGTCTTCATCATCATCATCATTTCTACATATTGGCTTTCAACATAAGACAGATAATTCCTAAGCATATTGCATATTTTTATTAAACTTCTTATTAAATTGTATAATGTTTAGAGGTGACTTTCACAACAGATACATTCAGGGTTGTTTTTTTAAATAAGGGCATAGATTTTACTTGTACGATGCCAAGTTTGTCTTATTTCAGTGGGGGCTCTTTGTATAATGGAGTTTAGTCTTCCTGTACTAGTAATTTTACAGTGATTACCTAGAAGAGGAACAAAAAGAATCTATCAAATGGATAGTATGTTTTATTCTATGTTTGTATCTTAATTTTATTTGGGCTGAATATCATGATGTTTAGGAAAAACTGGTGTGTTGTCATGATTATAAGGATACAACAAAAACTGAGGAGTAATGCATCTCTATAGCTAGGATACCTGAGTTTGACTCAGATGCTGAAGAAACAATATGTAATTTCAGATGAGCAAATAAGCAATTAGATCTCAAATTTAGAGGATAGAAGATAATCTTATGAACCAAAATATTTTGAAAATTGATTTTTTGGTAGGCTCAGTCTATCAGACTGGGAGATAATGATTTGTACCACAAAGTTACTGCAGTGTTTTCAGTGAATTGAACATACTGCCCTGATGGTTTCTGATAATTTTTTTGAGCATCACTTAGTGCTAAGAACTGTGGTAGGCATTTGTAGTACAATAATGAGTAAATATTACTTCTTTTCTAACAACGACACTTTTCCCTGGAGAACAAAACCATTCCACAAGGATAATACTATGAATAGTAAGGGTAAAATAAATAGAATCATAACTAACATTCTTTAGTGCTTTGTGACAGCATTTTCCCACATGCTTTGCTTATACACTGTATAACCCAGTTCATCCTCACAATATCTTATGAAACAGGTATTCTTATTTCTTCCTTTTGTGTATAAGAAGCCTGAGTAAACAAAGTGGTTAAGTAAAATATCGCCAAAGTAAGTGGCAGAAGTAATATTCAGATCTGAGCACTATAGTTCCTTCCCTGAAACTACTATACTGCATCTCAGTTGAAATCATAGTATTTTATACAGTTTATATTGAGGAATATTTAAGGGCTGAGGAGAATTGATCTCAGGTATATTTCACAGGAGAAATACAACTTAAAACATACCTTACCACATGTGTTTGACAGGTAGATACAAGGCAGATAAGAGTATTGTATAAAACATTATGGGGGAAAGCATCAACCTAGGAAAATGTACTACCTCAAAGCTCCATGAAGACAGAGACCATGTCTGATTGATGCATTGCTAGATCTCCAGTGCCTGGAATAGATGCTGGGTTGTTGCTAAATAGCATTAGGGGCAAAAAGCACTAAATTTTATATTCTACACCATAAACAAAACTGTTGGTAGTCCTGTATGCACATTAAAATTCTCACTGCAAGGATAGTAAGCTGAATGATTTTAATATTATATTCTGTCTTCATTAAGTACTATTTGAAAATAATATTTTTTTTCAAAGCCCTCTCTCCCCACCCATAAACAACAGTAAATTTTTTTTTTTTTTTTTTTTTTAAAAACCGGGGCACGAACCCGCGTCCCCTGCATCGGCAGGCGGACTCTCAACCACTGTGCCACCTAGGAAGCCCCCAAATTTTTTTTTTTAATTAATGGAAATATCAACCACGTGTAAACAAGGCCTTTATGATGTTAAAGTTCTCACTATGCTTTTATAGCCTTCATAGTGCATGTTCTTGTACAATTTACTGCAGTTTTTGAGGTTCTATCTCACACATTCTCCCTATTTTTTAGTATCTGGGAAAAATCTCCTTTGGATGGGTAGGTAATAAAGTTATGGAGGTAATAGCTCAAACAAAGGCAAAGTTAAAATGTAAATAACCTGTCATCAAACTTTTAGTGACAATTAAGGAAAGTAAACAATCATGTTAAGAATATACCTGAGTACAGCAACTGAACTTTTATAAATATACAAATGGATCCCAGATAAATGTCAGAAAACCATTATCAAGATTAAGTGGCATGGCAATGGTCATTTTTTTAAGAGCCCACATTTTTATTAAACTATAATCACCGTGTTTAAAAATAAAGTAATTGTCAGACCAAAAAAAGCCCAGGTAATTGAACAGAAAACTGATCGTCATGAATTGGTGGGGTCCTGTGTGCTAGTGTCATGGTATTATGGGGCCAAATGTTACTACTGGAAATGCCAGACTAACACCTGGCTTTGGTACATGTCCTTCCCAACGAAGAGTTATAGTTTCTTGGAGTTCTGAATTTTCAGAGCACTGAGAATACCTAACATGTACGTAACTTTTGGAAAGTCAGTCTTAAAGCCCTCCTTGCCAAACAGTTGCCATAGTGGGGAGTTGCCTTTTCATTCCTCTCTGAGAAGGGCTTTTCAGCTTTACACATATTGTTCTTTATGGTTGCTCTCAGCTGTTGATTTGTGTAGAAAAATGTCAGTGCTTCCATGATTTCATAATGATTAATGAAAATAAAACTAGGAATAGGTGGAACATGAGATGACTTTTATATTCCAAGTCATTAGTGGCCATATAGGGAGTTCTGAAAGACCCAGTAAAATAGATTATTATAACAAGGCAAATTAATGGTTTCTTCAGAGTTTGGAAAATAAACTTGATGAGTTATATGAGAAATTCATTACCAAAAATCATTTTTCATATCTGAATAATGAATTACAGTCTATATACAACTAATTTAGATCCATTTTTGTGATGACATATTTGACCTACCTTTGTTTATGGGATAAATGCAGCTGCTAAATGTGTTTATAAAATAACTAATTAATGTTTGATGGTCCATCAACTTGATCTATGAACTCTAAAGTAAAGAAAGCAAAAAAGAACTATCAAATTGCATGCCATGCCCTGAAGTAGTCAAGATTCTTCCGGGGAAAATACTTTGAAGGAATTTTTTAGCAAGATATATTTTATTATCCTACACAATAATTTCCAAATTAGATACAACACTTCAGAAGGGCTGGTTTTCCCCCAAGTAAACTGATTACAAAGAGGGTCCTTACTCATCTTTGTATTTAAAAGTAACATACGTTAATTTCAAAACATCACTTTAAAAATAATGTATTTTGATAGGATAACTTTTAGTGGGCAAGTTAATAGGGTAAACTTTATTTTTTATAATAGAAAATTGTATACATATATTGGATTTACACATGTTGACATTTTTTCTGTTTAAAATAAAAATATAAAAATTAAATTTTCTATTTAAATCATGGCTGGAGAGCAAGCGTTTGTCTACTCTCCCTTTGGAAACCCCATTGTCATTCGGTGAAAACTATAAAAAGGAACAATCCCGTAACCCAAACAAAAACATACCATGTGGTTATCAGCAGATGAGAAATCTCAATAAATTTCTAGAAAATGGAATATGCAAAGTAAATTGATGGGTGAAATGAGAAAATAAGCCACTGTCCATGATATATACAGCTTAGGTGAAAATGCTTTGAGATCCTGGGTCCAAGAAATGGGCAGGGTGGGGGGGGGTTAGAAAAGGAGCATTAACGCTGTGTTTAACTACAAAACACCTAGACAGTTCAACCATCCTACACAGCTTCCTTAATACGACAGCAAGCAACCAGTTTTTTACTCCCTAGTCAAAAAATAAAGGGATTTTCTGCAAAGAAATTTAGTGAACTCTTTGGTTCTTAATATTGGCGTTAAGCACCAGAGTTGAGTACTCTTCACTCTGGCATTACCTACATAAAGGGAGAAAAACCGACAATAACTTAGTAGGAAACACATCAACTGGGTCCTTCATTTTTGCTATGAACACCCAATCAATTAAGACCAGCAGCATGAGAGAGGGGAAAAAAAAAAAAAAACTAAAGGAAAATGTTAATACCACAATGGTGGGAGAAATATAATTTGAGGTACAGACCAATATCAACAAAAGAAAATAAATCTTAAAAGGAAAAATTAGAAAAATCTAATTAGAATTAAAATGTAATAGGAAACTAGAAGACAATCATTTTTAGGAAGTTACTTATTCAAAGTAAATGAGTAAAATCAAAAAGGAAAATAACCTGGGATCCAGGAAACAGTGAATTGGAGATAGGAATATGATGAAATGAAATTTTAGAATGACAGCTATGCTGTCTCAGATCTTAGTAAAGCAGGAGTTTGAAAAGTATAGGAGGGACTGTCTTGGGGAAATGGATGGAAGTGTATGTGAAATTCTAGATAGGGTAGATACATAGTGGATATGGGAAGATTCATTTTTCTTTTGTAAATAGAAAATCAAGGCAATTAAAAGACTCAGGAAACAAAATATGTAGAAAAACATCATTATCTACATGTAGAACACATATTAAAAGTGATTTAAATTTAAGCAAGTGGCAGAGAGTAAGAAAAAAATAGATTTTGCTGTGATGCTAGAAACATTTTCTTTAAGTGGAACAGAATTTGTGATGGGTCTAAAGAGAAGGAAAGTATTTCTAACATACTAATAAGCTCTGCTGTTAAAAAATTCACATGGTAATTTCTATATGTATATAATTTTATATGTATAATTTATAAGTATATTATTAATATAATCTATATTTATAAAATTTTAACATAATTTATAGTATATATAATATATATGGTATCTATATTTTTTAGAATTTGGAAATAAACTTTAGAGAAAGCCAGAAGACTTACATGTCACCATGGAACAGAATGCAAACAAAGGTATCAAGCAAAGGTACAGTAAAAAAATGTTGCAAGTATAAATGGTGAAAAGAGTTTATAGGAAAAGGTAGGTGCTCTAAAAATTTCATCTTAAATAGTAGAACATTTAAAGAAAATGTCTAAGGTAGGTGCAGTAAGAACAGAGGTTTAAGTACATTATTTTATATTAGTGGTATCTAACCATACAGATAAATAATGCACTGCACAATCATGACCACTAGTATTGAATAATATTCCATTGTCTGGATGTACCACAGTTTATCCATTTATCCATGTACTGAAAGACATCTTGGTTTCTTCCACAGTTTGGCAATTATGAATAAAGCTGTTATAAGCATCCATGTCAGGCATTTTGTGTGGACGTAAATTTTTAACTTATTTGGGTAAATACCAGTAAGTGAAATTTCTGAATCCTCTTGTAAGCTTATGTTTTGTTTTGTAAGAAACTGCCCAACAGTCTTCCAAAGTGGCTGTACCATTTTACATTCCCATCAACAATGAATGAAAGTTCCTGTTGTTCCACATCCTTGTCAGCATTTGGTGTTGTCAGTGTTTTGGATTTTAGCCATTTTAATAGTTGGTAGTGGTATTTCATTGTTGTTTTAATTTGCATTTCCCTGATGGCATATGACCTTGAACATCTTTTCATATGTTTATTTGCCATCTGTATGTATACTTGCCCATTTTTGAATCGTTTTTTTTTAAGAGTTCTTTGTATATCTTGTATAACAGTGCTCTATCCGATATGTGTCTTTCAAATGTTGTTTCTCCGTTTGTGGTTTGTCTTTTCATTTTCTTGACATTGTCCTTCATGGAGCATGAGTTTCTAATTTTAATGAAGTCCAGTTTATCAACTATTTCTTTTCTTTTCTTTTCTTTTTTTAATTAGAGGCAGAGCTGAGAGCAGCTGTGCAAAATTAGTACCAGTATCCTCCTACCCTCCATTTTATTTATTTATTTTTAATTATTTTTTTAAACGTCTTTATTGGAGTATAATTTCTTTACAATGGTGTGTTAGTTTCTGCTTTATAACAAAGTGAATCAGCTATACATATACATATATCCCCATATCTCCTCCCTCTTGTGTCTCCCTCCCAAAACTATTTCTTTCATGGATTGTATCTTTGGTGTTGCATTTTAAAAGTCACCACTAAAGCCAAGGTCATACAGATTTTCTATTATGTTATTTTCTGGGACTTTTACAGTTTTGCGTATTATATTTAGTTCTGTAATCCATTTTGAGTTATTTTTTTGTGACAGGTGTAAGGTCTGGTCTAAATTTTTTTTTTTGCACATGAATATTGTTTCAGCATCATTTTATGAATAGACTGTCTTTGCTCCATTGTATTGTCTTTGCTCCTTTGTTAAAGATCAGTAGTCTATATTTGCATGGGTCTATTGTGTGACATTTTAAAAGCTGGCATAGCATGCATAACAATTTTCAATATATCCCTTTGGAGATCGTTCTGGTTTAGTAACTAGGACAGACTCAAAAGAAAAGAAGAGAAACTTAGGAAAGAAGGAAAGTTTAAAAAAATGTCTAATTTCTTACAGCAGATTTACATGTAAGAATTGCACACATATTAAATTAATAGCCAAAATTTACATCATACACATCATTTTCTGTTATAAGAGATTGTTCCCTGGAGTAAGTATTAGTTAGAACTGCACTTCCAGATTCTTTTCAATGTGTAAATTATGTATGTAAAAAAGTATACATAAAGTTCCCCTCTACTCCATTTTCTTCCAGTTGACACTGATGTAAAACAGTATTTTCCCTTTCATAAACCTGAAATTCCCTTTTTCTATTTTGGAACAAAAGGAAAAGACATATATGACAGGGTGGAGCTATTGATTCTTAATGTGGTTCATAAGGTATAAACGGAGTGAGATTCATGTACACACACATTGTTAAATGAACTTTTCCAGTTGTGTTTTTTTAATTTCATTGAGACTAATTAGTAGACTGCAGCATACCTTACACTTCCATTAAGGATAAAATACCTGTGTGCCACATGTGATTAAGAGAATCAGTAGGTAAGCGCCTCATTATGAATGTGATTATTAGGTGATTCTGCCCCATTAAGGTCCAATAAGTATTCTATAGTTACTAGAGGTCCAGCAAACGTTCAATTATAGGAGCACAATTTATATTCTCAACCTAGGTTGATATGCACACATACAGATCATAAACCTGATTGTACTGTGATTAAAATGAGGCTAGATTGAGTTATTTGCCTTTCCCATATTTGGCAAAGTGGACACAGTTGCTTTTTCCATATTACGTGAAATGACTTTTCTCAAGCGCTTATGTCATCTACATATCCACTGTGCTCAGCACAACGCCTGCTCTAAGGTCATAGCAGGAGGGGATCAGAATGGACATGTAGAGGATACTTTTGTTTCCCAGCCTAACCTCCCACCATAACTTTATGATAACTTTAAGAAGTCTAGGAACTATGATAGAACATAAAATATGACATGCATCAGATCATGTGCTCTAAATGGAAAACATATCATGATACTCTGTTTTTTGGGGGATGTGTAAAAATTGCAAAGTTTCATTAAATCAAAAAAAAAGTGTTAAATTATGAAGGTCAACCCATAGAAACATATATCACTTTTTATCAGGTTATTTCGTCTCCTGATATATCCCCCAAAACGTTGGTCACACCTCATTGGTAATAGTAAGCATCCCCTAGACATCCCCAAAATGGGGAAAATAAAATATTTGCCCCATCAACATGCAATACCAATTCACTCTCAATAGAAGAAAATGGACAAGGTGTCACAAAGCACTGACCATTAAATATCCCATTAGTATCAATAAGTAAGTACAGTAGGGATAGTTTCCAAGGCCTAATTTATCCAGTGATGTTACTAACATGTGCTTCTGTATTCTCTGTGTTCTGATGCCATGTCTGCATGGCATCAATTTCTCTGGCACTGTTTTATGAATCTCTTTGGCTCATTTTACCCTATGTAAAATAGATCTATTATTCTTTCAGCAAGCAGATATCAAACACCCATTATGAATTAGGCACTGTGCTAAGATAGTGCATCTCTCATGACAGAAACGCCAAGAGATCAAATTATTCATGTTTTAGGTATCCTCTATCATTCAATAGGATCAAAGTACTGAATATGATAGAATGGGATTTTTCTCTTATTTGAAAATATTTGAAGACTATCTACCACTTGTAGATTCTACTAATTTTCTACAATGTGAAAATTATTTACCAAATTGAGAAAACTGACACTTTCTCTATGGCTATAAGACAATATTTATACCTCTAAAATCCCTCTCAAAAAAAAAAAAAACTACTAAGAAAGTAAAGTTTCTTTTTTTAGAAATATGTTACTAAGGATAATTTCAAATGTTTGTGTGCAGTAAACTCCAAAATGAATATAATTTTTATAATGCTTGTTTTCTGAATTTACTATGTATCTACCATTAAAACAGGAAATGAAGATATTTTACCTGAAGGTTTCCTGATGTGTGTGTATGTATGAATGTATATAGAGAGACAAAGAAAGGGATAGGGGAGGGAGAGAGATGGAGAAGGAGTGAAAGTTTAGAAGCATAGATTTTATATTATCACATATTTCCTGTATGGTTACTTATTCGATGAGGGGTTTTAACATATTTGTTTTTGCTCTAAGGTCTTGGAAAATTCAGCAGTGTAACATCCTGAATCATTTACTTGAGGAGAAAAGTTAATTCTTGGATGACTCTTAGGTATAGAAAGAGCTAAGAAAAGAAAATGCCAGATCCTTCAAACTGAGGTCATTTTTTAAATTAGTCACATGGGTTTTTTAAGAAGAAATGAAGCTCAGGAAAAAAAAGGAAAGAAAAACGGGGGTGTTTTTCTATGAGAGAAGCTTCATAAAAATATTACTTTGGTCTAGTATAATATTTTGCATCAGATATTTATGTAAAACTCACTTTCGTATTATTTCTTTTATTAAAAAATGAAACGTTCGTGGGACTGTAAATTGGTACAGCTACTATGGAAAACAGTATAGAGGTTTGTAAAAAAAATCGAAAACAAAACTACCACATGATGCAGCTGTTCCACTTCTACGCATTTATACAAAGGAAATGAAAACACCAACTTGAACAAATTTATGCAGCCCCATGTTCATTGCAGAATTATTTACAATAGCCAAGATAGGAAAACAACCTAAGTGTTCATCGATGATGAATAGATAAAGAAATTATGATACATACATACATATGTTATTCACCCATAAAAACAATGAATTCTGACCATTTGCAACAACGTGGATAGATATTTACAGCATTTTGCTAACTAAATAAATCAGACAGAGAAAGACAAATATGATCTCTCTGTGGAGTCTAAGAAAAAAACAAAGAAAAACCCCAAAACAGGTTCATAGGTACAGAGACAGATTGGTGGTTGCTAGAGGCAGGGGTTAAGAGAAGTGGGTGAAGGGGATGAAGAGGGAAACAAAGAAATAGAGAGAGGAGGAAGGAAGGGAGGGAGGGAGGGAGGGAGGGAGGATGGAAGGGAAGGAGGGAAGGATGGAGGGGGAAAGGAAGGAAGGAAAGAAGAGGGGAGGGAGGGAGGGAGGATGGAAGGAAGTGAGTGAGGGAGGGAGGGAAGTAAGGATTCTTCAGTATATGCAAATCACACAATGTGATACACCATATTAACAAATTGAAGAACAAAAACCATATGATCATCTCAATAGATGCAGAAAACACTTTTGACAAAATTCAACACCCTTTTTTTTTTTTTTAAGAAGATGTTGGGAGTAGGAGTTTATTAATTTATTTTTATTTATTTTTGCTGTGTTGGGTCTTCGTTTCTGTGCGAGGGCTTTCTCTAACTGTGGCAAGCGGGGGCCACTCTTCATCGCGGTGCATGGGCCTCTCACTATTGCGGCCTCACTTGTTGCGAAGCACAGGCTCCAGATGCGCAGGCTCAGTAGTTGTGGCCCACGGGCCTAGTTGCTCCGCAGCATGCGGGATCCTCCTAGACCAGGGCTCAAACCCGTGTCCCCTGCATTAGCAGGCAGATTCTCAACCACTGCACCACCAGGGAAGCCCACCAGTGGCATTTTTTACGGAACTAGAACAAAAACCTTAAAATATGTATAGAGACACAAAAGACCCCGAATAGCCAAAGCAGTCTTTAGGGAAAAAACAGAGCTGGAGGAATCAGACTCCCTGACTTCAGACTATACTACAAAGCTACAGTAATCAAGACAATATGGTACTCGCACAAAAACAGAAATAGAGATCAATGAAACAGGATAGAAAGCCCAGAGATAAACCCACACACCTATGGTTAACTAATCTATGATAAAGGAGGTAAGGATATATAATGGAGAAAACACAGTCTTTTCAACATGTGGTGCTGGGAAAACTGGACAACTACATGTAAAATAATGAAATTAGAACACTCCCTAACACCATACACAAAAATAAGCTCAAAATGGATTAGAGACCTAGATGTAAGACTGGACACTATAAAACTCTTAGAGGGGAAGAACACCCTTTGACATAAATCACAGCAAGATCTTGTTTGATCCACCTCCTAGAGTAATGGAAATAAAAACAAAAATAAACAAATGGGACCTAATAAAACTTCAAAGCTTTTGCACAGCAAAGGAAACCATAAACAAGACAAAAAGACAACCCTCAGAATGGGAGAAAATATTTGCAAATGAATCAACGGACAAAGGATTAATCCCCAAAATATATAAACAGCTCATGCACCTCAATATTAAAAAAACAAACAACCCAATCCAAAAATGGGCAGAAGACCTAAATAGACATAAGTGGAGGCGGGGGTGGTGGTGGATGAATTGGGAGATATGGATTGACATGTATACACCAGTATGTATAAAATAGGTAACTAATAAAAACCTGCTGTATAAAAAAGTAAATAAAATAAAATTTTAAAATATTTATATTTTATATGCTCTAAGACATAACAAGCGGAAGTCTTCAGTTAATGAGGAAACAAAGTCCAAATGTATGTTTTATTTTATAATTCACCTTGTCTGTTTTGCCTGAGTGTTATGTAACAATGACTGAGCAAGTTTTTACCAGTTTTTCAGCATCTGTGTGAGACAGCCTCCCTCAAAATATAGTCAAAATGATGTATGTACTATTCTTTTGGGGCCTTTAGGAGCACTTCAGGAGACAGGCTGCTATCCTCCACAGTGACAGAAGCTGGCATATAACGAGAAGCCCATCTGATGCTGGTCAGGGGAAATTCCCTGTGAGTTCTGACACTGTGAAGAGTGGTTTCAGACTAAACTCCGAAGTCAAAAAGGTAGACACAGAATTGCAAGTATTAATTGCCTTTGGGGATGCTTCTCTTTTGAGCAGTGCTGCTCCAGGAGAAGCAGCCTGAGAGCTTTATTCATTTATTGAAGGATGATGATTCTCAGAGTACTCTCAAATAGGCCAGAATTTATGCAACTAGATATTGTCATACTAAGTGAAGTAAGTCAGAGAAAGACAAATACCATATGACATCACTTATATGTGGAATCTAAAATATGACACACCTTATCTATGAAACAGAAACAGACTCACAGACATACAGAAAAGACTTGTGATTGCCAAGGAGAAGGGGGGGCAGTGAGGGAGGTATGGATTGGGAGTTTGGGATTAGCAGATGCAAAGTATTTTATATAGAATGGATAAACAAGAAGGTCCTACTGTATAGCACAGGGAACTATATTCAATATCCTGTGATAAACCATAATGGAAAAGAATATGAAAAAGAATGTATATATATATATATATGTATAACTAAATAACTTTGCCATACAGCAGATATTAACATAACATTGTAAATCAACTATACTTCAATAAAATAAATTTTTAAAAGTCTATATGCAACTGGATTAGTATTAATCAAATATTATTAATGATCAGTGATTGCAAGAAAATTATCACAAACCACCTGATTAAATCATTTTCATAAAGTGGTTCCAATTTATCATTAAAATATATTAACATATTGAGGGCAGAGAAAGTATGTTTTATGTTTCTTTTATATTGAACTATTTCTTCTAATTGTATGTTTTGGTTTTCTCTGATGATCAAACAATATTTTTTGAATAAATGAAGAACATTTTGTGGTATTAAAGATAGAGCAACATGAAAATAAATTATTGAAACTGTCATTTCTATAGGGGACAACCTAAACACAATAAGTGATAAGAAACTTGTTAAGTGGCTTTTATAGTTTTCTAGAACCTGGTCCAGAAAGATTATTCAAAAATGGCAAATATCTCCACTAACTTTCCACTTATTAATACTTCTTGAGAAAATCTTGTCTGTTTTTTAATTTTGCAAATAAAAGGGCATGGAATTTTTTGTATACAATACCTATGAAGTGTCAACATGTAGAAAAACTTTTAAATCCTCAACACTTTGAATGGTGGAAAGGTACTATACATTATTTTACCTCTCACTTTTCCTCATGTCTCTAACCATTTCAGAGTAACTTCAACTTTTTTGTCATTGTCCTTCCATCTGATAAGCAGAACATAAAAATAGATGACATAAAAATCTGCTACCAATTCAGAGAATTTGTTAAGAGCCAAGAAAACAGGAAGTGACAGCACGTCAGTAACTTGTTTAAATGTGAACTGGAGCAAAAGGGTGTTAATCATTTGAATTCCACTTACTTCCACACTTTTTCAGACATGTTGCTAGCAGGCAAAAATGCAAGGTTATAAACATTTAATTCCTTTAAGTCCATATCTTTTAGTTCTTCACCATGAGAATTCTTTAGCTAGAAAAGTGTGTGTATAATAGTCAGTGGGCTATTTAATATAAAAATTTTAGTTTCTTAGATTTTAGGGGAATCAAAAAACAATTAGTAAAAATAATGGTAAGTAAAAAGTTTTGTTTCAAAAAGAAATACTTAGCTTCAGCTTTAAAATGTGAAAGGAAGGAGGCAAAAGAGGCTTCTAACAGCTTTCAGCTAGAAATTTTTAAGATATTCTGGAAAAATTAATATCAGCTTTATGTATGTATAGCTGACCCTTGAACAACACGGATTTGAACTGTTCAGGTCCATTTACATACAGATGTTTTTCACTAAATATGTATTACTACTACGGTATTACATGATCCTAGGTTGCTTGAATCCAGGGATGCAGAACTGCAGAAACAGAGGACCAACTATAAATTTATACAGGGATTTTCAACTGCACGAAGTGTTGGTGCCCCCAGCCCCTGTGTTGTTTAAGGGTCCCCTGGATATGTCTTCTGATTACAAAAGTAATGCATATTTACAAAAAATAAGTGATAATATAAAGAAGAAAATAGTAGAATTTTTTTTTTTTTTAATTTCAGGAATCCACTGACTTCTATTCACCAAAACTCTGGGATATGTTTTTAAAATACCTATTTCATGTGTTACTACATTGCCTTAAATAATTAGGTTTTTTTTATTCCTCTCACTGTAATTTTTCAAAACATTTTCTCTTTTCCTCTCCTTTTTTATTTAAACATATATCTAAGTTATGTATTATATTCATATAAATCATTTATAACATATGTAGAATTATTTTAAAAAAGAAACAAATACTCATATGCCCAAATTTTGGTTTAAGAAATAATATTTTGCTGTGGGATATTTCATATTAAGCTGTCCCATAGGCACTTAAGAATGTGGATGTATCATCAGAGATTATGTAAACTATCAACTTATAAAGGTAATCACATAAAAATATAGAACAAATATTAGATTACTGAGGAATACAAGAAGTCTGAAGAGGAGCACAAAACACAATTGTATAAGATATCTGAAATTTATTTTTACCTTTGTTATGCCGTATTTATAACAACTTGTTCCTTAATCATTTATATTTTAATGGTCTGTTTCCTTAGCCATGCCACTTTAAAATATGACATATTCCTATAAAATGCTCTGGTCTCTTTCACAGAACTTTTCAGATCTATTGGTATATTTGTTTCTTAGAGTATAATAGCACACTTTAAAAAAATTGATGGATATCTGGCCTGGCAGGTTACATCTATTTTTTTATTATGTTTTAAGATTTTTTATAGCTATTCTAGCAGTTTTAAAGTTCCATATGCATTTTAGAATCGTTTTGCCAAATCACCTCGCCATAGCTTTTTTTTTTTAATTTTTTAATTAAAGTATAGTTGATTTACAATGTTGTGTTAGTTTCTGGTGTATAACAAAGTGATTTCCATTATGGCTTATTAAATATTGAGTATAACTCCCTGTGCTATACAGTACAGGGATACTGATTACAATTCCCTGTGTTATACAGTAGGACCTTATTGTTTATCTCTTTTATGTATAGTTGTTGGTATCTAGTACCCCAAACTCCTAATTTATCCCTCCTTCACCCCCTTTTCCCTTTGGTAACCATAAATTTGTTTTCTATTTTTGTAAGTCTGCTTCTGTTTTGTAAATAAAGTCTTAAATATTAGATATGACACCATGATACAAATGAGTATCATATTTTAGATTCCACATATAAGTGCTATCATATGATATTTATCTTTCTCTGTCTGACTTACTTCACTCATTGTGATCATCTCTAGGTCCATCCATGTTGCTGCAAATGGCATTGTTTCATTCTTTTTTTATGTTTGAGTAGTATTCCGTTATATCACATCTTTTTTATCCATTCATCTGTCGATGGACATTTAGGTTGCTTCCATATCTTGGCCATTGTAAACAGTGCTGCATTGAGCATTGGGGTGCATGTATCTTTTTGAATTATAGTTTTGTCCAGATATATGCCCAGAAGTGGGATTGCTAGCCCATATGGTAGTTCTATTTTTAGCTTTTTAAGGAACCTCCAT
Organism: Neophocaena asiaeorientalis asiaeorientalis; assembly: GCF_003031525.2. NCBI lineage: Eukaryota > Metazoa > Chordata > Mammalia > Artiodactyla > Phocoenidae > Neophocaena > Neophocaena asiaeorientalis. The sequence goes on from NW_020172778.1 coordinate 692,692, forward strand.
ACTGTTCTCTATAGCTGTTGCACCAATTTACATTCCCACCAACAATGTAGGTGGGTTCCCTTTTCTCCACTAAACTCTCTGATTTCTTACCCAGTTCAGTGGTATGAAGGTTATCAGAAACTTATATTTGTCAAGAAGTCCTTTCTGTGAATATTCTTGAAGATGAAGCATTGTTTGCAAAAGCGTCAGAGTAAAATAATAAATATCTGTAGATGACGAAGACTTTAAATGGCATGGTTAAATATATAATTACGATGCAATTGATGAAAAAGTTGGTTATTTCTTTGACATAAGATTTTAAGATAGTAACTAGAATTATGACTGGTAATATACCCAGACATATTCAAATTTTAGTGATATCATATTGTGTCTAGAACATTTAAATTAATAACATTCATCCTGAAGGGGAACAGCATTTTCTACCCCAAAATATGTCTCTTTGGCATATTAATTATTTTAAACTGGTTATTTTCTAAGAAAAAGAAGATACAGGAAAAATTCTGAAAACCAAGTAGGAGTTACCGTTTTGTAAGAAACATACACATTTGTAAGAAAAATCTTCATTTTTAAGGGTGTCTCCCTCACTGTACCAGAAACAGGAGGATGACCAAATTGCTAGAAACTCTTATCAATGGAGAAGACAATGATTTAAATCTGCATAACAAGCTTACCCTTGTTTATGGTGTTTTTCCTGATAATGTCCCAAAATTGACTCTCCCCAACCTCAGCATCCTCTTTTGGCTTTAGTTGAGGATGGCATTTAAGGTGAGGGTTTTGGCCATTTTGACAAGTTACTCAATTTTCCTGGTTCTCTTCCATATATACATGTTATTAAACTTTTGTTTGGTTTCCTCCTGTTAATCTCTCTCATGTCAGTATAATTCTTAGACCAGCCAGAAGAACCTAGAAGGGTACAGGAAAATATCTTGCTCCCTGATAATCCAAACAATATAACCCAAGAAGGTTTATTGTCACTTATTTGACATTACTTCCCATGAAAGTTAATGTGCCAAAGAAGGATAATTAATCTAATACCTCTCTTTGAGATGTTTCAGAGGCCCTCTGAAAATCCTAAAGTTAGCTTGAGTTCAAAAGAACTTTATTTCGAATTTGATTTGGGAAAGTTTGTCAAAGACTTCAAAAGGTTTTTAAACTCTGGTCAAATAAGATCATAGGTCACTGTGAAACAGTTCCTAGTTATCCATTTAATCAAAGTGACAAAGACTTCTAAGGCAAATACAGAAAGTTAAATAGTTGCTTAAAAAAAACGTAGCTCTTGTAATATTGAAAAGATTCAGTTTAAGCAATCAAAGACCTGATAAAAACAATAAAAGAAATTATTTTGATAAAACTTAAAATCCTGGGGTGGTGGTATGATAAATTGGGAGATTGGGATTGACATATACATACTAATATGTATAAAATGGATAACTAATAAGAACCTGCTGTATAAAGAAATAAATAAAATAAAATAACAGAAAATCCCTGCTTTTTAGGCAGACTACTAGAAAGTAAAGAAAAGTCTTTTATAATTTCGTTATCCAGCAATCACAATAGGGAGGGTGGGAGGGAGGGAGAAGCAAGAGGGAAGAGATATGGGAACATATGTGTATGTATAATTGATTCACTTTGTTATAAAGCAGAAACTAACACACCATTGTAAAGCAATTATACTCCAATAAAGATGTTAAAAAAATTTAAAAAAAAAAAAAAAATTTTGGCCGTACCGTGCAGCATGTGGGGTATTAGTTCCCTGACCAGGGATCGAACCTGTGCCCCCTGCATTGGAAGCACAGTCTTAATCACTGGACCACCAGGGAAGTCCCCCTGGGGGGATTTTAAAAAACACCCATGGCCATTTAATATCCCCAGTGATTTTAATTTAACTAGTCTGGCATGAGGCCTGGGCATAGGTATTTTTAAGAGTTCTTCAGGTAATTCTAATGAGTACCTAGAGTTAGAAACCATGTCAGTGACGCCAATGGTTGGCCTTTGAGAGTCCATCAATCACTGGACAGGCCAATGGGTGGAATATGAAAGAAGGCAAGCCAAGGTTTTTAATAGTGCAGCTGTATTCCAAGCCAATATCGACATGAAAAATAATTAGTTGTGCTTACAATAAACTGGTTAGTTTTATTTCCAAAGTATTTTGGCTTTGTCTACATACTTATAAATTCTATCTAAGGCTTCTAAACTCACATATAATTTTAAAAACTTTGAGAAACGAAACCATGGATTAAATGTAATTTTCCTTTTCTGCCCCAAAACAAACACCACGTTGAAATTTGGGGATGTAGAGAGATAAGTCACTCTGTCCCTGAATATTCCACAGAAACTGAGCCCTGAGATCATTATTTTCCTCTGGGGGTATATGTGTGCTTCCACCTCCCCTTCTTACCCTTATGTGGACTCATATACTGGAGGACTCTTGAGAGGCTGCCTGAAAGCTCAGCAACTTTTATGTGCAGAGTACTTGAGCTTTTGATTTTTTGAAAATGAAAAATAAAAGTGAAATTTGATTGTTTAACATCTTTCATGCAATGTATTCCTGAAGACATATCTTTACTGAAATTTTAAAAATAATAAATACATTTACAAAAGTAACTAATGTCACATAGAGAAAGAATGAAGAAAGATGAGATGGAGTAGGATACTTCCACTGAAAAGGAGGGTAAAAAAAATGGAGTATGAAAAGATGAATCCAGTAAAGGACCTATTTGGGAGTGCTCTGATAGGGATGGTTCTTTGACAAGCAGCAGAAAGATTATTCAGAGGGAGGAATGGCAGGAGAAGTATATTGAAGAAGCAAAATAGGTTGAGAAAGAAACAAGCACATCTGAGGCAGAAGGTCTAGAGAGCAGAGCAAATTTATGAAGTGTATTAAAATTAGGAAGTGCCATTTGAAGCTTCCACCTGAAATGAGTGGATTAACCAATATGATCTGTTATCCCACCTGGAGACAGCCTATAAAATTCCTTAGCCAGGGGCTTCCCTGAGGGCGCAGTGGTTGAGAGTCCGCCTGCCGATGCAGCGGACACGGGTTCGTGCCCCAGTCCGAGAAGATCCCACGTGCCGCGGAGTGGCTGGGCCCGTGAGCCATGGCCGCTGAGCCTGCGCGTCCGGAGCCTGTGCTCCACAACAGGAGAGGCCACAGCAGTGAGAGGCCCGCGTACCGCAAAAAAAAAAAAAAATTCCTTAGCCAGGGAAAATATAGTTTTAATCAGTCACACAAAACAACTTTCCTCATGTATCCAGTAATAAAAAGCTTTATCAAGGTGAGGATAGGAGTAATACAGTGTGTGTAATAGTCTAGAATACTGGATAATTTTTACATACCATTTTTAAATTTTTACGTACCATTTGCTACCTGAGATTTTTTTTTTTAGGCTTCCCATAGAAATGGAAGTGTTTATGCTAAATTTCTATGTGAGAAGGTTGCTACCTTCTCCCAAAAGAGAGTTTTAGGATGTGATGGATGTAGCCTAGCCATAGCATTGTGTCTTAACTTTGCTGGAAGATATATCTAGGAAGTTTTTCATGCTAAGCAAATCCCTAAGGCCTTGAGGTCCCCATCACTTATGTTTGATGTTGAGGGTCTGCTCTGTGGTCTCCTGCTCTTTAAGGTGGGAAGGGACAGCAGAGGAGGAGACAGAAGAGAGCTTTTGCAAAGGAATATCAAGTAAAATTAGCACTGTCTTTTAATGTTTTCCAGTTTTACCCACCAGTCTCCTTCTATGGTACGAATGTTAAAGGTAAAACCAAAGTAACAGAATGCTTGCGTTATCTGAAAGAAACTTCTATTTTGTTAGCCAGTCTTTGAGAAACTTTTCTTCCACCTGGAAATTTTGTGTGCACAGCTCCTCTGTGGTATTTAGAGGAAATAAGTTTTACAGGCAAATATCAACTATCAACTGTCTTGAAAGAAACCTGAAATTTAGGTTATTTTTCTGGACCAGTGCCAACCTCATTTAATACTATAGCCAGATGAAGTTGGCTTTTAAGCAAATACATGTGTTTAGGTGCCAAACCAAGCTGACAGCTACTTACATTCATGGATGTGACCGGCAAGCCTATATTCTAGTCTTCTTTTAATATCCACAGATAAGTCTTGTGGTCTGGTCTTCATTTATGAGTTGAATGAGCTTAGTTTTCTAGTATTTAAATTTTTTAAAAATAATTTCTAATCACTGGTTCAAAATTAATCTTTAAGAGAAAACTTCTTTAATGGAGCCGAAAATAATGAGCTTGAGACTGGGAATCAACCACACCAAGGTATGAATTGCTTTACCATAGTTAGCCAAGTGGCCTTGTTCAGACTATTTAACGTCTCTGAGCCTGGGTTTCCTCATCTGTAGAATGGGATGCTGATAATAGTGTTTACTTGTTACGATTGTTACAATAATGAAATTAGATAATGCACAATGAGGCTAACCAGAGTGCCTGGCCTGTAGTGGCTATCATACATGTTAGTTATATATCACTGTTATTATTATTACATTGTTGTTGTTTCTTGACTAATCAAGTACGTATTCAGTACCTTTAGTATTACTGCATTTTTGTTTGTAGAGTGGACCATTCCGTTACTGGAAGTAAAATAAACCATTTGCCTGCTCCTGACCCTTTCTCCCTCTAAATCAAGGTAGGACAAGCCACTAGGACAGTTCGAGGAATTCGCCTCATTTAGATTTTATCATTTCTGGTAAGAATGGTTTGGTGTGCTTTATTGCTCATCAGGCTACCCAAGGAACTGGCACCATCAATTGTCATAATGACAAGTGCCTATGACAGTAGAGATGCTGTACTAGGGGGAGACGTGAGGGAAGCACACAGTGCATCCCTAAAGGTGTGGGCTTTGGCATCAGAGACCACAAGTCTATGTCCTGATGTTGCCCCTCACAGAGGTTTAATGACTCTCAGGCAAGTCATTAAGCCTCTTTGATTTGTTTCAACATCTCAGTAGTGGAGATAATAGTAGAACCTACCCCATAAGGATTTTTTTTTTTTTTTGAGGGTTTAAAGAGATAGTGCGTATATGGCACTTAGTAGAATGCCTGGCATCTGGTAAGTGCTTGATGCATGTTGCCTCAACCAAAGCAATCACGACAATAGCAGCAACAATGGTAATGGCTCAGAGGAGGGAGAGGTGACATCAGTGGACCTGAGATGTGCATTGGGCCTACAAGAATGAGTAGGATTGGAATGGTGTGGAAGACTAGAAAGCATGTCATTGGCATGGTGGAGACTACAGCCAGAATGTATCAGGTGAAAGGAAGGCAAGAGTAGAAGTTTCCAATAGAAAGTAATGTAATGTCTTTATATTTAAGAGGGCTTTGCATGCCAGGCTTAGGAGGTAAACTTTAATCTTTCTGTTCAGTTTAAACTTTAACCACAAGGATCATTTCTGAACCACACATCCTGGTTTTCTTTCTTTTTTTTTTTTTTTTTTTGCGGTACGCAGGCCTCTCACTCTTGTGGCCTCTCCCGTTGCGGAGCACAGGCTCCGGACGCGCAGGCTCAGCGGCCACGGTCACAGGGCCAGCCGCTCCGCGGCATGTGGGATCCTCCTGGACCAGGGCACGAACCCGTCTCTCCTGCATCGGCAGGCGGACTCTCAACCACTGCGCCACCTGGGAAGCCCGCATCCTGGTTTTCTGAATCAGTAAATCTGAGATAGCGTACAGGGATCGACATTTATAACAAGGCATCTGGAAGGTTCTGTTGCAGGTGTTTTACAGATCACAATTTGAGGACACTGCATTGAAAAAACTGATGTATCACTGTAGATAATCAAGAGGGGAGCGATTAGCTTTATAATGATAACTGTGCCTCATAGGAGCTCTTAAAACTGTACCCTTGGCCTAGGGGACGTATTAAAGAATAGATATGGTACTTAATTACAAGAAATCCAAATGAGGACTATCCTGGAAAAACATCTATTTGCAGAAATAAGTCCCAGGAAATAAAGTTTACCTAAGGGAGGAATTTGAATGTCAGGATTAAAGGTTCTACTTAAATGTTTTTACAAAAATACAGTAATGACTAATATGCATCATCGAATGATACCCTCAAGTAATTTGAAACCTAGTGTGTTGCTCAAGGATATAAATATAAGGAACAATATCTAGATCTCAAATCAGAGGCTCAGGCTTGAATTCTAGTTCAACCACTCACAAGATCTAAACTCGGATAGCTGACCTAGTCCTCCATCTGCCTCAGCTTGCTCAGGTGTCTGATAGAGATAAGAATCCCTGCTTTGTACAGGGGCCTCACAGAGAAGTTGTGAAGAATGAATGATGATATACTAAAGTGTGATTTTCCAGCTCGGCATACATTTAAAATAAGGAAATTTCTCTAAGTGCTGTGAAAAAGGAAAGAAAGACGGGGTAGAGGCTTAAATGAAGAGAAAACCAGGGACTTCCCTGGCAGTACAGTGGTTAAGACGCCATGCTTTGCCTGCTGGGGTCACGGGTTCGATCCTGGCAGTGGAAACTAAGATCCCACCTGCTGCATGGTGGGATCAATAAATAGATAAATAAATATTTATCTATTTAAATATCAATAAATAGATAAACAATAAATAGGTAAATAAATATTTTTTAAAAATGAAGAGAAAACCAAATCCAGAAGTGGAGGCAGGGAATCAGGAATGACTTCATAGAGGTGGCAGCATTCGAGTGAGTCTTGGAGGATGGATTCCATTTGATGGAGGTTGACGGGAGGTGTGTGGGCATTTCAGGTGGTGGGGGAAATAGCATGAACAAATGGTTGAAGCTCCAGAATATAGGGGGTTTGAGTGTTATTAGGAGTGAAGGTAGTTTACTAGGTAGAAGTAGTTAGAGAATATGGGGGAAATAGATAAGGTCCCAAGATTCTGATTTTGATGATTAATAAGGGCCCATACCGCTTTTATAACATACTTTATATACTTTCTCTCCACTTGCACTGTATTTTGGCATGTAAAATTTCTTCTTTCAACTGCATATCATTCAAGATAGGGTAGCTAACTTATTTTAGCATAGATATTTCCTTAGTACTATGAAAAATAACTACACCTTAACAGTGTACACTGTCACACCTAGGGTAAACAACTGTCCAAGTTTGCTTGGGTCTAAAGGGTTTCCCAGGACATGGAACTTTCAGTGCTAAAACTGACACAGTCAGTTTCAGGCAAACTGGAATGGGTGGTTACCCTAACACCCACTTATAGCACCTTCCCAAAAGCTCTAAGTCTAGCCGGGGACTTGCTGTTGGAAAGTTAGTTCTGATTAGACGTAAGGTGGAGTTTAATTTTGCAAGGCTTTGAATTTCAAGTCAAGGCTGTTTTACATAATTCCCTAGGAACCGTGGTACCATCAATGTTTCTGAACTTGGGAGTGATATTGTTACAGCCATGCACTAGAACACTGACTTGGCTGCAGTGTAAATGATGGAATTGTAGTAACAAAGAGACCCCTTAGCACTTGGTATGGGTCTCGTGGACAAGCTCAGGTGAAATAATTACTATACTACTGATAGGTTCTGAGTCCGGTAGAGTCATCTTTTTGGAGATGCCAAGAAAATGACTTTATATGCTCTCGTCCAATGTCAAATTTGGGTATTTTGTGCAAAAAGGGTTACACAGTGAAGAAGTAAAATGACTAATCTGGTAGAGTATTTTGGGAAAGAAAATATAGGAAGAAATAAATTTTACCTTTATGCTGGTAATGGGAATGAATCTTGCTTGTTATTAGCTGTCTTTCCTGCAAAATGATTGTTACTTGGCAAAAATCCTGGTCACAAATTAAAATAATTTTCTGGTATCTTAGGTTGATTTTCCCCCTCAGCAGACCTTGAGGTGAGGATGTGAATGCAAGGACTATTTGGGATGTGATTCTGGGAGAGAATAAGTGAGACAAGGAAGAGAAAGAAGCACAGAAGGGTAATATCAGAGAGGTTATTGCTGTGGGCACGTGGAGCTCTGAATCCTAAACGTCATTATAGCATATGCCTTAGGGTTAATCCCACGTGATGGCAAGAAAAGTCACGTAATTTTTCTCCAATTCCCCTTGGCTATTGGCTGGTAGATGTTTTCAGAAGCATTAATTCCACCTAGTACTCATGATGCCTCACTATTTCATTGCTCACTGGCCAGAATTCCAATTGCTACAATTTGCATCCATTTGGCTGAGGTCCTCCTCTGCACATGTGACTTGCTAGAAGTCCCAGGGAATTAGATATTTTGTTCCTACCACAAACAGCCCAACTCTTGGCTTCTCCGTGGGATACCTCTAAGGCATGTGTTCTACCCCCATTTCCCAGAGCTTTCCAGCAGAATTAAGTTCAAGTTACCCAGAGTGGTGGTTTGTTTGATAATGTACCTTCATAGGCTCCCTTCCATTCTCTGTCTCCCTCCTCCAGTCTTCTACCTGTGCTTGGTAGGACCACATCCAATATTAACTACCTGCACCGGAACCTTTGTTCCAAGATCTATTCCTGGAGAATCCCAGGCAGAGAAATATACAACATTACTTTTCATTTTTTAATATAAATAAAATATTAGTTTCTGACACTACACTGGTTATAGGAAGATGATATGTTATCCATTTTTACGGGCAACTGTTAAGGAGGGAGCCATCAGTCGTTTGCTAAGGATTGTTTTGGGTATAGTCAGACCGGTGGAAGTTGGAAAGCACTGGACAACCTCATGTAGCTTTGCTAAGCCCCGCCTCTACTATTTCATTTTAATAATGACCAGATTCCAGCTGGGGGGACAAGAAGAAGGAAACACACAATTCAAATGTTAAAATGCCTTCACAGTTTATAACAGGTAATTAATAGCAAGGCATCCTAATTCATTCTTATTTCATACAAAAAGTGTGGATCTTAAAACCAAAAGATGAAGAAATAATACTCTAAAGAGAAATGTGAAGCTCTGGGGGTTGTATAACTGCCTCATCACTCACCTGCTTAATGACTATAGTTATGATTTCAAGAAGGAAATAGATATCCAATTATTTTACTGAGGGTTAAAGAACATAGCAGACTACACAAGAGCTCGTTTTTAGTGGGAAAATGTCAATGCACAGTGGAAAGTAACAGATTATAATCACCAGGCCCTCACTCTATGTTTTAATATATGTTGCCATGTTTTCAGGACACATTGTTTCAGAAAATTAGTCTCAGGTTTCCATATTTTATGAGAAGTTGATTTCATTAGCCATGGAATGTCTATTTTTGTTACTGCTAAGGGGAGCCCGAGAACTTCAAATCATAATTGAAATATTCCACTGATGTGGTTGCTTAGCAACAGACTTTTATATAAGCGGACTAATCATTTTGCTTAAAATTTTGTGACTTTAAACTTTGTAATTTGTTGTCGGCAGATCACCTTGCTATAAAATGTGTATTTTCCTCCATAGCTTTAAATGCATATTTGTGTATGAGATGTATGTCTCATAGAACGTGGCCAAAATTTGGTTTCCTTTGAACTGTCTCCGTGGACCAGGTTGACATGGCATGACTAGAATTAATGGAAATTTTGTGACTTGCAAGACTTTTTTTTTTTTTTTTAACTAGTAAAACAACTCAAATTATGCTCAGATTGTTAAGAGCAGCAATCGACTTTGTTATCAATTCAAAACAATAGGCCCTGGAAAAAAAAAAGGGGAATTCCATGGTGGTCCAGTTGTTAGGACTCCACACTTCCACTGTAGGGGGCCTGGTTTGATCCCTGGTCAGGGAAGCAAGCCATGTGGCATGGCAAAAAAAAAACAAACAAACACGAAAACATAACAGGTCCTGGGTCTCACATGCGGTTCCTCTCCCAACCTCCTTTTCACTGTTTGAGCCTTTCCACTCCCATTCACAGTCTCTGTCAGGAGAATATAACCCTCAAATACCCAACATAATAACAGCTGTTTCTTTGGTAAGTTGCTAACATTATAGTAGCAAAGATTTTCATTCCTTTCCTTATCAGTGTGTAACTGTTTTCCATGTAGGTTCACAAAAAGCTGTGGGTTTAGTGGACAGTATATAAGCTCTAGAGTTACAGGGACTTTGGTTGAAGTCCTTGCTGCACTGTTTACACTTTGGAAAACCTTACCTAAATTAGTTTCTGCCTCTGAGCCAGAGGCAGATGGCCGTAGAAATATGTCTCATAAGGCTGTTGTGAGAATCAGAGATGATGCACACAGAGTGCTGTCTCTAGATGCAGGTGCTCAAGAAAAGGCAAAAGTGAAAATGTGGTAAAAAGGTGTTTCAGAGATCATCTAGTTTAAGCTCAGGATTGACCGTTGCACTATGGACCAAACATGACATGTAGATAAATCCACTGTTGCTGTGCCTGCATTTGCTGGTCAATGCATCTTTCCCATCAAAATATATCCTGAGCTGTTGCTCTCTGTTGGTCACTATGGTATGTTTGGGAGGTTGCAGTTTAGTGTAAAACAGTGCTCTCTGCTCTAAAGTCAGTGTCTAGTTGGAGTAGAGAGAGAGATTAAGGAATAAACTTAGCCAAAGAAAGGGTGTTGCATACAATGTGGAAAAAAGAGAGATGATGAACATTCCTTGAAATATTCACTCTCCTTGATCCAGACAGCATAATTTTAAATTTATTTAATATATAGCATTTGGATACATGTAGTTGTACCCCTGGGGAGGTTTTTGTTTATACCAGATTATCACAGATTATACTCATTTAACTCAATCCATATAATTCGTCTCTTACACTGCTCCCTTCTGTTCCGTGGAAGCAAAATAGCATGATCACGAGGTAATTCCATTGAAGACTCTCATCAAACATGCCCACTGTTCACTGCTGCGGTGGAAAAAACTTGGTAGCAGATAATCTTGGTTTGATTATCCTTTAACTGCTATTTGTGCAGGCTCAAGCAAGCTAGTTACTAACCCCCTTGGACCTGATTTCCTTTTTGACCAAATGGGAATGACAATACCTACAGTGCTGAGACAAGAGCCAATGAAATCATGCAAAGAAAATGCTTAGCCCAGTGCTAGGCACAGAGAGAGCGATCAGTTACATCCTCCATTATATAGTCACCAGATAGCAGACTTCTATGAGACCCTAATACAGGCAGACCTCCTTTTATTGTGCTGTGCTTTACTGTGCACCACAGATACTGCATTCTCTACAAACTGAAGGTCTGTGGCAACCCTGAGCTGAGCAAGCCTGTTGGTGCCCTTTTTCCAATACCATTTGCTTACTTCATGTCCCTGTATCATATTTTGTTAATTCATGCAAAATTTCAAACTTTTTCATTATCGTATTTATTATGGTGATTTGTGATGTCTTTGATGTTACTATTGTAATTGTTTTGGCAATTTTTAGCAATAAAGTAGTTTTTAATTAAGGTATATGCATTGTTTTCTTAGGCATAGTGTTATTGCACACTTAATAAACTACAGTATAGTGTAAATATATCTTTTATATGCACTGGAAAACCAAAAAATTCACGTTCTCATTTTAGGGTGGTATTCACTTTACTGAGGGTTGTCTGGAAATGAATCGGCAATATCTCTGAGGTATGCCTGTATACACCAGGCATCATTTTGGCTGCAGAGATGATAAGGACGGCATACATTGGGTCCTTGATAAGCCTATAGCTTAATAAAGGAAGAGCATCATGTAAAAAGATAAATCATAATAAAAAAGCATTATTTTATTTGCAGAATCCCATGGGGGCAGCAAGAAGAGAGCCACATACCCCATGGCATAGTTCAGAAAGGGCTGAAGAAGGGGAAGACCTTGGGACTGGATGTTAGAGAGAAACAAGAGCTTGACATGTAAATAAGGAGCTTGACGTGTAAATAAATGGGAAAGATTTGAATGATTTAACTCCAGAAAGAAATACTAGTATTTCATGCTAGTATTTCATATTTCATTTTTTGAATGAAAACCTGTGCATTATATTTTCAATAGATGTCCTCATGAAAGGACAAATGAGAGATTTAGGGTCAGCTTATTAGCCCTGAAATCACACTCTTTTAGGCATAGAATTCTACCCCAAGCACGTGTGGGAATGAGGCATTTGATGCCATTGTGTCCGGAGCATCACATTTATTGTCTCCAGGAACTTACAGTGTCAGAGCTATAGACTTAATGCAGCTAATGTCTCCAGAAGTTAAGAAATAATCAGTGAAAGCATGAATTAGGCACTTATTTTTATCTTTCAATAATAATTTGTTTCAAGTCAGATACTCTGCCTTGTTTAAAGGCATTAGTGGGTGGTGATCAAGATGGTGGAATAGAAGGACATGGAGCTCACCTCTTCCCACAAATACCTCAAAAATACATCCACATGTGGAACATAAAGATCACTGAAGATACACTGAACACTGCCAGAAGATCTCGTACAACCAAAGCTGCAAGATCACTACATAACTGGGTAGGACAAAAGGAAAAACAAAAAGGAACCTGGATAGGACCTGTGTCCCTGGGAGGGAGCTGTGAAAGGAGAAGCAAGAAGCTATAGGAAAGAGAAAATCACAATAGGATAAGCAAATACATAAAAGGATTGGAGATCAAAAAATAAGCCAGTACATAGATTTTAAAAATCAAAAAATGTTTGTGAAAGTGACTTTAACCACAATGAAAAGCAAGAGACTAAACATGAAGATGTAAAATAAGACATCAAAATCATAAAATGTGGAGAAGGAGAGTAAGAAAATGTAGATTCTTTTGTTAGAATGCATTTAAGCTTATATAACTACCAGTCTAAAGCAAGTAGATATAGTAAGGAGTGAACACACTTGAAAACCAGGGTAACCATGAATCAAAGACATACAATAGATGCACAAAAACCAAAAAGAAGAGAACTCAAGCATAATACAAAAGAAAACCATCAAACTGCAAAAGGAAAAAGAAAAGGAAATAAAGAAATACAAAATCAACTGGAAAACAAGGTTTAAAATGACAATAAATACATACCTATCTATAATAGTTACTTCAAATATAAATGGACTAAATGCTCCAATCAAAAGACAAAGAGTGGCCGACTGGATACTAAAACAAGAGCCTACAATATAAGAGACCCATTTTATGGCAAAGGACACATATAGATTGAAAATGAGGGGATTGAAAAAGATATTTCATGCAAATCTGAAAATCTGAATCATTTTGCTGTACACTTGAAACAAACACGACATTGTAAATCAACTATGCTGTAATAAAAAAAAATTTATGTATTTTCTCAACCTGACTGTGAAGGATGAAAGTTATGAAATAAATGCACCTACATTTTCATACAGTTTTATACATGTTTAAAATTAAATTCCCACTGCTCACTAATGACTTAAGTTAATTCAGAATAGTTGAAACAAAGAAGTCCAAGCCACGCAGATCCAAGTGTGATGGTTTGTAATCATTCCTACAAAACGGAGCTCTTAAGGCTGATTTATCTTTAGTTGTATGCAAGAGGATACTGCTGGAAAATTCAGTCCTATGACTCTGATCAAATTCAGAGTGAGAAAAGTCAGTCTACGGGAAAAAGAAAAAATACAGTTTTTATTGGACATAGAACTTCTATAGCACAGGTGCTTATTTGCCTGGGGGAGTCCCAATTTTTAGTTCTAATATATCCATTGTATGTCTTCAATTAACTTATTCTGTGCATCTCACTGCTGACAATTCTCTTATCAGAACTTGGCTAGGTAGGTGGGGTAGGATTCAAAATGAGTACTTCTGTCTTGATTTTTAGTCAGGCTACTTCTGACACAAAGCTTAACAATTTAAGTTAACAGGTTAACGTCTACAGTTATCTGTGGCTCTACCACAGTCTTATGAATTTTGAAGGCAACTGTTTTCTGATACTCACGACTGATTATTGTTCTTGGTGCTTTTCTTGTATATGGAAGGAGCTGATCATGACAAACTATACCAGTTTGATTATTGCTGTTGTGTTTAAGATGTTAATTTACCTTCTTTGTTGATGGTATCCTGATCCCTGTGTCTGAACTAATGTATTTCTTACTTTTAGCACCAATGTATTTACATCAAAATACTACTCACATGATGGTTTTCATTTGGGAAGCTTTTGTTTAAGGTATAAATTTATCTTGTCCTAATATAGTTGTTATGTAATGCAAATGTTTAAGATAGTTTTAAGTCTCGTGCATGGGCGGCGTTTGTGTCAAAGATGTTGCTACAGTATTATGAGTTGGTTTGTTGCCTAGGTAGAACTGGAAGGGAGTAACACATTTTACTTTGTTTAAGGACATCCCCAGCTCTTGTGACAATGAACTATGCAGAACAGCCCATTGATTCTCTACTTGCCAGCAGTCTTAAGCCAGTATTTTGGAAAGCAGCTTCTTGGATGGAAATCATCGACACATATTACACTATACAGCTTTATGGTGCATAAATTCCCACAATGACCCAATTTGCTGGAGTCCCACAGTCCCACTAGATCACTTTGGCACTGTGCTCTGATGTGTGCAGTAGTTCCAGAGATCCTCTGATTTGAGAGTCTTTCCTAGCTCTTTGCTAGCTGGTCCACTGGTGTCTTTTTTTTTTTTTTTTTTAAGTGGTTCTGTTCCTTTTTTTTCTGGAGAACCTAAATTTCTTCCTAAAATTACCCGTAGTGTTTGCAAAGGAAGTATCTTTTTAGGGTTCTACCACTGTCTACTCTTCTTAACGTCTTCACCATTCCAAAAAAGTGAGGAAAATAATTCCCATTCCTTTCTAGTCATTCATTTTTCTCAATCTCAGATCATGGTCACCTTCACCTACCCCTGGCTACATCCCTCCTGCTAGTGAAATTACTACTTTCTTTAGCTATTCCGGAGGATATACCCTGGTATAAGACCTGTAACAAGATTTTAAAAGGTAATAACTAATGTCAGGATAATAAATTATAAGTATTTCCCCCAATTCTTTAACATAGTTATTACTTCTATTAAAAGAAAAAAGACCAAACTTATATCCCTTGTGATACAGTAGAGTCGTTAAAGGTAGGGGATTTGAAGTCTGGCTCAAGATAGAATCCCAAATCTGCCCACTTAGTCCTGTGACCTTGGAAATGTTACTTACCCACTATAGTCCTCAATTTTATCATTTTCACAGGGGAGATGGGAGGATCAGATAAGATTAATATAATGACTGGCACAAATTAAATCTACAAATAGTGGGTATTTTTAACATCATAGTCCATAATCCTTTATCTGCAATTTTAAAATCCCAAAGGCTCTGAATACCGAAATATTTTCATACATTTCATGCTAAAACTTATTTGGGAAAAAAAACATTGACCTGAACAGGTTTGAGACTACTTACACTTTAGTTCATGTTAAATATTCATTCATTTTTATGTGGAAATGTTACTATTGTTGATGTTAGGGTGCTGCAATATACCAGATTACCTTTCTAAAATCCAAGAAGTTCTGAATTCTTAAATACATATGATCTCGAGAATTTCTTAAGAAAGCCCAAAATATGGCATCACCATTTCTTTTATTTCACTCAGAATTTGCTTGTTATTCATAATGATACCTAGGATGTCACAAAAATCACTGCTGTGATTTTCTGAAGGTCAATGCTTATTCACTGGCACATTCCCCTTTTCCAGAGATCGAGAATATTTGAAATAAGGATGAGATCTCTTCTGCACTTCTGCTGGCGTTCACGTCATAAGGTTTTCATACAAATCATTTCATAGAATAAAAAAGAATTGTCATAAGTATGAAAACTGAGATGCTTCATCTGGGAAAATTCTAATTTTTGAATGTCCCTTGCCTCATTTATGATACTTAAAAAGGCAGGGTATTTTCTGGTTTCCCTTGTACATTGGTCTCTTTTGGGGAGTCTTATGAAGCAGGATTTCTGGACATGCAGTTCAAGAGCTTTCAGCAGCCACAGACAACTGAGTATAATTTTAATTGCCCTCAGCTCCTTGAGTTACTTAAAGCATGCCATGAAAACCACAATTCCTTTCTTTCTCTGGTTGCTGTTCTGGTTTTTTTGTTTGTTTGTTTCTCCTCCACTACCTTTTTGGGGGTCTTTCCCTTTTGCATGCTTTGCTTCTGGTCTTGTGTATGGTCAAAACTGATTGTCTTCATTCATGTAACCCTAACAGGAAAATGTATCAGTTAAGTATTTGCTGCGTAACAAACTACTCCAAAATTTAGTAGCTTGAAGCAACAAACATTTTTGTTGGATAGTTCTGACTCAGGCTCTCTCATGAGGTTGTAGTCAAGATGTCAGGTGGGTCTGCAGTCATCTGAAGGCTTGACTGAGGCTGAAGCATCTGTTTCCAAACTCACTCATGTGGCTGTTGGTCAGAGGTCTCAGTTCTTCTCCATATGGGCTTCTCTCTAAGCGCTAATTTGGGCTTCCTTACAGCATGGCAGCTGGGTTGAAGGGGTAAGCATGGTGAGTGATGGGGCCACAAAAGCATATCATCTTTGATGAGCTATCATCAAAAGCCACACAGCATCATGTTCACCACATTCTTTTGATCAAGTCAGTTGAGGGAATGGGAAATAGACTTTCCCTTTTAACGGGGAGTGGCAAGCTTCTATAAGAGAATGCACAAAGTGTTGCTGTGGCAAAATCCACACTGTGGATTTTCTCAGTCACAGAGTATTCAAACCACACAAGATCTATGGAGATTCATTTAGGCCAGAACTGGGGGTAGAAAGAAGGAGCAGAGTGAGGGGAGGACCATTGGTCAGCCTTTGCACTGTAAAAGTAAATGGCTGGGGCTGTTTTCTAGTTCCATTTTAGCCACCATCTTTTTCGAATGTATTCCCATTTGATTAGGCTGACTGAAGACATGATCATGTAAATTCGAGAAATGTATCTTCCTGCTTGGTTTTCTTACTTATAACTTCTTTAGCCCTATTTCCTAGGGAGATAATTACAAGTTAGATGTTGAGATCATCATTCTTTATTACTCAGCTGGAATGGCCTGAAATTTCCCTTAAAAAGTGATTTTTTTTCTATGCTAAGTGCTGATTAGAAATGAATGATATGAGATCACACCTTGTCCTTTTCTCAAAACTCTGATTTTTAAATATAAGTGAAGTAGAGGTCAGTTACAGAAATAATGCTAATGCATGAGAAAATTGCAGGGGAATAATATAAAACAAACATCGGGGCTTCCCTGGTGGCACAGTGGTTGAGAATCTGCCTGCTAATGCAGGGAACACGGGTTCGAGCCCTGGTCTGGGAGGATCCCACATGCCGCGGAGCAACTAGGCCCATGAGCCACAACTACTGAGCCTGCGCGTCTGGAGCCTGTGCTCCGCAACAAGAGAGGCCGCAATAGTGAGAGGCCCGTGCACCGCGATGAAGAGTGGCCCCCACTTGCCACAACTAGAGAAAGCCCTCGCACAGAAACGAAGACCCAACACAGCAAAAATAAATTAATTAAAAACAGAAGTACCAATGCCACCGTGGATGTGAGGATTAAATTAGCCAAAGCTTAAAAAAAAAAAATCATAGAATTTCTTAGAGTGAGATATGCTATGTATATCTATGTACATAAGGGATATGCTTTGACCTAGAGTGTGACTTAAATCCATCAGGAGCATAGTTCTTTAAAAAAAAAAAATCATTGAGAGAAACAGTCCCTCTTTAATCTTCCACTTTTCCTCTCAAATTAGAGCTAGGTATGAAGTCCCATTTAAACAATTCTGTCCTAAGATGAAAGCCTATTCCTGGAAGCCATGGGGTTTCTGTGCCTTAAGTTTGCCTGATGAAATGAAAAATTCTGTTTGAAGAGGTCTTATTGTTTACTACCTGGAGGACAAGGCAAGTGGAGGGCTAGGACGAATCCGTATCTCCACCACATTAATCAGACTGTCTAGTTAGGATGTCCATATTGCTGAAGATTAATTCTGTCCTTGATTGACAAAAGCTGTGCTAACACTTCTTTATATGTCCTTTGATACTTACCAAGCACTTCATCCAAAGCTCTCACTAATTTATTCTGTACATATGTGATTTGTGTCTATATAAATCATCTCAAAACAAGGTACACAGCCAACATAGTAACTACTTGAGTTTTAAGCTGTGCAGGGAACTGTGTAAAAATATACGTTAAACTAGGAAAGAAAAGCAAATGAAAGGATGAAAGGGAAATCCCCTCATACAGGAATAGTGGAATCTTTGTATTTAGAAACTGGCCAGTTGTTTACTCAGGAATGTCTACAAAAATTACCCTACCAACAGGTTCATTACTTTGGGACCGAGAACAGTTGGACATCAGCTTCTGTGGCTTTTGTTTAAATGCTGTGCTGGATGTTGGAACATCTTCCTGCTGCTGCCTGCTGTAAGTCTATCTTCCTATTCCCATCTTTCAAGGCTTCTAATGGCATGGATCCACCCTCAGCCCTGGGACACCTGTTTCCACATACTTCCCATTATGTATAGTCCTTTGGTCCCCTTCAGTATGGCTTCCTTGCTTTCTGTTTCATAGGCTATGCTCCAGGCTTCAGCTCATGCTGTTCCCGCTTTGTTCTTAGGGGCAATACAACATTTATTGAGAATATGCTGTGTACCATGATTGCCAGATGAAAGAAAATCTCGGCTTTCAAGAAACCCAATGATTGGGTTAATAAGCTTTCATTTTTGAAGATACAAGTATCTCAGTTTGGGTTAGTTAAGAGCCAGTTTTTAAAATATTAGTATACATTGTTTTCATCAGATTGACTACTGTATAAAAATAATAATAACCACACGTTATAGTTCTATACTACTTTTAGAATTTTGAAAGAAGATACTCCTATTACCTCATTTGATTCAGTGGTAGCTCTTATTTCTATATTTTTCTTTCTATATTGTGGATTAATACATTAAAACTCATATAATGTATCAAAGAATTGTAACCTAGAAGTATATTCTGGAGGTTGGACTCCAACCCATGTGCTCTGCTGATTAGCTGTATCCTCTTTCCACTAAACCACACCTTTTCATTTAATGGTTAACTAAAATCATTGCACTAAAGTAGAGGAAATTGGTGCTACAAGTGGGAGAAAATAATTTCAGATCTTGGTACAATGTTAGAGATTACAGCAGATCTGAGTAGAGGGCTCTGTGGCATTGATGACAGTGTGAGACCAATGGTATCTGGTGGTCCAGGCCTAAGGTACCAGAGTCAACCTTATCTATTAAAAATGTTAGTTAGGGTCAGCCCTGCTTTTCAATGGCAGAAATGGAAGCTTTCCCTTTTCTATCTCCTTTTACTTTTTAAATTTAGCTATAATATTTCCTGCTCCTAGATCCCCAGTGTTGTAGTTTCTTAGGACAGGGCCGAAAGGAAGCTCATCGCACGAGATGAATTGTGCCAAAGCACAGCAGTAGAGGGCTGCCGCTCGCTCAGGCAAAACAGCGCCATCTGTCTTGCTGTGGTAACTTTTATTAAAGCATTATCTAGGTTTACACTTTAAGACTTGTCTTCTTAACATTTCAGAAGTGCCAAAGCAGCAGCCTATGTTTTTATTAATTATACAAGCAATAACTGGCTTACCCAGTCTCAAGGCCAACAGTATTTGTAGTCCTAATTTTCTTTTACCGATGGGTTAAATTAACCTTTGTGGATCAATATAGGGACACAACCACCATGTGTAATCTTGGCTCTATGTAACAGTTCATTTTTAGGTCTCAATGATCCATTCTCACATGAAATGCTCTTTCTTTTCTTTGCAAACCAATTCTGTTCTTAATTCAGAGCCTAACTTACATCATTCTTACATTGTTTTGGGTGGACTTGAATTCTTTAGTTTGCTGATTGAATTCTTAACTTCTGCTATTCTATCTCTTATTGTCTTTCTGCCTGGTAAAAGAAAGATTAAGGGAAAAGAAATGATTGTGCTGAGGTTAGGAGTGCTTTCTACCAAATATTTCTGGTTCTTCCCTTGTACACATTTCAGGATTGCACTTCTTTCTTCCTTTGAAATTAGCTATGGTCACCTGACTTGCTTTGGTCAGTGAAATAAGTAGTAGTGAGGTCTGGGTAGAAGCGTGGAAGCTGGTCTGTGACTTGCCATGTTGTTTCCTTTAGTCAGGGTGAGTGCGAAGGCCCTAGGGTGGTGGCTGCTCCATCAGTCCCCATCACCAATCTCCAAAGAACATGCAACATGAAGGAGAAATAAACTTTTGTTGTATTATGCCCCTGAGATATGGGGGTTATTTGTTACTGCAATGAACCCAGCTTATCTGTCTTGTCTAAATTCTTCATTGTCAAAATTATAAAACTAACTAAAGAAACAGTCATAAAACTTGATAGAAAAAAAACAAGAAAAACACTCCTCCCTACAAAATAAATAGCGGCAGATGCAAAACTCACCTTGTTAATCAGAACCATAAAAACCTTCAATGTTATCCTCCTGGGGTTAGAAGTAGTTCAATGCTGTCTAATCAGTTAAAGATAAATAAAAGGACTGCATTGATATTTTGTTGTATATCAGTTATTGTGTCCTGTGCCACATACATCTGTAAGAGTATGAAATTGCTTTATTTTGTTTTTTTATTTAAAGATATTGGATCAATGTGCCAAATAACTGCCCTTTCTAGAGTCTTCTAAAATTGACTTCCTAGAAGGGTCTAATCTCTATACCATTAAACCCTGGGTGTGCTGATCTGGAGTGTAGACAAAACTATCTACTCAGGGAGAACTATACACAGGGATTCCTATAACCCTCGACACCCCCCTCCCCCTTTCTTTTGCTCCTACTTTTAGACCATGCAAATATAAAGGCAGTGATTAGATTAAAGGAAGGAAATGTTGATTAATCACCTGTTAAAGATTCATGACTTCGACCTGAATATTAGCCACATCAAATTCCAGTGATTTGAAAGGAGAAGACTCTGTCATTGTCAATCTTCAGATGTCAAATGTATAAAATTACTTGAGGTTATGAGATTTTGAGTTTAATGGGAATCTTTCACCTTCCCTTTAACCTCTATTTTGGGAGATAGCAATAGAAGACATTTCAAAATGAGACCTATATTTACATTGTGGCTTTGCTATTTTCTAGTTTCTTTTTACTTTGGACAAATTCTTTAAACTCTTGAACTTCAGTTTTCTCATCTGTGCAGATAAAACCCACTTCAAAAGGGATAAGGTATTCAACACACCAAACCTAGTATTCACCACATAACAGACATAAAAATGTCTTTTTCTTCTCCTCAGCCCCAAACATATTCTGTTATTATTTAAATTATATTTTAGAGTAAAAAAGTCCAGCAATTGTATTTTAAAAATATAACGGCTACTGATTTTGTATTGTTAACATATTTTATACTAATATATTTTTTAAATTTCCTTAACGTTTCCAAATGTTAGATGGTGCCTGTCTTTTGAGCAGAAGGAAAATGGCAAACTTAACACCAAATCAAATTAAATGCAAGTGGATAAATTATTTTCAGTGCAATAAAATAATCTAAGATAAATGCGAAAGCTTTCTTCCTGTAAGCCCCTTTGTCTTATAACAATTATTCATAAAGCCCTATGCAATACTGGCAGAGTAATGAGTCCCTTTCTGTGGAAATGTACGCGTTTCTATTCAGCTAGCTGGTTCCCAGGTGAATTATGAATTGCTTTCCTAGTTTGAACACGTAGTTCATGAATCTCAAAGAAAAAAAATATATATAAGGAGAAAAAAATATATATATAAGGCATCAATAACTAACAGTTTACCTTTATATAGCTAGACAGCTGTTAAAACAGTTTGAAAAAACCCCAAAGAAATGAAAACTGAACTACTTGTTATTTGTGGAAATTCCTGCACTCTCTTAGTAACCCATCCTTCCTAAGATGAAGATAAAAGTGCAGCTCGGGAGGTTGCAGTGAAAGTCTGGGCAACCACTGTGAAGCTGTTATTGACTATTCAGATGTATGGCCTTTGTGCTCTGACCAGTCTCATATTTTTATGAGACGTAAAGGGCAGGAGTAATTCACAGGGAATATCAGCAATTCTGTAGGACCCCTGGCAGCCCCAGGGTTTATGAACAGCTAGCCCCTAGGCAGGTTTCATGTTGTAAAATCTCCTATTTGAATCCCGTAGAAGCATATTTTCTCTACAGCTTCCCACAGTCACATTCACTCCCTATCATCTTCCCCATTGCTTCTGCACTCATTCACTTTATTTGACTCAGGTCTGGGATATTTGAACTGAATCCCATCTTCTCCTTTTCTCTTCCATTACAAGGGAACAAGTGTCTCTCTTCCTGTTGATGGCCAGCCTCTGCCCTTTTCCCGGACCCCGTCTCCTCTCTGCCCCTCAAGTATTTTGCTCTGCAGTTACTCCCTCTTTCTCCTGCTGCAATAATGTCTAATCTTCTGTGGGGTTTTTCCATTTAGCATAAAAACATGTTCTATGTTCTCCCACCTGCATGAAGACAGACTGTCCAGTTTTCCCTTGACCTCACACCCTGCTTCTGTCATTTTACTTGGGTGCTTAGTGTCACCTGCTGAATGCTGGGCATATCCTCTGCCAGGATATGTTGCCAGATGTTGGCATGAATGAAACATGGGCACCAGTGAGACCTGAGGTAAGGTTTATTATTCACACATTAAACAGCAAAAGGTTTCATCAAGGAGAAGGGCTCAGGTTGCAAAGCAGGGTGGGTGCCTTTGGCTTTTATTGATTTGGTGGGAGACTGGGGTGGGGTATGGTGGGATAGAGGATCTTGAGGGCTGGGTGGGGTTTGTGTGGGTTCAACTTCTCCATCAGCACCAGGGGAGGGAGCACGTGGACTTTCTTATCCAGCCACCCATTTGAGAGTGTCAGGGGGAGGGTTGGGGCATAAAAGCTATCTGTCGGAGGTCAAACATAAAAAATGGAGTCTTTCTCTTTGTCATACACTTTCTTTCACTCTTCCCCTTCCGTGTAAACCTTCTCCATTTCTTTACCACCACTTACATTTTTAACTCCTTTCCAATTGCCTTTTAATTTCTAATAACTCCACTGAAAGGATTCTTGTCAAAGTCATGAATGGCCTCCACGTCACCAAATCCAGTAACAGTTTTCTATGCTCATCTTACTAGACCCATCAGACCACTTTACTCTCCTTGATACGTTTTTCTCTCTCTATTTCTATGGCACCACACTCCCTAGGTTTTCTCCTATCTCCCTGGTTATACTTCCCAGTCATCTTCATGTGATACTTCTCTCTCTGACCTGAAATATTGGGGTCATTTAGGACTATGTCCTCCTTCTTTTATATCAACCCCAGGGTCATAGCAGATATAATTTCTTTTTGTGGCTTTAAATATCTATATGTCAATGCAAGCTTATATCTCCATATAGATTTATTCATGAAATTATCCATGTGATTTCCAGGCTTAAATACAGGCCATCTGAAAGTTCTCTATGGACTTCTCATAGACATCTGAAACTTAGAACTCCCCGAGGAAAGTTTGATTTCCCTTCCAAAATATGTTCCTCTTTCAGTCTTCTCTGTTTCAGTAAATGACATCACCAAGCTTCCATGACTAAAGCCAGAAACCTAGAATCTTTATTATTTATTTCTCCCGTTCCCTCACCTCCTACTTGTACTCCTTTGTCACATTTCATTGTTCTACCCCCCAGAGACAGCCAATCCTGCCCATCCTGTCTACCTTTCCTCTAGAGGAAGCCGTCCCCTGCTCCAGGTCATCATGACTTCTTCCCAGGTCTACTACAGGAGCCTCCCAACTCATCTCCACCTTTCTACTCCTTCTCCTCCAATGCAGCCTTTCAGAGTAGTCAGAGGGATATTTAAGAAATAAATCAGATCACATAACTCCCCTGCTTAAATCTCCCCGGTGGCTTACTGCTGTACTCAGAGTAAATTCCAGACTCCTCACCATGCCACATACAGTGCCCTGAGTGGAGCTGACGTGATTCGGTAACTATTCTGCGTTCTGCACTGTTCTGAGTGCTTTCCAGGGACTCATTTATTTAACCTTCACACCAGTCCTGTGATCTAAATATTATTACCCCCACTTTTTAGCAGATGAAATGAACCATGGGGGATGTTAAGGAAACTGCCTAAGGAGGCACAACTAGAAAATGGCGGATCTGGGATTCAAATGCGGGCCCCTTGGCTCCAGGGTTCACCCTGTAACCACCATGTATTCCCGTTTCTCTGAGCAAAGGCATGGACAAAGAAATGAGGCATGAAATGAATAGTCACTCAACCATTCCTAAATTCACCTGGAGAAGCACAACCCCTGCATCATAGGCCAGGACTGAGAAGCTTTGGCAACTCTCTCTGCAGCACAAGTTTTACACCAGCTGTAGGTCTGGGTTTTAGCCGGAATGGTCTTCTCTTTCTTTTCTTTCAAGCATACCATCGACGCAGCAACTTGTGGATTCCAGCCTGACAGTATTGTGCTGTTTGCAAATGACATGGGGAGGACAGCAGTGACAAAATGAGATCTAGCACATTGCAGTGTGCCATGAATCTGCTATGGGCAGTTAGCAGGATTGAGTCCACCTTCCTCGTCAAGATATAAAGTGCTACCATCGTGGCCAGCCCCAATTGTTTTGGCACAGCTGCCGATTCCACAGCCCATTCTGCTAGGTCCCAAAATGGTTGCTTGTGAGTGTTAGTAAAACATTGATATTAAGCCCTGTTCTGTGCAGGACAAAGTGTGGGAGACAGATTGAACTAGAACCAGTTCCTGCCCTGAAGATAAGAGGAAGAGACAGAAACTTTTACTAAATACAACAAGTCGATTCGTGAGAATGTTCTTAAAAATGCAAGAAATGTTGTCAGAGCACAGAGGAGGGAGGGATGAATTCTTCCAGAGGTAACAGGGTGGTCTCATGGACTAGGTGATGGACACTTAGGAATTCAACAAATATTTATTGAATTCCTACTGTATTTTTGGCTCTGGACTGGGTGCGTCATCTATTTCATGGGATTTATTCATTTAAGTCAGATAAGGAAAGAAAAGGTCATCTCCTGACTGTACTCAATATTTATTTCCCAAGACTGGGAACATTTTGTCCAATTTGGTAATTCTCCTTGTTTACAACACCCTCCTGTCTTGGTGGGGAAGGGCAGAAATGAGAAGGGAGGAAGACAGTTGCTTCTGCTCTGTTTTGGAGAGAGATGTCCAGGAACAAACTATTCTCCATCATCAGGTACTGAGACTGTCAATACACATATGATATTCTGGAAATGCTTTCTGGAACATGACATTGTAATTGTTACAGGAAAACAATCCTGCACGCAGGCTTCAAAACATTGTGAAAATAGTCCCTTTTGATGATCTCTGTTTAACATTTTTTCTTATTAAATGAATAATTTGCATTTCCTCCAGACTTCTTCCAGTATATTCCGTAATTGCATAGTAGCTTTGTGTACCTGAAATGGGAAACATCTGCTATGCTATGCTTTTGAACTAGATGTAGTAGTTTTTCTGGAAAGAAGTCAGGAGATAAAAAAGGAAATAACAGCAAAGACAAAAGAATAAATGAAAAAAGCAAGCTGGTGTGTGACACACTTACAACACCGTTCACATTCCTGACTTCCAATAAATCTTTGACTTTGCTGCAGACTGCTGGGTTTGGAGTGGGGGAGAGAAGATACAGGGAAGATGTTTGAGGAAGAGTCTTTTTTTCTTTAAAGGATCTTTGTTTTTTTTAAATTAATTTATTTATTTTTGGCTGTGTTGGGTCTTCGTTTCTGTGCGAGGGCTTTCTCTAGTTGTGGCAAGCGGGGGGCCACTCTTCATCGCAGTGCGCGGGCCTCTCACTGTCACGGCCTCTCTTGTTGCAGAGCACAGGCTCCAGACGCGCAGGCTTAGTAGTTGTGGCTCAGTAGTTGTGGCTCACGGGCCTAGTTGCTCCGCGGCATGTGGGATCTTCCCAGACCAGGGCTCGAACCCGTGTCCCCTGCGTTAGCAGGCAGATTCTCAACCACTGCGCCACCAGGGAAGCCCAAGAGTCTTTTAATAAATGCTATTTTTGGAGGTAATCTCATGGACAGTGCTGTTGCTTCAGTCCGTAATTTCTAGGTTCATTTGCTCAGCTCTGATAGTCCCAGATTCATGATGTCGATTCAGCTCAGCTCACCTGGCTGGCATGAAGTCCTCCTCCTGCCTCATTGGCCTAAAAAGGGTGTTCTTGGGCACACACGGTTTGGTATAGTTCAGTAACTTTTCAGAAACCTAAATTTCCTGGATTATGCACTTGCCCTTCTCTATGTAAATGCAATTTACCCATCCCCGCAAGTATCCGTGGGATGGTCAGGGATAAAAACACAACCAATAGAATATAATCTTGAACGCTATGAATTGGTTCAGAACATTTTGGATTCAGAAAAATCTAACTTTGAATGCTATTAATGCTCTCACTTGTAGTGTGAACTTGGGAAAGTTATGTAATGTCTCTAAGACTTAGTTTCTTTATGTACACATTGAGACAAATAAGATCTTACAGTGATGAATGGATAAAATGAGTATTTGTCACATGGTTAGGACTTTGTTCAGCACAGGGTAAAATGTAATGACACGTGATCCTGGGGTCAGAATCAATCCTGGTCATTTCTACTGATGGTCTTAATTAGTCTGGCTGAGTGGGGAGGGTGACACCATGTCATGTCACTCAGATCCCTCCTAAGGGACTTGGGCACTTACTCTTAAGTGCTTGACAGTGTTGGCTGCTGACAGCTCAGGACTGCATCCCTCTCTGAGGATTGCCCTCTGATGCAAAAGGTTGCCTTGCTTGAGGTTATTCCCCCTCTCCAGGAGCAGCCCACATCCAGCAACTGACCACTACTGGGCAGTACTAAAGCCTAGACTTCTTGCCTCTGTAGGAACACCCCTGGAAGGACTTCCAAGCTTTAGAACTTTTTGAGTGATTGGTTGAGGCCGCTGTTGCAACTGCATCTCACTTTGTCTTCTCCCTCTGTTCGACACTGTTTTTCCCTGCTTCCTAACTGCTGTTCCTGGGAACACATCCCATTAATCCTCCTGCATGCATAGCTCAGCATGTCAGAATTTCTTTTCTTAGGATACCGAGGGAGATAGGAGGCATCTCCATTTTCCCACACCATTTTGTGGTACATTGTTCCTGAGGGAAGGGGTACAAGTTCCCAGAGGTGGAGCTTCTCAGAGACCCCTGAGGGCATCTGGTGTTAACAACAGTCCACAGACTAAAAAACAGATGACTATTTTGTTGGTGTCCTCAAAATGGTTCTTTCTTCTTTCCTCTGAATATTCCAGGCTTCCCCAAGCTTTTCTTTAGTTTCTGTCCACACAGTTTTGTTCACTCCAGACTAATTCGCTGCTTTTCTGTCTCTACCCAGGTGATCAGAGTTATAGGAGCTAAAGAGAAGACAGCTGCTCCCGACCTCAATTCTACACGTTCTTTCATCCTACTGTCCTTTAAGAGAAAGTCACAGACACTTTACTAAGACAGCATAAAGAGGACTGAATGAAGAAATGGAATGTGAGTCCCTAAAAGGCTGCCTGTCTGTTGCGTGGTGATTTTGACGTGGCTTGAGTATTACCTGGCAAGACCACAGTAAGCTTTTGAAAAGACAAAGAAGGAAGCTCACACTTGTTAAAGCTATAACTAGCTTGAATCAATGCCAGACTGCCAAAGTTTGGCTAACTTTAGGCTATTCCCAGGTCCTCTGGCCTCAGAAGTTTTCCCTGTTAGGCAAAAAGTTTAAAATAAATCGCGTAAACAAATCTTTGTTCAGTGCTCACTCACCACATGCAGGACACTGCCTCTGTCATTCTGATGTTTGCAAAGAACGATTCCTGCCTTTTAAAAGTCTAGGGTTTGGCTGGAGTCATAAGAGATTTTGTATAAAACAAATGTCTGTTTTCATATAGCAGTATTTTCCTTTGGTAATCTGCCTCACAAACTCTATCAGCAAGTATTGGACTCTTCAGTCTTTCCAAGTGTCATGTATTATGGAAAATAGAAAAGTTATTAAACTCGTGCCTATAAGGAGATATGATTCAAAAAGTCCAAGCGACTAGAATTAAAAACTTCAGATTTTATATAATTTATGTTGAGATGAGCAACACTAAAAACATAAATTTATTAAGAGAAAAAACAGTAAATGAAGTCATCTTCAGGCATTAGAAAGTCTCTTTAGCTTTCAGACTAGATAGTCTGCATTCCTAACTGTACAGGAATGAATTATAAGTCTTGTAATATAACTCACTCCATGTTGATTAAGCAAAAAGAGTAACTTTCAAAAGAAAAATATATTTTTAATGTTTTTAAAACTCATTTTTACTGTTTGTGTTAAGCAGAATTTCTTCTTGTCAAATGAAATTTTATCTGAGATCCAGTTTATAAAACAGGTGAAAGTCATGATTTGGTAAAATACAGTTTCTAAGGTACATTTAGTAAAATACTTCTGATAGGACATTGTGGTTCTTTATTTAGGTGTCTATATACTTTTGTGAACTCTTAGAAGAAAAAGCATTGTTCCTTATTGACTCAGCATCTGGAATTCTTCCTGGCCCTTAGGAGTCAGAGAAAAAAATGTGGTTTTCACACATGAAATGAGTAAATGTATGGGTCACCAATAGTCTCACTTTCAATGAAATCAAGACTTAGTCAGTCATGGATTGCTTCTATTGGCACTTCAGGGTTATTGATAGCTTGCTTTTAAGCACAAACTGTTGAGCATTTCTTTTGCTCAAGGGGTTGCCTTTCTAGGATCCCCCACAAGGAATGGGGTTATCAAACCCATTCTCTATAGTAGTGGGGCTGTACCCCAGGGCTGGACTCTGGGGGGGCGGGGGCATGGTGAGCACTCCCATTGATTCAATCTGCCTTCTTGAATATAGTGACACTAGTGAAATCAATCATCCTTCTTAATGGGTGTCAGGAGCCTTAAAAAGGCAGATTGATTTAATCCAGGTCAGGAAACCTAAGGCATTTTGTTGGTTTAATGAATATCAGGAGATTTAAGAAAGAGGATTGATTAAATGGGGTCACAGTATTTAAGGGAGCTGTTTTAATCATTGGGATTCACATGATTTATGGGGACAGAGCCAATCAAAGGGAGTCACGTGATGGGGGGTGATTGATTCAATTTCAGTCACGTGATACAAGGGGCCAGCTTGAATCACTGGTAATTTTAAGGGGACGATTGAATCAAAGGCAATCCCGTGATTTAAGGGGCGCTATTGTTTTATTGGCAGTCAGATTAAGAAGGCCAATTAATTTAATGGGGTTCAGGAGAATTAAGAAGGCAGATTGCTTTAATGGGTGTCAGGAAACCTAAGGGGTTTGTTTGGTATAATGGTGTCAGGAGATTTAAGAAGAATGATTGATTTAATGGGGGGTCAATATTTAATGGGGCTGATTTAATCAATGGGAGTCCCATGATTTAGGGGGCTGTTTTGCTACATGGGAGTCATGTGTTAAAGGGGTGCTGATTCAATCTTGGAGTCACCTGATTCATAGGGACTGATTTAACAATAGGACACACACACACACACACACACACACACACACACACACACACACACAAACACACACACACACACACACACACACACACACACACACACACACACACACACACACACACACACACACCGGACAGCACCCTCCCCTTCTCTTTATTGGCACTAAATGATTATGGGTATCTGCCTGTGGCATGTGCCACAGTGGGTGGCCCTGTTAATGGGTGAATCGTAATGTTTAATTGACGGAGTTAGGCCATTATGTAATTTGACTTCCTCAGACTGAATTTTATTGGCAAGACCAGTGGGACATCCAAGGCAGACTGCATCATTTTTTTCCTGAGCATTTACTGTACTGAGCCCTTCTAGAGGGCATGGAAGTGTACCAGTTCAATTGTGGGAGGCCAAGGGATAGAGGTAGTAAATTTATATGAAAGAGA
Source organism: Neophocaena asiaeorientalis asiaeorientalis (assembly GCF_003031525.2). NCBI lineage: Eukaryota > Metazoa > Chordata > Mammalia > Artiodactyla > Phocoenidae > Neophocaena > Neophocaena asiaeorientalis. The sequence continues at coordinate 722,498 of NW_020172778.1, forward strand.
GATTTAAAAGCACCCTCTTACTCTTCCTGCCAAGCTTTCATGAAGCTGGATCGTGTAAGCCCCTGATTAAACCATAACAGGAATATAAATGAACAGAAAAGATCAAGAAATGGACAACACAGGTTAGGTCAGCAATGGAAAGATTTAGAATAGAATCATCATATCGTCAAGTAAACAAACATAACCCATAGCTAAGAAGTGCTGCATTCTCCATGGTTCAAGGAGGTAGCTGGAAATGAACATATTTCCTCTTTAGTGCCTATTACTCTCTAATGGACTAAGTAATTTACTTTTTATTTTGCTTACGTCTGTCTCCTTCACTGAAAATGTAAGCTCCATGTGGGTAAGGGTTTGGATCTGCTTTGTTCGCTCCTGTATCCCCAAAGCTTAGACTAGTGTGTATAAAATGATAAACACTCAATAAATATGTTCTGAATGAATTAATTAATAGTTTAGTAGGATACATTATAGCCCTATCAAATACTGTTGAAAATGGCATCAGGAAGAAGGGTTAATCCTATGTTCTTTGAAATGCCTTTGGTGGTATCCCTCTCAAGTTAATTAATTCATTTTCCTTCTGGAATTTAAGGTAATTATAAAAAGTAAAAATTATTTATTGAGCCAAAATACTAAGCCATGCATTGTTTGTCGTTGGACTGTCAGATTCTCTTTATTTCAAGAGTACCATCAGCCTAGAATTGTTCTGTCATATTTTATTATATCTCCATAAGAATAAGCATTCCCATTTTAAATACTGAAGGTAAGATTTGCATTAAACCATGAATTGAAAATATAATGATGACTGTTTACTGAACCTGAAATCAACCAACATTTATAAACGTTTTTCAAGCCCCAAATAAATAGTGATTATACTCACATACACAAAAAATAAAAACACTTAGAAATCAGTTTAACCAGCAACATCACAGTGTTCTCAATGGAGTTGATATTTAATTTATTGCAAATAAAATCTTTATTTGAGAAGAAATTTTTTTAGTCAGATATCAATATAGACCAACATCTTTTGAAGTGTTGATTTTCTTTAAAAATATCTCCAATAGAACATACAATATTTACTTATTGAACAGAGCTTATATATTGAGTATTCATGCTTTATAAGTTTTAACAATGTTAAAGATATGATTTTAGCAAAGTGTTTTGTTTTTGCTACAAGTAATGTTAGTATGCTGTTACATTTAAGTCATCTATTATCTTTAAATAGGTTAGAATTTTTTTCTGAAAGCTTATTTCCAATGACCCTCCATCTGTTAACACATGAAGAATCTTTTAAAAAGTTGAACATCTCTGTTATAACCCAAACTTTGACAGCAATTTGCTCTATACCTTGGATCAATTACTTTCTGCACTGCAGATTTCTTATCTGTTAAATGGTCCTTAGAGTTTCTTCTTTCACTAGAATTCCATAGAAAATTTCATAGTTGTTTGTACAGTTTAGAAAATAAGCACAGAGGATAAAATAATTGCATTCAATTTACCTTAAAATTCTTCAATGCACATTAAATATATTGTAATACCTTTTATCCTTTTGATTAATCACTGATACTGATGATAAGGTTTCAGGTGTTTGTACAGTATGAATAAATAGTTTGAGGCTTTCAAAAAGAAAAAAAGAATCATATATTTGATATGTTGTTTCTTTCCAATTTTCATTTAGGAAGAAATACTTTTAGAAGAAGAAAAAGTCTGATAGAATAATAACTTTGTGCTGGAGCAGATGGGCTCAATAATTATGCCTCTAACTTTACAATGAGAATATATGAATTGACTTGCTGCACAGAGAATAACACACATTTTCTACTATAAATTATGTCTACTTTTGCCTACTTTTAGTTTTTAAATTCCTATATTCATTTTGTGATGGAAGTTAATAGTCAACAATATTTGCATATGAGACAATGATTTTCTTTTCTTTTCAAAAACAAAGGTAAAATATACGCAGCTTTGCTCCTACTAAAGTTAGGGAGGTAAATTAATTTTCCCTTTGTTTTTTCTAAAATTGTACTGGACAAATACATACTATAATGTATAAAAGAGTTATTATTGAGATATATGAAACAACAATAATAATACAAATAGGTTATAGTAAGGATGGTGACTGTGATGGTAATTTTAAGAACTTTATACATTTGTTATATTTCCTCAAAAATTGCATAATATAAATTTAATACATTTTAAAAACTTGGAATCAAACAGTCCTACATAAAGTAAAAACTGACCACCTTTTCTTTGTGTTTGTCTTTCAACACCAGTTTCACTCCCCTCCCTGGAAAAGATGTATTAATGCAAGCTTTGGAAAATGTAACTTCAGCCCATTTTCTATTCATTTATATGTATGTATTTATATATTTAGAAGTTCTAAAACTACATGGGAATTTTCTCTTCATGTTGTTTTTCTTCTTGGCCTTTTACTTGATAATATCTTGGACTCTTTTTATAAGCCACAATTTATACATATCCATAGTTCTCTTACTGGATGCAAAGTAATGTGTTGAATGGAATTTATTTAGTTCTTAAACGTACTCATTTAAAATTTTTTTTCTTCCTCCTTCTTGACTTCATGAAACAAGGGATGAATTGTCATGAATATTGTTTCCTTTCAATAAATCGACTTTATGATGCCTGTGTAATAAGATTATTGGTCTTAAAGAGGACTGTATAGGGGATACTGGGCATGAGTTGTGACTCTAGAAAGGTGTTAGCTCTTAGGGAAGAAGAAGAGTAACACTTTGTAGTGTTCATATTATCAGTAGTTGTTGAGTAGAGCACTGGTTTATTTGATAGCCTAGCAAACTAGGTTAAAACCTTATTGAGCTTACTGGATTTGAAAGCTTATCAAATAATTATTGTATTTTTTATTATAGTTAATAAATATTTATTCTAAAAAATGCAGAAATATAGAACGTGTAGTGTAATCATACCATGCAGACATAACTTCTGTTATCCTTTTGGTGCTTTTTTTTCAAGATTTTTTTCTCTAGGAATATATTATTATAGATGTATAAGCCTGACTTCTGAAACCAGGCTTCCTCAGTTCAAATCCTAGTTCTGCCATTTGTAGGCTGTGTATTTTGAGTAAGTTCCATAAGTACTGTAAACCTCAGGTTCTCCATCTGTAAGATGGGAGAGTAGTAGAACCTCCCTTCTGGAGTTGTGAGAATCTAATTAAATACATGCAAAGCATTAAGTGTTGCATACAGTATGTACACAATAAATGAATTATTATTTAAACAATTTGCACATTTGTACCTTCTTTACTCATTTAATATGTTATGAAGATCCCTAGGTCATTAAGTAGTCTCCTTAATTATTAATTAATTTTAACAAGAAAATAGTATTTCACTGTATGATAAGATGATGTATATTTCATATAACAATCCATTATTATTGGGCAGTTAATGTAGTTAAAATTTTATGTTCTTGAAAATAACAGATTTATAGATAATTTTTGTATATTTTTCTGGTTTAAAAATTGAACGGCTAGGGCTTCCCTGGTGGCGCAGTGGTTGAGAGTCCGCCTGCCGTTGCAGGGGACACGGGTTCGTGCCCCGGTCCGGGAAGATCCCACATGCCGCGGAGCGGCTGGGCCCGTGAGCCGTGGCCACTGGGCTTGCGCGACCAGAGCCTGTGCTCCGCAATGGGAGAGGCCACGGCAGTGAGAGGTCCGCGTACCGGAAAAAAAAAAAAAAAAAAAAATTGAATGGCTAAAGCCACTAATGTGTGCCCTGCTTTAAGGCTTTTGATACCTGTTGTCAAATTGAACAATGGGATTTAATGGATTTTAAAATTCCTATCTTTTTTTTTTTTTTTTTTTTGTACTTGGGCCTCTCGCTATTGTGGCCTCTCCCGTTGCGGAGCACAGGCTCCAGACGCGCCGACTCAGCAGCCATGGCTCACGGGCTCAGCCGCTCCGCGGCATGTGGGATCTTCCCAGACCGTGGCACGAACCCGTGTCCCCTGCATCGGCAGGTGGACTCTCAACCACTGTGCCACCAGGGAAGCCCTAAAATTCCTATCTTTAAAATTCTTTCAGTGATTTTAAATTAAACCATTCTATCTGTTCCTGATTTATTTCTTATTGGATGAAAATCTTGCTTTAACACTGCAAAACAATAATGGTCATGGATTAAATATGTGATATAAATGATGTAACATAAGAACTTATGCATCCAATAAATGTTGTTTTCCAAATAATAACCTTGAAAGGTAGGACCACACTTATGATTACATTTGTCAAATGTTTTTGAAGTTATTCTTTAGCAATTGCATAAAGACATGAACATTTTTCACTTTTTATGATGATTATTATCTATAACAAAATATAATTGAAATGTATCTCAAATTTTTCATCAGAGTTGACCTAAAATAAATTGTTTGCAACATTTCCTACTCAATATCTAACTTCTTTCTTAACCAGAATCTTTTTTTTTTTTCCATCTAGTGTGGCTGCAATGTGTTTGGCCCTACAATAGATTAGGCTAGTCCAAACAAATTCTCAGAATGTCTTACAACACGACCTGGTCTTAAGAACCTGTTCTGTCAGTAAGACTTGATCAGAAGTCTACTGAGAAGGTATTTGCTAAGGCTTTTGCTTTCCTCATTAGAGATGGTTATAGCTGTCCACGCTTTCTTGCTCTTCTCTTCTTCCTGCTTTGAATGAAGCCAAGATGATTGGAAGTACAAAAGCATCTTGTGACTAGAAAATCATCTCAACCTCAGTGAACTTCTAGGTTAACACGACAACTGCCCACCTCCAGATTTCTTATTGTATGGGGAAAAAAGCTCTCCTATTTATTTAAAATACTGATCGCTTTTGTCTTAATAGATTTGAAGGCATTCCTAAAACATAAACCCTGCTACTTTTACAACTGCTTTTGAAAACACACTTCTTTAGAGACTTCATCAAAATTGATTGCTCTAGGGATGTATAGGACTTCATGGGAAAAAAAAATAGATTTGTTTTTAAATAAGTATTTCAAGGCAATTGCAGATTTAGAGTTGGAAAGGACCTTACAGATCATTTAGTTCATAAATTCTTAATGGCAGATGTTCATCAAAATTACCATTGGACCTTAAAGAAATATACATATCTGAGCCATATGCTCAAGTATGTTGATTCAGAAAATCTCAGGTAGAGCCCATCTGTATTTTTTAAAACTACAGGGTGATTCCAACAGCCAGGGGTGAAAATTACTGATCAATATCTACCCCTCTCAAACAATGATCTGTGTACCAACCTATGATATGTAGATCTAGCAACAAATCAGAATTTTTCAGTTTACAAAGGAGAAGTAACTTTATGTAATTGTATTACTAGACAAACCCAAGATCCTGGTAAATAGGTGAATTAGAAAAAAAGTCACTGTAAGTCTAAGTTAACTGTAGCCATTTTTTTTCTAGAAAATAAAAATATCAAGAATGGGATTTGCTATCATTCTTTCAACTCTCTCATACTTTCATGAGAATTTCCCTTTTAGTTCCACTACTCAAAATTGTTCAGACTTTCAGAGTCTACTGAGATTTAGTTCAATGGTGTGGGTCTACCTTTTTTTGGAGGATTAGGCTCAAGCTAATTAATGGAGGCAGCTTGGATGAGGCAGCTTGTATAGAAATAGTGTTAGCTGTCACTGTGCCCTCCCCACCCCCTAACTTCTCTACTAAGAGAAAATGAGTTTGCCACTGAAGCTGATTTGGGTCTCTTTGGTTGGTTCTTATTTCAGTTATATATACAATTACCTTTTAGAAATTCTTCCAGACCTCATCTAATAAGTTACTCGGGTTTCTATTTAATGTGAAGTCTCAAGTAATTTAAATAATTTATTGTTAATAAATAACTATTCTTCAAAGTGAGCTCCATGAAGTTTTTAGATATAAGGTAAAACCATAAAAAGGAACAAAATTGGGTCATTTGTAGAGAAGTGGATGGACCTAGAGTCTGACATACAGAGTGAAGTAAGTCAGAAAGAGAAAAACAATTATCATATATTAACACAAATATATGGAATCTAGAAAAATGGTACAGATGAACCTATTTGCAGGGCAGGAATGAGATGCAGATGTAGAAAATGGACATGTGGACATGGGGAGGGGGGAAGGGGGGTGGAATGAATTGGGAGATTTGGATTGACATATATACACGACCATGTGTAAAATAGATAGCTAGTGGGAACCTGCTGTATAGCACAGGGAGCTCAGATAAGTGCTCTGTGAGGACCTAGATGGATGGAATGGGGGGATGGGAGGGAGATCTAAGCTGATTCCCTTCATTGTACAGCAGAAACTAACACAACATTGTAAAGCAACTATACCCCAATTAAAAAAAAAGTTATTAGTTCTTGGCCTGAAATAATAAGGAAACATTTAAAATCTCAAATTATACCTTATTAAAGATAAATTGCACCACTCTCTTGAGCTCATTCAGCTCAAATTTAGGCAGTTTCCATTTCAAACCAGGTTAATCTTGTTAACTGATAGCTCCTTTTAGGAAATGCATTTTGTATGTATATATGTCAAACACACACATATATATAATATATGTTATATGTGGTTTGTGTGTGTATATATATACACATACACATTACATATATGTGTGACTATATAGTCAGTAGGGTTATATGCATGTATGTATATATGTAATACATACATTTAGAGTGTATAAAAACGTTTTTGAAGACAATTTTATCTTCCCCTACCTACTTCATTTCTCACAGCAAGATCCTGGGCTGCTTGTATTAGTTAAGGTAGGCTGCAGGCAGCACTAATTATAGAGAGTGCATCTTAATTAATTGGATCCTAGTGGCTGTGGTTCCTCAGAGGCTTGGCTATGTTGCTCTTATTTTCCTCTAGGCAGCAATTGGCAGGGAAAACTTAGGCTCCAAGGGGCCCAGATTCCCCTCTGTTCTGTCAGTGTTGGAGCCACTGCAGGGCTACGGAAAGATTTTGCCTGCCGACCTCTGTTTCAAAGACTCCTAGTGCCAAACCAGAAGGCTGCCCCTCCAGGCCAAAGCTCCAGGACCAGCAAATAGGTCTTTTTCACAGAAGACTGGTGGTTGTCTTAGTCGGTTATCTGTGCAGTGCCCTGGGGGTGACAGTCTGTCTCTTCGATCGTTACAGCCCTATGGAACCCAGAATTGCAGCTACCCCAAATCTAGCCTCCAGAGCCCGGTGCTCATTGAACCACACTTGGGTCTGCTCACCCACAGGCAGTAAAGCCTGTCACTGACACCAGGTTTTGGTGAAGGGAAGTGCAGGGTTTATTGCAGGGCACCAAGCAAGGAGTCCAGGGCAGCTAGGGCTTCAAAGACCCGAACCTCCCAAAGGCTTTCGGGGGATGGTTTCTAAAGACAGGGTGAGGGAAGGGCTTTGTGGGGTATGGGATTGAAATGGAGTGGGACCCTCTTGTCCTTGCCCCCATGTCCTCCAACTGCCTTTTGTCTGTGGAAAAACTTTATCCAAAGAATATGTTTAATCAGAGAAATGAGAAAATGTGGAAGCAAAGAAAAGCAGTCAAACAGGACAAAACAATAATAGTTTAATCAGTAAGAAAAGTCAAGGACCTTTAGTTCCTTCTCAGGGGCTATAGCTATTAATAATATTCTGAGCCGCATCCTGGGAGCTGTCTTATAGATACTAAAACCCTCACCAGGTGGAAGAAGTTAACTACGTGATGACCAGACTGCAGCCATGACATAAGCTGTCACAATTCTGAGAACTGGCCTCAAGGAAATGGGAACAAACAGGCCCTGGAACTGACAATTGTACTGAAAACAATCAGGATGAGGCTGGTCAGACCGCCACATGACCAATTTCAAGATGACGTCAGAGCTGACTGTGCTGTTTCTGCATGTAGCCCCTTCCCCAGCTTATAAAAGCTCTTGCCCACTGGTGGCAGGGGTGGGGAGCTGGCCTTTGGACAAGAGTCTGCCCCCCCTCCCCCGCCCGGTTGCCGGCATCCAGAATAAAGCAAACTTTCCTTTCCACCAACCTGGCCTCTTTATTAGCTTTTGAATAGCCAGACCCTAATTGCAGTTACAGGATCAGCTGACGGACATTCTTCTGATTGGCTGGTGGTGAGGTAATCGGGAGTCAACATCAACAACCTGGTTCCACCTGGTCTGGGGTCTACGTGCTTGTGGGCAGCATACGGTTAACTCCTTCCACCTGGTGGCGGTTTCAGTATCTGCAGAGCAGCTCAGAAGAGGGCTCACGGCTTGCTTGACTGTTTTCCTTTCTTTCTGCGTTTTCTCACGTCTTTCATTAAATGTATTCTTTGACTAAAGTTTTTCTACAGACAAAAGGCAGGCGGGGGAATCCTGTTCTGGGAAGGCCCCATAAGGTCCTGCACGGTTACAGGTGCAGCTGCAAAAGACAGGGACCCAGACCGGAGTAAAAGCCCCCGGTCCTCCAGCCCCCGAGATACTGGTGCTCTGAAGCACCGCAGAGGGCGAGCATGAAGCTGGCACCTGCTGGGGAAAAAGGAAAAAAAAAAAAAAGCCCTAACGTTAAAAAAGAGAGAGAGATGCTGCCAGAACATGAAGATGGGCCTGCCCGCTGGAACAAAGCGGAGGGAGAGCGTATAAATGGCACCGCAGGAAAAAGGAAAAAGCAAAAAGATGGCGCGCGGGTGAGAGCCAAGCAGGGAGAGAAAGCCAGAGACGCTGCGCGCCAGGCAGCAAGTCTAGCTAAGCGCTATCTCGGACGCTTGTCCCTCCGGCCGAGGCTGCAGGACAAGCAGACCAGCCTCCCCGACACTGGTCGGGTCGCCCAGCGACTGCTTCGCCCTTGTTCCTGGAGCAGGTGAGTCCCAGCGCCAGGCCTGGAAGAGCTGTTTCTCAGGTCACTACAGCCTTGCGGGTCTTGGGCACGTGAGCCCCACTGGTTTTCAAAGCTATATGTTTTGGAGGCTTGTCTCTCAGGTGGACGTCTTAAAAGTTGGGGTTCCTGCTGTGGATTCAAATTCTTTGTTCCTCAGGGTATTGCGTTCCCTCCCGACCGTGGGTCGCTGACTGGGGAGATGGGCTTTATGGTGAGACTGTGTCCCAGCCTCTCCTGTCCACTCCAAGGTGGGCCTTTTCTCCGTCCCCCGATTTGTAGAGGTTGCTTAGAAAGTTTTTAGGGTTTTTTTCAGGGAAGTTGTTCCATATGTAGCTGCAGATTTGATGTGTCCATGAGAGAAGGTGAGCCCATGATCCCCCATGTCACCACCTTGAACTGGCTAAAAGTCATAAACGTGTTTTTAAAGCGTTACTCTGGTTGCCGTGTGGAGCCCAGATCAGAGGGGACCGCTGTGGAGCAGTGGGCACAAACAAGCTGAAACATCGGGGTTTGGATGAGAGCGTTTATTACGCGAGGAGGCGCCAACCTGGAAAAGGAGAAACAGGCTTGTCGCAAATCCATCTCGCTGGCTGGCCAGTGGATAAGAATTTTAAAGGCGAAAGGGGAGGGCGTTCTCTGTGATCCCAGTTTTGTGATGAAATCTCGGCTGCAGACTTTCTGACACCACCTTAGGATTTTGTTTGTCCCAGGTGGCTGTGATTATTCTGTATGTTCCTGCAAGCTCGTAAATCATGGTCTGGTGATCTTTTACCTTTCCTCTAGGAGGCAGTTTATTATTTGTTTAGGGCCTACGTGATGGGCCAGGATTTTCAGTTCTCAGTTGACCCTCCCAGTGTCATCAATTTTTCAGTCCGCTTGGGACCAGCTTGTTAAAGCCACAAGACATTGTCTCGACAGTTTGGGGTCATAAATGAAGGTAATGGTTTAAGCTAACGATCATGGAAAAGCCTATGCTGGGCTTACTCTTCCTTTGTTTCCGCGTTCTCTCACTTTCCTAATTAATAAGTGCTTGAATAGGTGCTTTGGAACTCAGGGAAGGTCTAGGAGACTTAAAGCCTTTTTCTACAAACAAGAAACCAGGGCCATGAAAGGCATTTGTACCCGCAGGGTCCTTCTCGGTTTCAGAGCCAAGAGTTGATGCAGGAAAACCAGGTAGGAAATATAATTTTGGCTCAAACTAGGAGATGGAAAGAAATGGACCAATGTGAAAACTCTTAAGATCTATGCTTGGGAGAATTTACTCACCAACTGGTTATAAGGACAGTGAGAAAAGGAGGAATGAAGAATCTCTTCTAGGTTTTTGGCTTGAGCATCTGAGGGTATGGTGCTGCCATTTGGAGATTTGGAGCATTCGAGGAAGATATGTAGTTTTTCCTGGCTTGGTCTTATTCCCCCTTTAAAATGTTTTATGATAACCTTTGCTTTCCCTTTATATCCTCTATTACAGCCTGAGATTTCATTTTGGTGTGTTATTATTTGATTTATAACTTTTCCTCTCAATAGATTGGAAGCTTTATTTTATCTTCTTGGCTTAGAACATGGCCTGGCACACGGCAGGCTGGTAATAATTGTTGAGTGAATAAATGTGTATTGGCATTGACAAGTGGACTTGAGGAATCTTGAGTGCCAGCTGGCTGTTGAACGTAGATGTGTCTGGAGGTAGGAAGAGAGAGTTGACCACAGATATTCACCTGCAAGATGGTGAAATCACCAATAGAATGTAGAGTGAGATGAGAAGAAAGTCAAGGAATGGAGGAACACAGGTCAACTAAGAAAAACTGAGTAAGGCTGGAAAGGTATTGAGTTAGCCTAATGCCTGGAAGCCAAAATAAACAGCTTTTTGTGCATAAACTCCAGGTAGTCACAGGTGACCACAATCTTCTACTTTATTTATCCTGACCAAAACCTCCTTTAAAATTTGAATCCACCTTTCTCTGAAATACATAAAGCAGAAAGAAATGCGTTGTTCGGTAAATGCAAGGAGAACTTCAGGACTTAACCATATTTAATCTAAAAACGTTGTGGGCAACATTAAAGTACATTCCCTGCTGAAATTGGAGGTCACAAGAATCCAATAGGTGTTAGCCATGTGTGGAAATCGTTCCAGAAAATTTCCCCTGAAGGAATACACTATTCATATAGCCGACTGAGTCCTGGCTGCTTCCTTAGGGTCATCTAAAAGTGCAGTGAATTCAAAAGTAAGATAAGCTTGCTTAACTGTAACATGTTTTACATTAAGTAATGATGTAATGACAAACCCTTCTTGTCACTGATAAACCTATTGGTAAAGAAGAGGTGGATAATTATTTGACTGTTTATCTATGGAAGAGAACAACCAAGACAGATTTTCTAGTTAGAGCACAGACCATACTTGGGGTGGAGATGGTTGCACAACAGTTTGAGTCCACAGCCCCTTTGTTTTGTTTCTACACCTACTACTAGCCACTAAGAATGACAACAACAGCAATGAAAATGCTTCTGACAGGGTTAGCTCCTTGTCTGGAGTGCTAAAGCCTCTGCTAATCATTTCAAGTTCATTATCTCCCTTCACTCTCACAACAGAAGTATAAGCTGACACAATTTTTTTTCCTGTCACTCTTACGAGGAAGTAGAGGACTTGAGCAGTGAGGTGAATTGCCCAAGACTGTGCAGCTACTGAGTGGTAGAGATGAGACTGAGGTCTCTTGGACGATGAGTCTGTGCATCATTAGGTGGTCATTTCGTTTTCTTTGTTGTTTGTGGAATGATCACCCTAAAACTAAATCTATAAAATTGTCATGTAGAGGACTAGACCCAGAATTCAAAACCTTACCAAAGCACAGTTGTTTTTTTTTTTAATTTTATTGAAGTAGAGTTGATTTACAATGTTGTGTTAATTTCGGCTGTACAGCAAAGTGACTCAGTTATGTATATTCTTTTTCATCATAGTTTATCACAGGATATTGAATATAGTTCCCTGTACTATACAGTAGGACCTTGTCGTTTATCCATCCTATATATACTAGTTTGCATCTGCTAATCCCAAACTCCCTCCCCTCCCCTCCCCCGCCCTTGGCAACCACAAGTCTGTTCTCCATAAAGCACAGGCAGTTCTTGAGGTCACGTCTAAAATAACCAGCTGAGCTTTCGCTCGCAGCTGTAACCAGAGTAGTCATCCATCCACCAGCTCTAGTTTATCTAAGGTAAGCACCAGAGATCTCCTTAATGCTGCTTTTGTGAATCTTTAAAATCCTATTATTGGTTTCTGAAGGCATTCATCCATCACCCTCTCATGATAAATCTCTAACAAGGCTTTTGGTTCTCCTTTCACTTGCAGATTCCCTCATCCTCAATCAATTTCTTCGTGAAGTCACAATCTTGAGTAGCACATTAACCTTGTTCATATCAAAGTAACCCTGCAAGTTTTGCAGTTTCACATGTGATTAGAGACAGGTGCCTCACGTGCTGTGAGTCTCCTTTCACCATGGGCAGAAGGTTAAGGATGAGCTTTCTGATCTCTGCTCTCATTTATCTCTGTTCTCTGGCCAGGCTCAGGTATCTGCAAGGCTCTGCTTGCCTCTGGCTTTTAGATAACTCTGCTGATCTGTCAGCATTTTTCTCTCTTATCCACTTGTCATCTGATAAAAGTCCCTTTGCATCATTCCATTTTTGTAAGTGCCATTGCTTTATATATTAGTTTGAATTAAAAATTTAAGGCCCTCAAACTATATGAATAATTTAAACCTTTAATTGTTTAAAAGAACCAAAATGCTCTGCTTAACATCTGAATGGCTGGATTCCCCTTCAGAGAGCATCATATTTCTGCATTCAGAAACTGAGCTAATAATTCGTAATCACTGTGCCTCCAAAGGTAAGAAGGTGGATAAATTCTTCGAGATTTCACCAGAAATAATGCCTTCAAACTCCATAGTTAACCTGATTGCAGTCTGCAATAAGCAGGGGCAGCCATACTCAGGTTCAGAGCGAAAAGCTTTATAAATAGTATGATTGGAAGGTGACATGAGCCCTGTTATCAGCCATACATGTTCCCCTTGGTCATCTGCAGTGGAATTGGAAGTTCCCACCGTTTTCTAACATTTCAGGTTATAGTATTAGAAGCACTCTGAAAATATAGTTAAGTCACCTGAGAAGGGTCACCTTTGAAGTCGTTAATGGCTATTAACATCAAATTGAGGTTTCGTTTTGAGTCATTTTAATGACTCAAGCAAAATCAGGAGAGAATATTAGGAAAATGATAAACTTTGATCGGGTGGGGTGTCAGGGAAACAGTCCATCAGGCAGTTCTACATCTGCAGGGTAGGTTTGAATGGGGTATCGTGGTGCCGTGTTCAGGAGGGGGTTTGAATGGGGGTACCGTGGTGCCGTGTTCAGGAGGGGGTTTGAATGGGGGTACCGTGGTGCCGTGTTCAGGAGGGGGTTTGAATGGGGGAGTG
>NW_020172778.1:735797-944310 GCF_003031525.2 Neophocaena asiaeorientalis asiaeorientalis
TGGGGTACCGTGGTGCCGTGTTCAGGAGGGGGTTTGAGAGTCAAGGATGAGGTTTTTCACCATTTTTGAGCCAAAGGTGGAGGAATACTTATAAAGGTTGAAGTGGGCTAGGATAGAGAATCTGGGAAGACACTGAGGTATGTATGTTTATTTCACAATTTTGTCAGAGGCTGAAACTTATTTTAAAATGTGTAATTTTAATCTAATACTTATTTCCCCTCTTATGGTTACAATTAGGAAATCGTAGTGAGGATCAGAATAAAGACATCGCTGTACTTGATGAAATTGGCCTGGCAGTCTGAGTGTCTCAGAGAAGTTCCTAACTGATGCTCTAGATCTGGTGAAACCAGAATGATGTACATACATCATATGGGAATTTTTCACATTCCTTTATGGAGAGTGGCTTCGAGCAGATCCTTTAGATTCAGTTAATTAGCATGTTTCACTAGTATAAAGCCTCATAAAATATAGGTTAGATGAAAGAAAAGGAGTATAATGGGCAGAATTTACAATGTGGAGAAGTACTTTTTAAACACAACATTGAACATTTGAAGACTAAATAATTAAATAGAGTAATCAGGGAGGAAAAGGAAGAACAGCTGACCTGCCTATAATATCAACAGCAACAGATTAACCACCCCAAACTGATTGTTAGTCCATAAAGAGACAACCACTATGAAAGGTCAAAATGGCCAAATAGAGAAGCATAAAATCACTATTGCAGAAAGATGAGTTTTGGAAATTAGCAGAAAGGTGAAAGCTATTATTATGAAAAAGATAAATCAGAGCAGAGAAAAAGATCACTAAGGATGACAGCATCTGGAAAACCAGTAGCAACAACTCTATTTTCTGAATGACAGACTCTAAGGGCTCCAGAAATCATTTAAAGAGAAGAAAGGGACAGAGAACCTGGTGGCCAATGAAAGGCTAAGCAAATCAGTAGTAACTTATGGGATACCTACATCAACAAAGAACTTTAAAAGGAAAAGATAGGGAGGTCAGGAATTCTTTTCTGTTGTTGTTGAAGAAATCAAGCAGAACCTCACTATGAAATAATTGTTTGAAAAGGAACAAATCTCTGTAAAGAACTCTGTGTAGGGACAGAGGCTCACATTTACAAAGTGCTAGCATCACAGTCTTTGTGAATCTGTTAGATTGTCCTGGGAATTTTCTCTAGCTTTGGAGTCATGAGGGATATATCCAAAAATGGTAGCCATGGGGAATAGGAAGAGCCATTTTTATTTTTTAAATTATCTTTAAAGTTGAGCTACTTAGTAGAGGACCCTGAGAGAGAGTAAGGAATTTGGAAAGAATAAAGTCAGAAAAAAAGGGGTTGGAGAAAGAAAGAGGGGATAGTATACAAAAGAGGGAAGAAAATAAAGGAAACGGATCTAAGATTTTATAAGCCTTTTTTGACGTGCCTAGTACTGTGGTAGCTTTTTTAAAATCTTTAACTCTTTTTATCCTTGCAACAAATATCATTATACCCATTTTACAGATGATAAAACGGAGGCACAGAGATTAATGTTACTTAGCTCATATAACTGCTGACATCTGTAGCTGAGGATAATCTCTGTGACTTGAACTGCTACTGTTCTGAATATATAAAGTTTCATAAGACTTGGACTTAGAGGACCTGGATTCACTCTTTCTCTGTCACATATCTGCTATTAGATTCATTCAAGCAACTATTTATTTATAAGTATTATTAGTTTTTAAGAGCCTACTATGTACCAGTTATTCTTCTAGATGCTTAGGGTACAGCAATGGATTAAATAGATAAAAATTCCTACTTTTATAGACCACATATCCTAGTGGGTAGAACTCGGACAAGTCAATATAGTTGTCTAACTTTGTTTCATTACTTCTAAAATGAGATGTATGATATTCACACGATCTGTGACTATATCTGAACTTGACAGTTGTAAAGTGGGATATGCTCTACAAGTACTGTTCCCCCTCTGATTACCAAGAACCATGCCTGGCATGCAGTGGTGCTCAATGATATGAAAGAAAAGCAGTGAGGAGAGAAAGGGAAGCAGTAGAGGAGAGCACAGCCTTCATTAGGTGGAGAGTGATGGCTGTGAGCTCTATTTAGGGGCTTCTAGCCACAGATAACCTGGTCATATTTTTGAAAAGCAGAGCAAAATATTGCCAGAGATCGAGATTTTTCAGCTCAATCCCAGGGAATACATTAGTTGGAAAATAGGAAATTACACTCTGGGCCACTTCCAAAGTGATTAATTTATATTTGGGGTTGGAAATGGTAAGACTAGTATGGTGTCGGTAAAGTAACAAACTAGGGGATGGTGTGGATAGGACTGAAACGTTCAGACTCAGATCTGAGCATGTTAATATTAGAATGGATGTTAGAGTTCATTTCCTAGCCTTCTGCCTTCCCCACCTTTTAAGATAAGAAAAAATAATTCTGGAATTGTTGGTCTTAAAATACCAAGTGGGGTTAACATGGAATCAAATCTTAGACCTAGACTCAACATCCAGCACTCTGGCCATGATGGTTCATTATGTCTAGCGTTGTTTAGGCATTTCTGGCTCATTCAGTTCCCCAGGGAAGTTAAGACTAGTGTTTCACTGGTGTTTCTCATCTGCAAACATTGGTGAGTCCATGCTTGTCTGTCTTCTCCTTTAGTGAGCCAGTGGTCATTTGAACAGATTGAAGTAGTCAGATTTGCCAGGTTTTCTAAAGTCAAAGACCAGATCTCAGATACATACACACGCTCACTCACATATGCATAATATGACGGTAAGGTGTGACTTCACAACAGAAATGAGAGATGTTTCAGTGTTATAATTCGATTTGCCATACCAGATGGCAAGCAGACATGGGCTTAAACTTTGGGCAGGGTCTAAAACTTTGCTTCATTTTCACACTTACAGCACTTCTACGAGGTGCACGTTGCATGGCCTGAGCCACTGTTTACCTGAAAGCTGCGGTGAGCGGTGATTGCTCCCCAGTCTCCTCACTGAGGAGGTCGTGTCTCCTTTGCAGGTTTGCTTAGTGGTAAATGCCACAGTGATGTCCCGCAGGAAATGACCATTTAGAGAGGATGAGAAACAAAGGGGGAGTTTGGGCTGATAGAGATTTTTCATGATTCCAAATGCCTCATTCTTACCCTATTCCATCTTTCCATCCTACCTTCATTTCGGATCAGGCAGCGACATCAATGCCAAACAAGACAGTTTCAAGGGTAAGGTCATTCTGACACTCTCTGAAGGAGCTTTACTTATAGAGGCAATACTTGCAGTTGCTTTTGGTTGCAGAGCTCTTGAACAATTTGGTAATCATAAAGTATTTTAAATGTAAAGAAAAAAACAACCTAACTCACGATAAAATAACAATCTGGTGACAGCAACACACTCTGTAATGATTCTGCTCCCAAATCTGCTAGAAGTAAATGGAAGGTTACATCTTCTGACTTGAGAAAGCCTGCTATTTATAGAGCATTTATTTATGTCTGAAGCACATTTAAATATAAATTGCGATACTTAATGCCTAGTTTTATAACATGTCATTCACAATCCACTAAGTATTTTATTTCATGAACTGTATAAGAAACAGATTTATAGCCCTCAATTATGGCATTGATAAGGGATGGTGGAATCTCACTGAAGATGTATTTCCCTTCAGTTTTTACTCAGCTTTACTGTTGCAGCATGATGTGAACTAGATTCTTAATGTTTATTATAAGAAGACTGGAAACAAGTGCTCTGACAGGCAGAGGGTATAAGCAAAACGTTAATATTCTCATTAAACATTGCTTTAGAACCAATGCAGAACAATTACTGAAAGCCTGCATTGGGTTTTGATAATAGGTTATTTTAAATCAAGTTGGAAATTAAAGTTAGTTTTGGTCTTACGACATACAGTTGTGACCTATTTCTGCAATGTTTCTGTTTTTAGATAAGAGCCCAAGTACTTGCTGAATGAAGTGATTCACTTTTTGTTGTTGTTACAGGCCAAAGGCATCCATTTCACATTTTGATTAGATAGATTTTAAGAGAATTTTAAGATAACTTAACATTTTCATATTTTATTTGCAGAGAGTTTGAGGGACAGCTCACCTGAGTATAAAAAAGGAGGTTGTACGTCTGGACTAATGAGGACACCACATTCTAAAGCCAACCAAATTAGAGATTTAAAATCAGACATAAAATAATGCAAAACGCAGAGGAACCAGAGATAAGAGGGTTGAGGTTTCAGAAACACTTCAGGACTGAGTAAAGTGACGCCTGACATAGAAGAACATACACTTGGGAAGGAGGCATAGGGCCCAGGATGTGGAGCATGGTATTGGGCTAACATTCTAGAAGTCAGGGAATGTCAGCTTGCTCGCGCATGGGATGGGTGGTAGGAGACGGAATCCTGCTGATGACCCTGCTGACAAATGAAATAGAAACCTGGAAACACCTTGAGCTTTCTGAGTCAAAAAATAATTCTCTTCCAGTAACAAATGTTAAATACAGGGCTGCATTTAGCACTGACAATTTTTATAATGCACTTCCTCCTAACATTTTTGAGAACCTTCACTGGCAGAATGAAAATGCTAGCCTGTCTGGGGTATGACCTAGTTGGCATCCATATTTCCTAGGCAGAAATTATAAGTAGGTTTTAAAGCTTTTGAGGAGTCAATGAAGGTTGGGAGCAACCGGTTACATGCTCTTTCCCAGGAATCATGCAAGGCAGTGAAACAGCCCTACCATTGCCATTTCTACACGGAAAGCAGCGTACAGGGGTTGTAAAACCATCTGGCTCTGTCCCCTACGTAGGAGCTGTGCGTGGGAGAGCTCTGAGGACAAATTTCACGGCTGACGTGAGGATTTCAATCCATTTAAAATGATTGAGAGTATAATTCTTAAACTGTGGTTTGCAACTAGTGGTTAAAGAATTGCCTCCGTTCCCTATGTTTGTAAATGGTGTGCATTAATTACAATCTTATTTCTTTGTTTATGTCAATCAGCCAGACTGACTTATAGTGATAGACAACTTATATTTGCTTTGTACCATTTATTAACGGAACAATGAATGTCTCTATTACTATTTTTAGTGTCTCATTTCCTTTTGCTATGAACATGATCAGTTTTATTAGTCATGATTTTTCTGTTTCTAACACATTTCCGAGTCATTGATGACAGTATTTCATTATCAACTTAAAGGTTTGCAATATTTACTTCTTTATATGCAGTGCACAGACAAATGATGTATGTAATGAATGGAAGTAACTTAGAGAATCATGGAATTTAGCCACGGAAGGAACTTTAGAAATTATCTGTTTGAGATTGAAACCTCTGTTTTAAATATGAGTACATGGAAGCCCAAAGAAGTGAAATAACTTGGCCAGTATCGTATAGTGAATTAACAGTGATTCTGGGACTAAAATCTGATGACATAACCATTGTATGATGTGGGGCTACTATTATCTTCATTTTACAGATTAGGAAACCAATACATGGAGTAATTTTAAGTGGTAGAATAAAGATTAGGACTCGAATGGTCTGTCCCTAGGGCTTGCCATGGTCTAATCTCAAATTTCGGCTTCAAGTCCAGTGTCCTTCTACCACATTTCATATATTTGCCAGCTCACTATTTAAAATGTATTTATGGTCCTTTTCATTTACAAGAAACATGGAAAATATTTTTGTAACAACCTAAAGGAGGTAGGGATGAAATAATGTCCCACTTTAGAGATGAGCAAATTAGAGAGAGAGTCTAGTTTAGCCAGTGAATCGGTGGTAAGCCAGCGCAAGTCAGAGCAATACTCTGTTTTATTCCACCTACCACTTAAATGTTAAGAGAAAATAACTAGTTGGCCTCTAATAGTGCCAACCCCCATCTCATTTTCTGTGTCGCATCTTCCTGCACTGAGAGAAACAGTCTCTTTCTCCAGTTAAGCCACCCCAGCTCCCTCTGTGTTGCCCACAGTGAAGTGGGGGTTAGTATGAAATCACTCTCTTGAGTCGCTCTTCTACTGCCCAGGATCCTAATTTGCAACTGAGCACTTTTTTTGCTCATTGGGCCAAGGGCAGAGCCAGTGTTTCTACTGTACCCCACCCCCTCACCCAGTTTCTAAGACCTGTACTTTATTCCTGTATGTTAGCCATGTGATATTCAAATTTTTGAACCAAGGAACCACTAGTGCCACAGGCATATAGCTGAGCATCTGTCAGGGCCCTTGATTCTGGAAGCCTCTTTGTAATCTATATAAAGTCTTAATCTCTTTGTAGGCAAGGCATTCCCTGGGTTTCTCTCTTTTATACCAACATTCTGTGGTAAGAAGATCATGGGATCATGTATGCTACATGAAGACTGTAGTACTATAAATATAAGTGAGTAATATGATCATAATTTTTCTAATAACTTTTAGGGGTGAAAACTGCTCTAGAGGAGCAGAGCAGGCCCTACAGTAACATTGCACCTCTTGCTTTCTAATTATGGAGGTACTTCACATGCTTTCCAACATCATTGTAACAAAATCCCTTTCAGATATAAAGTACTATACACTACCTTGTACTAAGGTGAAAATGACTGATAAACACATTTCCTTTTTAAAATATATTACTAAATTTTAATGAAAGGCAATATTTTAATCAAAATTATTTGGGGAAATGAATAGTAATATAAGCAGTTTGCATTTGAGTGTACGAGAAAATTTGAAGGCAAGATGTTTCTAGATTCCTTACTGCTACCTTTTTTTAAAAATTTTTATAAATGTATGTATGTGTGTATTTATTTCTGGCTGTATTGGGTCTTCGTTGCTGCATGCGGGCTTTCTCTAGTTGGGGCGAGCGGGAGATACTCTTCATTGCGGCGCACGGGCTTCTCATTGCGGTGGCTTCTCTTGTTGCGGAGCATGGGCTCTAGGCACGTGGGCTTCGGTAGTTGTGGCATGTGGACTCAGTAGCTGTGGCTCATGGGCTCTAGAGCGCAGGCTCAGTAGTTGTGGCTCACGGGCTTAGCTGCTTCGCTACATGTGGGAATTTCCCGGACCAGGGCTCGAACCCACGTCCCCTGCATTGGCAGGCGGATTCTTAACCACTGCCCCACCAGGGAAGTCCCTCCTACTGCTACCTTTAATGAGAAGTAACCACTTACTGATAAATAATTCTGCCCTTGAAGAGTAATAGCCTCTGCACTGTTTGGCTTTTTTCTCCCTTCCTATTCTTTTTGTTAAAAGCAAATGATGTGACCTAAGAAAGAAGAATTATTTCTATGCCTATTTACTCTGTGCCCTAAATATACTACCTAGAAGTTTGACCTACACATCTAGGGCCGAGTGAGCCAATGTTAAGCTCCACTGGTTCGTTCAACCTCATGACTGCGAGGAAAGCGAAAGAGATGCCAACGTTTTCACAAAAGTGACAGCACCACAGAGAAGTATCAAGTGTGAGGAAAGGCATGAGCAAACACCAAAGTTGTCCTAAATTCACATTGTCCCTGTGGTCCAAATAGGAACATCAGATACCAGGGATAGAGTAGGGAGGTATGAGAAAATACTGGAGAAGTATTAGGCATAAAAGATATTGGGCGTCATTTTAAAGCTTCCAGATGGCTCCATGATAATGGTTATTCCTTCATTTGGGTGGATTTTCAAGCACTGTATATCTGTTATCTTCTTGGGTCCTGTCCACAGTCTTGGTAGGAATGCAAGGATGATGTTATTCCTGTTTCTGAGAAGCAGATCTCCACCACCCTGTAGCTTAAATTTCTTACACTATCAAAACCTCAAGTTTCCACATGAGTAAAATGGGGATAGTAATAGGACTACTTATCTCAAAGAGTAATTGTAAAGGATGAAATGAGGTAACACATGTAAAATGCTTAGTGCATTTTCTGGCACATAATAAATGGTTCATAAATGTTATCATTATAAATCAGTTTATTAATGGAGATTCCAGAAGGTTAAATAGTTTCCCTCCTGATACTTGTAGTTAATAGTGGAATTGGGACTCCAGTCTGATCTTTTATCCTTCCCCAAGTTCTCTTTTTCCTACTCCTGAGACTTGTTTCCAGAATGAACACTTTTCTTCCTTACCACAGCAGTAGCAGCAGCTACTGTTTTAGCGCAGGAGTCCTTCTCCGTTAGTGCCTTTGTCAAGTGAGGAGCTGATAGGCAGAGCAATTGCCTGTTGAGGTCAGCGGTCCTGCTAGCGTCTCCTTCCACAGGACATCAGTGGACTACTCGTCGGTATCATGCCTCCAACTCCCACGGGTCCCCCATGGTGTTGCAAAGTGGTGTCACAGGTAAAACAGACCCAGTGTTGCTGGACAAGCAAGGAGTGGTGCAGAGTGTGTGAAGGTCACAAGGGACTGGAACCGAGATGTTCCACTGCGGCTGATAGGCCTCCGGGAATGGAGAAAGACTCCAAACGAAAGTAGGATTACTCCTTCACACCTTTTTCCTTATAGCTGCCTCCCCTCTCCTTTTTTTATTTAATTAAATTTTAAGACAATTTTTTAAGAATAGTTTTAGGTTGAATTGAGAGAAAGCTATAGAGATTTTCCATATACCCCATGTTTCCACACATAAATAACCTTCCCCACCATCACTTACTAGAAGGGTACATTTTTTTTTATCAAGGATTTTGTCAATGGATACATCATAATCATCAAAGTCATCAATCATAAGAGTCAAAGATCCACAGTTTACCTTAGGGTTCACTCTTGGTGTTGTCCATTCTATGGGTTTGAACAAAAATATAGTGACATATTTCAGTCATTATAATATCATATATTTTCATTGCCCTAAAAATTGCCCAGTGCTCTGCTTATTCATCTCTCTCCCCACTGACGCTGTCACCCCTGCCAATCACTCATCTTTTTACTGTCTCTGTCGGTTTGCCTTTTCCAGAATATTATATGGTTGGAATTACACAGTGTGTAGCCTCCTCAGGTTGGCTTCTTTTACTTAGTAATATGCATTTAAAGTTCCTCCATGTCTGTTCATGGCTTGATAGCTCATTTCTTTTTAGCACTGAATAATATTCCATTGTCTGGATTTACCACAGTTTATTTATCCAAGGACATCTTGGTTACTTGCACGTTATGGAAATTATGAATAAAGATGCTATAAAAACAGTGTGTAGGTTTTTGCCTAGACATAATTTTCAATGCCTTTGGGTAAATACCAAAAAGCATTATTGCTAGATTGTATGTTTAGTTTCGTGAGAAACTACCAAACTGTCTTCTAAAGTGGCCGTACCATTTTTCATTCCCACCAGCAATGTATGAGCGTTTCTGTTGCTTCATATTCTTGCCAGCATCTGGTGTTATCAGTGTTCTGGACTGTGACCATTCCAGTAGGTGTGTAGTGGTATCTCATTGTTGTTTTAATTCGTATTTCTCTGACATATGACGTGATGCATCTTTTCATGTGTTTATTTGCTTTCTGTGTATCTTCTTTGGTGTGGTGTCTCTTTGGCCCATTTTTCAATCAAGTTGTTAGTTTTCTTACAGTTGCATTTTGGAAGTTCTTATGTTTTGGATAACTGTTCTTTATTAGGTGTGTCATCCGAAAATGCTTTCTTTCAGTCTGTGGCTTGTCCTGTAATCCTCTTGATGTAATCTTGCAGAGAGAGCAGAAGTTTTTAATTTTCTTTAACTCCAGGTTATCAATTATTTCTTTCATGGCTGTGTCTTTAGTGTTGCATATTAAAAGATATCACCATACACAAGGTCATCTAAATGTTCTCTTATGTTATCTTCTAGGAGTTTTATAGTTTTGCATTTTACCTTCAGGCCTGTGATATATATATATGTATATAGTTTTTTTAGGCTGCATTGGGTCTTTGTTGCGGCGCACGGGCTTCTCATTGCAGTGGCTTCTCTTGTTGTGGAGCACGGGCTCTAGGCGCACGAGCCTCTGTAGTTGCAGCACGTGGCCTCAGTAGTTGTGGCTCATGGGATCTAGAGCGCAAGCTCAGTGTTTGTGGCACACGGGCTTAGTTGTTCCACAGCATGTGGGATCTTCCCAGACCTGTGCATTGGCAGGTGGATTCTTAACCACTGTGCCACCAGGGAAGTCCTCTGTGATATTTTGATTTAATTTTATGAAGAGAGTAAACTCTGTGTCTAGATACTTTTTGTGTGTGTGTGTGTTGATATTCAGTTTTTTTAACTCTATTTGTTTAAAAGACTTTTTGTTCCATTGTACTGAGTTTGCTCCTTTGTAAAAGATAAGTTGTCTATATTTACGGGAGTCTATTTCTGGGCCCTCTATTCTGTTCCAGTGATACACCTGTTTCTTCTCTGCTAATACCACACTGTCTCGATTACTGTAGCCTTATATAAGTCTTGAAGACAGGTTGTGGCAGTTCTCCAACGTTGTTGTTCTCCTTCAGTATTGTGTTGGCTATCCTGGGTCTTTTCCCTCTTTGTATAAATTTAGAATCCTTTTGTCAGTATTCATAAAATTACTTGCTAGAATTTTGATTGAACCCCAACCTCAAAAAGTTCACAGTTTTCTAAGATCAAGTCTTCTGAAATGATAAGGAAGAGTTGGACCCTAAAATATGGAGCACTGACCATGAGTGTATTCAGTGCTTAAGGAATAATGTGATTTCATGATTGAAAATCTACTTGAAAAGATCAAATACACATTTGTAATACCCAAGTAAGCTCTAGCTATTGTAATCGTGAAACATTATGATAGTACTTAGAAGATGTCCAGACTCAGGTAACTTTTGGGAGAGTGGTCTGTCTCCCAGAGGTGACTATGTAATGTTCATTTTTTAAAAATAATTTGAAATACATTGATTTAACTGAAACCTTAATTTACTACATATTTTAGAATAAGAGTACACATCCTGACGTCTAATGGCAGAGGGGCTTTTGGAGAGTAAATCTTATGAATTTTTCCTTCATTAGCTGAGGGAGACAGCTCAAATGGCCACATTGGTATGCATCCATAAAATTAAATGATGTGTCCCATTGGTCTATTCTTCTGTCTTTTCAAATTTGATCCTCCTTTCTTAAACCTAACAGACCCTAAGTCCTCGCCCTCTATTATATTTCTTTGGTCATTATGTTTAGCAAACTTGATTTAAAAAATTGTCTTTTCCTTCATATCGACTTTTCTCATAGGTTAAAAGTAAAAATCTGTCAGTTATACACTCATAACCAAATATCTGGAGATTTCTTATTAGGAATGCAGGATAGCTGGGAGCTTATAGCATTTTACAGTTCTTCATTGGTTTTAAAGACATAACCCTAGTGTGTTCTTCAATTCTTAAAAATCATTGAAATGATTTAAATATTTATTTCACTTTATTTAAAGTATTTTCTTGATATATCTCTTTTATCATGAAAAATATTATTAAACCGATCGGGTGAGCAGTCCAAATCTAGCCATAATTAATTCATTCCACTAGAATTGTTGTCAGCTAAAATCGCAAGCATTAATATTGTGATATGTGCCAGGTGATTCATCAGAATAGAAATTTGGAAGAGTGTTTGGGTTCTTTTAACTGCTATAGAAACTAGAGGGATCAAAGACGGGGGTTACAAAAGGTGAATAGAAATGATTTGTTAGTACAGATGCAAGCAGATAGTCCCCTGGAGACCATGAGGTTCAGCCTCCTGCATCCAAGTTGAAGAGTCCTTTCATCATTTCAAGCAGGTGATTATCTCCTTAAAAGTTCCCATGGCATAAGATATCCCAGTTTCCCTTTATAGATTGAACATTGCTATGAAGGAAAGCCTATCATGGGAATTAAGGTTTTTGCTAACTTAAAAGCATGGATTTCTCTTCCTTGATCATCTGGTTTAATTTAATTCTAATAAATGCCAGGCACTTGTTTTTGGTGTATGGGATAAAGCAGAACAAAAAGAATAAGGTACTTGCATCATAAAATTTTATTCCATCGGAGTGAGATAGATAACAAATACATAAGCAAATAAAATCATTTCAAATTGTGATAATTGGTATGAAGTAAAAGAATAGATTGATGGGGACAGAAGTGCTTTAGATAAGTTGGTTACATATGGCTCTGTGAGGAAGGGACGTTGGGCTGATACATACCTTAATGAAGAGAACGATTGAATGGACTAGATGACATGGTATGTTGGAAAGAATTCCAGAGGTGTGCCCTTGGATAAGTTTGTTAGCCTCTGTGGTTACCATTTCTTGGTTCTATTAGCCAGTATATGTTTTTGTTAGTAGATTAAGTTCTAATCAAAATTCATCCTCATTGGACAAGTTTTCCCAAACCATATGTTTCTAAAGTAGATTGTTGTTGGACAGCTCTGGGGTGATGTTGGAGTCCTGGTGAGTCCACACTGGTAAAGAGTTCAGAGAACAGCTTGAGAGCGTAGGCAGGCCTGGCTTCTCATCCAATGCTCACTGAGAGGAAACACTCTCAGCGTAAGAGAGCCTAATGCTTGAGGGACATTACTCAACCCCACCAGGCTGTGGGTGGCAATCTGGCACGTTACCTCCCTCTGTACCTATACAGTTATAGACTCTAATACCCACTGCCAGATGGGGACAGATGGCAATCCCAACTCTTCACTGAGGTTAGTGACATGGCAAAGGTGACAGATATTCAGTAGAGGCATAAAACAGGCTTAACTCCTGGGACACAGGGCATCAGAGACCTAGAATCAGGCTTTTCCATCAAGGGTGGGTGAGAAGCTTGTCATTAGATAGAATTGGCTTGCGGAATAAAGCTTGAAGCAGCGCATTTCTATAACACAGGCACATTCTACTCAGTGAGGCTCGCTAATCCCACGTTACAGTCTTTCTCTTATTACTGTTTTTCAAAGATGTTCTTTCCTAACTATGCCCCATGGGAATTAAGTCTGAAAGATAAAAATAGTGTTCTGAGGAAAAATAGAGGGAGGAGGGGCTTAACTGATGATAAATGTCGCCTCTTCTTCAAGGGGAGGCTAGATGCTCAAGAGAATTCCTGTAATTAAGAAATCTATTTAAGTTTGTTTTACCAGCCAGCCTCAAGCTTAGTCAACTACGTAAACTTATTTTTTTCCTCACAGAACTTCTATTAGCATCTTGTTGAAAGCATACCAATTTAGAAACATCGCTTCAGAGAAAATATTTAAAAGGATGCATGGTGGAAATCTGACTGGCTTGCTGGGGATGATTGCCTGTAATGAGGCTTTTGTTTAGAAAAAGGGAGAGCAAGCACACCAATACTGAAATAGTTTTATCAGATGCTGCAATAAGATATTTTCTAAGACAGGATTAGGATCAAGATTAGAAAAAAGCCTTCTTATATGCAGATCCCTGGTAAGCCCTTTGCACAACGTTTGCTCAGTCTCAGAATTGACCACCTAATCTTATTAGAACAATGTGTGCAATTAGAAACTTACATAATTACTAAGTCTTTCTTAAATTTCTTAATCTTTAGTGCCAGAATTTGATGACAGGGCGTATCCTCAGAGGAACAGAAACTGCTTCTAGCTTGCTGCTGTTGTATTAGAAAATCATTCTTAATGGTTTGCAAGTGATTTTGACTTCTAATTTGGAAACTTTGAAACCTTTATACCAGATGTTAATGCAGGAAACTGCTCTTTTTTAATTGCTAAGCTAACCTATTCCTTTATTCTTCTTCTTTTTTTTTGGATTTCCTAAATGAAAATGTGTTTCAGGAAATAGATGCTCAAATTACATAATTCAGATTTGCGCAGACCCTAGTATCTGTTTTATTATTATTATTTTAAATCTTGTCTTTGGCATTACTTTCTTGAGGCACTTGAAAACTTGGCTCTGAGATTGGTCTTTGTCATTACTATTACTGAACAGTTAATCTGATAGTCACCTAGACACCATTGATCAAAGGATGTCTGGCCTTCAACATGATTAAATTAAGATTGATATTAGTCTTAATGGAGAGTGGATCTTAGGGCCATGGGTGAGACCATTTCTTTTTTAGCCTCTTAGTTTTAAGATATGATTCATGAATATTTTTTTTGCCATTGGGTAAAATCATTTAATGACTGAAAAAATTGGTAAAGCGAGGGTGACAGCAGAGAGAAGTTAAAATGAATTGCTCTCCATTCGTTCAGCTTTCAAAACTTCAAGTAGCAGTGTAAAAATGTTTAGGTCCACATATGCTCCATTTTACCTTTGGCTCGGGTTTTTGCATCTAGCACCTAAAGTTAGAGAAGAAAGTACAGGTATGCAATTACCATGAACAAGTCTTTATAAAGTCTCAAGTAATACTCTCGAGAATGAGACAAAAAACAAATTGTAGTAATCTGTCCACATACTACCCCAACTCTTATTTTGATATTTACTAACATGAATTTTCTCACTTAATATTGATGATCTGTCATTATCGAGTTGTAAAGATTTTTGTAAATAGTAGACAGATTTGTTACCCTTTCTGCCATCAACCTTCTCTTGCTTATTACTTCATCATTTAAAATTACTTTCAGGATTTCCCCGGCGGTCCAGTGGTTAAGACTCTGTGCATCCACTGCAGGGGGCGTGGGTTCAATCCCTGGTTGGGGAACTAAGATCCCACATGCCGCACAGCACAGCCAAAAAATAAAAAATAATAATAAACATTAAAATTACCTTCAGATCCAGAAAAGGTTTGTTCTGTTTTCTTCATCTGTTTCCTGTTCACTTTAAATATCTGCTTCCATAGTCTCTGGCTTAAGGATAACACATAATTTGGTTTTTATTAAATGACTGAGCCCCAAACTGGGACTTTTCCTTCGAAAAGAGTGAACCTTCCTTCCGAGTTAGAGATTGTAGATTATAAATGCCTCGTGAGGCATTGCTACCCTCTGCCCCATCCCTAATCCTGGTGCCAGCCCCAAGCTTTTTTCACATCTTAGGAAAATCAGAAACATGTCCAAAGATAGCTGGGTCCAAAGAAACTCGAAGTTTAGTCAAGTCATCAGTTCATCATCCAACTATCACGTTTTCTTTTCTGAATCCATTTAACATCTCTTCTTACTGTTTCAAAACCACTTGTGCCCAATGGAGGTCTATGAGCTGTTTCTGAAAGGTCATAGAGACCCCTCTGGAGACCCAGAGGCACTGGGGCAGTACAGCATCATATTGTCGTTACTAAGAAGTTATGAACATTTGAGGACTATTGCTATTTTTTTTTTAATACCACTCAGCACCCCCTGTAAACTTTTTTTTTTTTTAACTGAAATGTGCTTTTTTTTTAGTTGCCCCACACTAGCTGAGGGACAAGATAAACAGTTCTTACAAATCTTGCTATTTCTTTTGTTGTAAGCATGCTGTTGAAGATACGCGCCGTTACTTTGCACAGTTACCTTTACAAGGAGTCCCAGGAAATATTCCTGTCTGACTTCACCCTCCAGAATCTTTTGTGGGGCTCCTGAACAATTGGACAGTTTCTATATACAGGCACTGGGAATTATGTAACTGACCACAGGGTTTCCCTTTTATTGTAGAATTGACTACTGAAAAGCTCAGAGTCAAACTTATGACTGACTTTCTATAGCAAGTGTGTTAGTTTTATAATAGGCATTTTTAACTTAAACTTATTTCTAACTCAATTTTGCACACTTATCCCTGTTTGGCGTTCATTTTTAATCTCTTTTTTTCCTTTATGTTTTTTTGCCCAGTGTATGAAAGGAGTCTTAAATTCTTTCTGGAACAATATGGAGAGTAAATAAGCAAATAACTAAGAGCTAGTCTACATTCCAGCTCTCCTCTAACTCAGCATTCATTGCAGTAAAGATGAATTTTGTCTGTTTGGCTACTTTTTTCTCCTTTTATCTTCCTCTCCTTTAGCTGGGTCTCTTAGTACTCAGCCTTTAATCTTTTCCTGCGTTGTTTAGCATTTTTGATGTTACAACATTATCATTATTGTTACTGTCGTTGTCATTATTATGTTTTGAGAGTCGACTACTGGCTAAAACACAGTATATATGTCTACTTCAAAAACAGTTCCTATTCAAAAGAACATAGACGAATATAAATTTTAAGTATGCTAATAGAATAGTCTTGTAAGTTTCAGAGAGCAAAACGTGCTATGAATTCCACGTTTTCTCAGGCATATGGTGACAAATAACAAGATAAAACAGACTATTTTGAAACCATCAGCAGTGAGGCTCCTCTTACTGATGAAGTATCAGTAATCCCAGTTGACTTTATCAACCCTATCTGTGAGTACACTTGGCAGTGCTGGAGCTAGGTTTACAAAATTTCCCTCTGAGTACCACTATGCCAAGCAGTCTATCATGGTGTGTCATGGTGCATGCCTAAAAAAAAACCTCTCAGCTTCAAATTGGCATCGATTTTTATGCTAAGAAGTTTATTCTCTAGCACTTAGCTGACATCTGTCTAATGGCAGCAAGGTGATAAGTATGATGGTGGGGGATACATTTAGAAACTGGGGTCAGGGCAATCCTGACCATAAGTAGACCTGTGGGTAAAAATATTTTTAAATATCCTTCATTCTTCTTGACAGTCATTTTGTTCCTTCAGAGAAGAGGTATAGTTCAAAGAATATGTGAGCCACAGATAATTCAGTAGCAATGAACTCAGAGATGGAATGAAATTTTACTAGACTGAAACAGCTGATTTCTTGATTACTTTACCCAATTAATTTTCCAACCTAGAAGTCTTTGATTATCTTTGATTCTTCCCCCTTACTTCCAACCTATAATCATTGGTAAACACTGTTCAGTTTGCCACCTGCCTTACATCTTTTGAACCTATCCAGCTTCTTGGACTCAACTGCTGCTTCCTTCATTCAGAAAATGGGTTCACATCATATCTTGGTAGTTTGTTTGCACTCCCCAATTCTAATCCAGCTTCTTCTCTTGAGAAAAACAGCTACTGGGGCTAGGAGGAATTGAGTCTTGGACCCTGGGAGAATCCAGACAGGGTATCTGGAACCAGTTTTCTCTTTCAGGGGCCAAGGCCAACGAGTTCCAGGAAGAGATTCTGAATGTGACAGATCTTAGGCCCTCGATAGAAGGCTAATATGAGCCCCATGTCAGCTTGCTTAAATTCTTTAGTTTTCAAGAAATCCAGGAGGAGATGAATGGGTGAACCAAGTTCTCCCACGCTTTAGTTGGGAATATGCAGGGAATCTGGGAAACAAGGTGGCCTTCCTCATGCTATCTCCTGAGGGACTGGGAGTCATCCTGCTACTGCACTGCTGGCCTGTAGGGATATGAAAGACTTTACCTTCTGCCGCTTATAGACTTACTGCTACTTAGAGTGCTCCAACTACCATACCCGAGTCACAATTTTAGGGGGACTCAACAGCCAGAGATAGGAAGATCAAATAGATCTGCTAAAAGAGACTAGTAACAATTTAACAACCAGAAAGATCATAAGCACACATAAGCAGATTGAGGTATAGCAGAAGAACCCAATTCTTTTTATTTAAAACATTGTTTTATTTTAGAGTCAGTTTTTAGCTATATGTCAAATTAATATCTTGGAAGATAAGGTGGAAGAAATATCTCAAAGCCATGATGGAAAAAAGACCTAGTGGATGCATCTAGGAGAACAAATATGTGAATAACCACTGTTTCTGAGAGATAAAAAGATAAAAGAATAAAAGATAAAAAGGATCGTCTGAAAGAGACAGTCATTAAAAAGTTCTCATATTGCATAAAAATACTTGAATTACAGACTGAGACGATGCACCAACTTCTGGGCAGATATGATGAGAAAGATGTATTCCTGGGCACAGGTTGACAAAACTCTAAATTCTATGAAACAGAGAAACCGCTTAAGCATGGGAATAAAGAATAAACAACCATGGGCATATAGAGAAAACATTTTTGTTGCTGCAGAGTTAGGGCTATCTACATTTTACTGAAACTTGAGACTTGCATTAAGAAACAAGGCTGGAAGTTAATTTATGACTAGTTAGGTATTAAGAATTCCAGAGATACTTACCTCTGCAGAGGTAAGAGTTATATAGTTACATTTCAAGGGGGATGACCCCAGGCTCAGGGACAAATCCGTAGGTTGCTAAACTGAATGCTCTGGTCTTATCCTCTCCATGGAGAGATTTACCTACATTCCAAAGGGTTAGAGTAAGAACATCTAAGATGTTCTGAATGCTGGAGAAAACAGACTAACCTGGGCTCTGGTTTGGGGGCCAGGGTCTGGACTGTGTGTCCAGGAGGTAGTGGATTAGATCCCATAATGGAGCTCAGGCTGTGTACAGTGGGAGGACGTGAAGGGACTCGACTAGTCTCCTGATGGAGAAAAACGGTGTGCTGTGCAATGTCCTCCAGTCCTTCTGCTCTCACCAAGTCTTGAGCAAAGGTCCTACAGTCAGGAATATGATTGAGTTCTCGTGGTGAATGTCTATAAAACTGAGGTCAGTGTACTAGTTATCATAAAACTGGACAGAGGCTAAACGTAGGTTGAGGCAACATTGTGAAGAAAGAACAGGAATTTACTGGAAAAGCGAGGACGGTGTTGGACTCACCTAGGCTGTGAAATGAGACATTTGATTGAAATCTGATTTAAGCTGGGAGGCTCTAGTTACATCTGAGTTATGTTACTGACTTCAAGGATATCATAGTTGAGTATGGAGACAGTAGGTGATTCACAACACAGTGTAAGTGCTTGGAAAGTAGAAAGGAAGAAGTGGGGGAGCCAGGGAACATCTCTCTAAAGTGGTGACACTTGAGTTGGTTTGAAGGGTTTGGGGAGATAGAAAAAGTAGTTAAGTATTGCAAGAGAAATTGAATCACATGCTTCCCCCTTGGGGAAATTTAATTGTCTCTTGTATTTAGGCAGTGAGTGGTCAAAAAGTACTTATTAAGCCTTTACAAACAATTGAAAGCTATTATGAGCAGGTGACAAGCTGTGATTTTCTTTATGGGTTTAATCTAATGGAGAAGATGAGGAATGACATAAAATGTGTTATAACTGCATACAAATAGAGAAATTTAAAGTACATAGGAAGGGAAAAAGAGGGATCAGAAATAGTTACTATTTTTGTATTACCAAGAGTACAACTTCTAATTTCTGGGCTTCTCTTCAAGTATCTTTTGAGCACCTGGCTTTGTTTGACTTTTCCTCTGGGGATAGAGCATTCTCCTTGTGTCTTTCTTATCTGTGAACAGATCTGAAGCTACAGGACCTGGAAGAGAATGATTAATGGTTTTGTTGTTCTTTCTGCTTAGACCAGTTTGAATTTCCATTTTGGAGCTGCAGGATGTAGTTTCTGACCTTTTCTAAATTTTAGTATCTTCCTATGAAAAGAAATTATTTCATCTATGTGTGTCTGAGGAATCATCTTTTACACCATCAATTCAAAAATTTACCTTTAAAAATATTCTAAAGTACAGTTTAACATATAAACCCCGGGTCTTCATCATATACCATAGGTTCCAGGTCAGTACTTTTTACACTTTAATGGACGCATGAATTGCCTGGTAAAACACAGATTCAGTTTCAGTAGATCTGGAGTGAGGCTTCAGATTCTGTATTTCTTAAGCTCCCTGGTGACGTGGATGCTGCTGCTGTGTGAACCACATCTACTGTAAGGCAGTAGGTGACTGTGTGGATGAGATACGCAGACCTACATGCTGGAAGATGCCTTGAGATTTAGGGCAGAATTCTTGGTCCCCTCTTTTTCCTCTAGTCAGTTTGATAAATTCTGATATCAAACAAAACTTTTTTTCTTTGTTTAAAGGCAGAGAAGAAGTTTTTCATTTCAGGACCTTTGTCTACACCCCCATTTTCAGTTGCCCGAATGTTCAGAGAGTTTTGTTAAAAGAAAGTCCAGCCATTTTCAGAGATTCTCTTTTATTGGAGTCCTTTAATGGAGATTAGATAGCTGCATCATCAAGGGAGCTGCTATATGTCACACACATCTCAAACAGTCACTCCAAATAAGACTTACATAAGAAAGAAAACTATGCCTTTCTCACCTCACAAATTCCAAACTCACATATTAAGAAAAGGTGGTATGTTGACGAAGGTTGCGGTTAGACGTTTTTATGAGATAGAAGACTTGTCCCTATTACTGCCATTAAGTGGAAGATTTTTTGTGGAGTATCTTCTTCTATATACTTGCCGATATGACATTTATTTTGTGCTCCTTTTGGACTGGGGATAGCCCTCTATGTCTAGCATACATTGATTGGGAAAATACCCACAATTATATATATTCTCTGTGCCATTCAGTCAGCCACCTAAGCATTTACTGGGTCCCGATTATGTTCCAGGCAACACGATAAGCAATTGATACAACGGTGAGAGAAACAGGCTCTACACAATGGGTATTTACAGTCTAGTTGCTGAGCCAGAGCAAATGTCTTAAAAATGTCAACATTAACATTTAATGACAATTGTAATCACTGGTTTATTTGCTCTCCTTTTGTATTTATCACAACTCCCTTGGCTGAGTTCCCTGTTGATAGTAAGAGGAAGAGAAGTCTATTAGTAAGCTAACAGAAATACTGATAGCCCAAGCTGATTCACTAAATCTTTGTGAAAATGATCTCTACAGTCACTGAGCCTTAGGTTTTCCTTCCTGGAAACAATGCCTCAGGCAGAACAGGTGAGGCATTGTGGATAATCCTGACCATGACAATGTCAGAAGCTCTCAGCCTCCTTAAGTCTCTTCTATTTACAGTGCAAGTCCATTCTTTTGTCAACTGGGCTTTGTGCACTTGGTAAATCCTTCCCAAGCGCCGCCTGTGAGCTTCCCCCAAAGCGAAGGTAGCTAGTCCACATGTTATCCTGCCCTTAGTTCCTGTTGATTTTATTTGTATGTTGCATTTTCATTATTAATACTGTAGAGGGGTCCCCGGACCGGGATGGTGACCTCAGACATAATTCAGTCTTGGCTGGGCTCTGTGCGCCCCTGGCTATTGGTCCTTGACCAACTTGTCTCTTAAGGTTTCAAAAATGTTAACTTCTTTTCCTTATTAGCTTGTCTGTTTTTCTCAATGTCTCCCTTAAATTCACTGTTTAAACTCATTCTTTTTTGGATTAACTAAACGTAATACATTTTAATTTCCCAATCCAGAATTTCCTTAACATCTTCCTATTAATCCTGTTCCTCTACTTACAGTAAATTCAATGTGCTATGAGAGTGATATTTAAAAGGAGACTTGATAGATAGCATAAGCTGGCCAAGGCAGAGGTAGGACAGGTAAGGGCTCTGCATGTTTTCCCCGAGGTGAGCGGGAACCCTTCCACTGAAGAACTTGGGAAAGAATAGTGTGGCTGGAGCACAGAGAACCAGGGCATTTGGGCTGAGATGAGCTGGTAAGTAAGTGAGATCATGAGGTCTCATTAAGGGTTTTACATTTTGTGCCATAAGCAAAGGGAAGACATTAAAGGGCTTTAAGCAAGGATTTAAGGGGAATTCTGTGGGATATTTTTTCCGTGTATATGCATTCATGGGACATGTGGTGACAAATTGGATCTGCATTTCAAAGGAAAAAGCTGATGTTTCCTGAGACAAAGGAAGTACAGGTTATGACCTGATGGCTGTTTCATCACCACTGGGATGGTTTTCACGTTGTTGAATCAGCGAGAATTTTCTTAGAGAGACCCCAGAATACTCACTTGATGCTGATCGAAGCCATTCTAACTGAGGAGAAATTGCACTGACCCAAGTCCCCTCTATCACATATCCTTTCCTAAGAGATAGTTTTGATGACATTAAGATGAGAAGTCACTTGAAGTGACAGTGGGAACCAAGGCAGAGAAAAGGAGAAAGGGGCTCCACCCACTTCACAAATGTTGATGACAATGTGTCAATATATCCCCTGATCTGAACATTTACATGAAAAAAATTGCTCAGAAGCACTCATTAAGCACCCACCAAATGCAAAGCACACACGTTAAATGGCTTGGCATCAAGGAGCATTTAGTCCATTGTTATTTGGTAGAAGAGGCACATAAAAAGAAGCCTGTTACCTCCTGAGCGTTTGTTGTTTGGTGATGGTAGAGGGAGTATTCATTTTGTTCTTCCAATTCAGGATTCTTGGCTTGGGTCTTAACTGTGTCCCACAGACTGAGACTAAATGTTTTGCCCTTTGATGTCTTTCCTTTCTCATCCAAATCCCCTTGTCCATGGAATTGCAAACCATAAATCTATCCCCCAAATATAGGGATCTCTCTCTCTGTCTCTCTCTGTCTCTCTCTGTCTCTCTCTCTCATATATTTATGTATATATATAAATGAAATATTCATGGATTTGTTGCCTTTCTGAAATCAACCTTGTGCCTTTTGTATTTTCTAAGGCCAAAAACAGGAGATTTGTTTTAGCCTCACATGCTTTATGTGCTTGTATCCTGAGGAATCAATTACTTAGTTACTAATACTCATTTATTAGATAAGCTGGTATGGGTCATAAGGTCCTCAGGAGAGCTCTCCCTCATTACCAGTACTCCAGTTGGGTTAGCAAGGAACAGCCCTACAGATGTGGCTTATGTGGCTTAGATGCCCGAGGGATATACAGTTTGGAAAAAGGTTCTAAATATCAAGGATAATCTTGAATGGTTTTTAACTACTTGTGATTACAGAATGCTAAGCAGCCAGTAAAACTGCCACAGTAAAAAAAAAAAAAAAGAAAAGAAATTGTTGTCTTTCTGAGACCACTATTCAAATCATCTTAGGATCTGTGATTTC
This sequence comes from Neophocaena asiaeorientalis asiaeorientalis, assembly GCF_003031525.2. Lineage (NCBI taxonomy): Eukaryota > Metazoa > Chordata > Mammalia > Artiodactyla > Phocoenidae > Neophocaena > Neophocaena asiaeorientalis. The sequence continues at coordinate 758,387 of NW_020172778.1, forward strand.
AAGGAAGACAGGCCTAGTTTATTTCCAAGGGTGTAAACTGTAAACTCTCAACTAAGGTTTTCAGAGGCAGCTTCTCCAAGAATACAGCTGATAAATGAAGAGTCTACCACCATAGTGCTGTCATTCCACAAGCCCACAGGTTCAACATAAACAGGATGGTTTGGGAAGTCAAGCTAGTGAAGCCTGGGAACAAACAAATTAACAAGACACACTCATGGGCGTGTGGGCACTCACAGCATTTGTCATATAGACTTCTAAGAAGGAGCAGGAAGGCTGCTTTTTATCTGAGTACCAATGTGTCTTTGAAACCAGGAAAAAATGCTTCCATTCCTAGGCTAAAGAGAAACTGGACAGAGGTTTCAGAGAAAGAGTAAGAGTGTATTGTTCCCTTGAAATCTTTCGGTTTTGATGATACTGTAATCTTTGTCTTATGACTTGTGTTTTTATTCCCACTTGTGATAGCTATCATATAGCAGGGGTTACAGGAGAGCAAAACTTCCGTTTCCTAATAACTGACTGCACTGCCCCTCCTTGCTTACCAACAGTTGAATGAACAGTTATATCCGTTGAGCAATGAGTACGTGTGCATACATGGTTTGAATGAGCATTTTCCATTTCTGTAAAGACAAACCCCCAAAATCTGTTTGAAATTACTGTTGTTAGGACTGGAGATACCTAGCCTCTGAATTCTCATTTTTAGCTGTGCTCCAAGTAGATAGATTCTGAATCACTGACAAATGTGAGCTCATGAAGACCGTGATAATCTGCTAAACCTACACAAACTGGGTCCCTATTTTGCTAATAATTATTTCAGTTCTCTTGTAATTAACAACTTTTTAGTTGTATGTACTAACTCTAATTAAGTGACATATTTGGGATGAATTATTTTGCTTCTGAAAAATCCGTAAGAAAAGTTAACTGTAGGTTGGAGAAGTAGGTAATGAAAGGAAAAAAAAAAAAAACACAAAAGCAAAACTTGGACACCAAAAGAAAGAAAGCCTGTGTTGCATTTAATATTTGTAAAGCAGATTCCATATGGAGACTGCTTATTACAGCTAACTCACTTTGATTTCTGGAGTTTATCACATCATTTGTATAGGCCACAATTAACACATTGGTGTTCTGGTGGATGTTCATTTGTGTAGCTGTGAAACTTGACTATTAAAAAAAAAACCAACTAAAAAATTCATAACGAGAGCTAAAAAAAATACATGAAAGGAAGATTATTACTACCAATTTCATTAACTCTGTTTTCTTTTTTAAACCTAAAGATGAAAATAAAAGCAATATGGAACTCATACGTCTCTCAGGAATACTTTTTGTTCCTCAGAAAATTAATTTGCAACCGATTGAATTAAAATGGAAAGGCCCCAAGCAAATAGGCTCTTGTGGCAAAATCAGAGATGAAAAGCTTACAGGGAGAAAATAAACATCTACTAGTGCCTTTTTATTCTTGATTTCCAAAGCACACTGAAGGTGTCAGTTAATAATAAACCAAAAATTGCTCTTATCTTTTAAAAGAAAATCATTCAGTTCTTCAGTTTATATCTTAGCTGCTGACAAATACTATATTGGCAGTATATTTTATCTATTTATATAGTCAATGGTGTTTCTGTAACTTCCTTAAGCACCTCTCTAAGGCTTTTTCTAGAATACATGCTGTTGCACTATGCTGTGGGTGGGGCTATTTTGCAGCATAACCTTCATCTCCTTTGGTTTACCGGATAGAAAAATATAGTCTCAAATAAGATAGATGAGTGAATGAAGTGGTCTAGGTAGGAGGGAAGAATTGATTATGTTGAAGTAACCAACCTCAAATTTGAAACTAGAGTAGTTTAATGGGGAACTTTTTTTGAAATAGATCTTTATTGGAGTATAATTGCTTCACAATACTGTGTTAGTTTCTTTTGCACAACAAAGTGAGTCAGCCACATGCATACACATGTCCCCATATCCCCTCCCTCTTGAGCCTCCCTCCCACCCTCCCTATCCTATCCGTCTAGGTCATCATCACAAAGCACTGAGCTGATCTCCCTGTGCTATGCGGCTGCTTCCCAACAGCCAACTATTTTACATTCGGTAGTATATATATGTCACTGCTACTCTCACTTCACCCCAGCTTCTCCCTCCCACCCCGTGTCCTCAAGTCCATTCGCTATGTCCACATCTTTATTCCTGCCCTGCAACTAGGTGCATCAGTACCACTTTTTCTTTTTTTCTTTTTTTTTTTTTTAGAATCCATACATATGCGTTAGCATAGGGTATTTGTTTTTCCCTTTCTGACTTACTTCATTCTGTGTGACAGACTCTAGGTCCATCCACCTCACTACAAATAACTCAATTTCGTTTCATTTTATGGCTCAGTAATATTCCATTGTATTTATGTGCCACATCTTCTTTATCCATTCATCTGTCAGTGAACATTTAGGTTGGTTCCATGTCCTGGCTATTGTAAATAGTGCTTCAGTGAATATTGTGGTACATGTCTCTTTTTGAGTTATGGTTTTGTCAGGATATATGCCCAGTAGTGGGATTGCTGGGTCATATGGTAGTTCTATTTGTAGTTTTTTAAGGAACCTGCATACTGATTTCCATAGTGATTGTGTCAATTTACATTCCCACCAGCAGTGCAGGAGGGTTCCCTTTTCACCACACCCTCTCCAGCATTTGTTGTTTCTAGCTTTTTTGAAAATGGCCATTCTGACTGGTATGAGGTAATACCTCACTGTAGTTTTGATTTGCATTTCTCTAATGATTAGTGATGTTGAGCATCTTTTCATGTGCCTCTTGGCCATCTGTATGTCTTCCTTGGTACAATGTCTATTTAGGTCTTCCGCCCATTTTTTAACTGGATTGTTTGTTTTTTTGATATTGAGCTCCATGAGCTGTTTGTATATTTTGGAGATTAATCCTTTGTTGTTTCATTTGCAAATATTTTCTCCCATTCTGAGGGTTGTCTTTTTGTCTTGTTTATGCTTTCCTTTGCTGTGCCAAATCTTTTAAGTTTAAGTCCCATTTGTTTATTTTTGTTTTTATTTCTGTTAACTCTAGGAGGTGGGTCAAAAAAGATCTTGCTGTGGTTTATGTCAGATTGTTTTTCCTATGTTTTCCTCTAAGAGTTTTATAGTGTCAGGTCTTACATTTAAGTCTTTAATCCATTTGGAGTTTATTTTTGTGTATGGTGTTAGGGTGTGTTCTAATTTGATTCTTTTACATGTAGCTGTCTGGTTTTCTCAGCACCACTTATTGAAGAGGCTCTCTTCTCCATTGTATGTTCTTGCCTCATTTGCCATAAATTAGGTGCCCATGTGTGCGTGGGTTTATCTCTGGGCTTTCTATCCTGTACCATTGACCTATATTTCTGTTTTTGTGCCAGTACCATACTGTCTTGATTACTGTACGTTAGTGGGGAACTCTTTTAACTCCTTTCTAATGATGGTGATACTAACATATCAGTTGGAAAATGGGCAAAGTGAATAAACAGGCAGTTTGCAACGCAAGTTATATTATTGATTGGAGAAACAAATTAATGTTAAAATTCACTAATAATCCATAGAAAGTAAATTTTCAAAGAACTAATATGTTAACCTGTGAGATAACCATTTTTAAATGAAAGTATCCAAAGATGATACACTTGTAAAATGGGCAGCTCTGGTACACTGCTTGTACAAGTGCAAATTGGAACAATTATTTGGAGGGTAGTTTGTCATATGTTTCAAGAAAGATTCAAATATTTTAACTCAGTAACTCTAGTTTTGGATATATAACCTTAAATACATGTTTAAAAATATGTATTGAGTTTTTGGGTTTTGGGGGGTTTTTTTTGCGGTCCGCGGGCCTCTCACTGTTGTGGCCTCTTCCGTTGCAGAGCACAGGCTCTGGACGCGCAGGCCCAGTGGCCATGGTTCACGGGCCCAGCCGCTCCATGGCATGTGGGATCTTCCCAGACCGGGGCACGAACCCGTGTCCCCTGCATCGGCAGGCAGACTCTCAACCACTGTGCCACCAGGGAAGCCCGAGTTATTTTTAATAAAGAAAAATTGGTAAGGATATAAAAATACACAAAAAGTTAAATATGGTATTGTGTTGGATATGGTGATATGCTTTCCAAATCTCCCTGCAAGGAAGGATTTGTTGCCCCGGCTGCTGGGATTGCTATCAACAGACAGTTACATGTGGCAGTCTTCCGGCAAACGAACAGATTTCAGGTGGCTGCAGAAAGCCACCCTTCTCAAGGCAACCCATCTACTTTGACTTATAGAATTGGAGGTATAATGGGACAAATTTTAGGCCCAGAACTCAGTGTGGTGTGGACCAAGCTTGTTGTGGTGCCAGCACTGCAGCATGACTTTTCTCTCTACTCAATCCTGCTTTCTTCTGCCCCAGGTGTTGACCCTAAAACTCTCCTTCCTAAACATTCTACAATGTAAACTGAGTCTGAGTCAGCTTCTTCGAGAAGCCAACCTGCCACAGATATGTACAACCTATGAAAAATCTATAATTAATGGATTCTAATATAGAAATTATTTTAAGGAAAAGTTTATAGTAAAATAGAAGAGTATCTAGGTCTAGTGAAAAAAAACTCTCAGATGAATAATTATCCATCCATCCATCCATGTAAATCATACATGTGAACAAAAAAAAAAATGAAAAACACTAACATGAGATATGCTTCAATTTGACCAGTGGAGATGTTTTGTCTCTCCCTCCTTCCTTCCTTGTTTTTCCCCCTACTGATTATTGATGTGCATGTATTCCTTTAGTCATGGTCAAAACGGAAGGTTCTTTAAAAAAAAAATCATACTCAAGTTAAATGTTTTAAAAAGCACAGTGTCTGACAGGGCAAACAGGCTTTGTGTTTGCTCCTCTAGATATATTTATTTACATATATAATAGCTCTAATATCATTTGGCATACTGCCCGAGATGTTTTGCGATGTCTAATAATTTTACAACTAACTAGTGGGAGGTATAATACGTATTTTTAAAAATGAACTTTGGCTGGAGATAAAGCCATGTAGTATAGCATACAGCGCACATAAGTAACGCCAGTGAAGTGTAAGCTGGGTAAATTTTTCCCAGTGGTCCTCAGGATCTTGAATCGTATTCTTCTCTTTGAAACCTGAAATCTCTAGGAGCAATATTGCCTTCTTTGCCCCAGCTTAACTCACCATGGAAATATATGCGTATTTGCCCCAAAAGACAGCTGTGGACATCTAGCATGTAGTATCTAGAAGTGTTCGTGGGAATCACTTTACCCATCCCTATCTGCTCTTCTTTTTTTTTTTCTGGCTGCACCGTGTGGCTTATGGGATCTTAGTTCCCTGACCAGAGATTGAACCCACACCCTCAGCAGTGAAAGCTTAGAGTCCTAACTACTGGACCACTAGGGAATTCCCTCTATCTGCTCTTGATCTTGTCTCTGTAGATACTTTGATTTGTAGCTTACCGCTCCCTCCTGGTCTTTGTATCAGTCTTGGTCTATCTATTTTCCAGTTCTGTTCTGTACCAAACCGACCTGACTCTGTTAGCTGTTTGGCTCTGGGCAACAGTCTTGCTAAAGTTCTAACTCCACATTCTCTTACTGGCCCCAGTAAGTAAAACCTAACCCTGACCACATGAGAGACAGTGAGACGCATATACCTCTCTCTAGAGTTTTTATTTTTCCCCCAATCTGAGCTGACCCAAAGGCCTGTCATTTCACAGTCTTTATCAGGCTGAAGAAAAACGGCCAGAAAATACTCTACAAAATTAAAGAGTGAAGTGACCATTTGTAAATGCACCAAGTATTACAAATGTAATCTTTTGGCAAACATGCCTGAAAATATAAAATAAAAATCATTCTTATTCAGGTGAAAGAACGCCCAGAGTGACATGCTTTCCTAAGAAACACTGAATATGAATGAGGTTTCATTTTTTTTAAGTGCCTGATTCAAAAAAGAAGTTTTTAAAATAGATAATACATTCACATTTTAAACTTAAATTTCCCGTGCACCCTTCTAGACGTAGTCTCTCTCTCTATAACCTGCTGTCTATTACTAACGTGATCTTGCTTCAAGAGGGCAGGGCCATAGAGCCGTGGTCTGTTTTGTCCACAGTTTTTTCCCCAACATCTAGCACAGTGCCAGGCACATGGTAGGTGCTCAATAAATATTTGTAAAATAAAATACGGGTATTATTCTTGTCTCTGTAATCTCTTTTTTTCCTACCTTCAAATCTATCTAGCAAATTTGGTTGATTCACCTACAGGAATGTTTATCAGCTTTATTGCTTCTTCATAGTTCCTATAATCACAATCCAACCTTAGATTCTTATCGACCTATGTCTTAGACTGTTAAATCTTTCTAAAAGTTCTTCGTACTTTCTAGCATACAGGTAACCAGCTATGCAGAGAGGGAGGCAGTGTAGCCGCATAGCGAAGAGCCGTGGGTTGGTCAGTCTGCTGGAGTTCATATTCCAGCTCTGCCTCTTATAAGCTTTGTGGTGGTCCTAACTTATTTGAAGCAGAGGGCTATTTCTTTTTATTTTTTTTTTGAAATTTTGAATTTTATTTTACTTTTTTACACAGCAGGTTCTTATTAGTTATCTATTTTATACAGATTAGTATGTATATGTCACTCCCAAGCTCCCAATTCATCCCACCCCCCGCACCACCACCACTTTCCCCTCTTGGTGTCCATACGTTTGTTCTCTACATCTGTGTCTCTATTTCTGGAGGCCTATTTCTTTTGATGCAGTGGCTATAGGGAGAAGGAAAAATCACATTTACCCAAATGTGAATTGATTCTAAATTTTAAAAATTGATCTCTATAACTGATGTTATAATCGAAGTCTAAATTCCAGCCAAGGATGAGATAAGCAAGATGATAGTACTATTCAACAGCTGGTTGATGATAAATCTTTCAAAGAGGCAATAGAGTGCTGGTTTATTCGGGCTTGGGAAGATGCGTCTTTCTCTCTAAGTGCTAATAACACCTGGTTCTTCAAAGTACCAATTAGAGAGAATGGTAAAACAGACTTACGTTAGCTCCTCCAAGATATAATAATTCTCACTGATGTGTGAAGTGATAAAAATATTTTGCTTTTAGTTGGAGTTTGGAGCTTAGCCATTAATGTAGGCATGCCTACATTTTCCTACTGCTTCCCTAAATGTGAGAATTTAAGTAACACTTAAAGATGTTTGCATGGCTTATGAAATTAAAACTTGGACAACTTTCTATCAAATTCTCATCTCTTCTCTCTGTGAGTCCTGGTTATGTGAACGAACACAGAAATTTGATTTGGATTCCACAGTGTAGGTTTCTTATTGGTGTAGCCAAGGTATTAGATGAGTGATAAATAGGCGTGTTTAGTTTGCAGGTGAGGTTTTTTGGTTTGTTTGTTGTTTTGTTTTTAATCCACGAATTGACGACAGGGAGTTGACCAGATAAATGCTTTTAGGAAGCCGTTTCCTGACAAGTTTGGCATGACTCATGATCTCTCAGCAGGGCTGGCAAGCTCAAGACCAAGATTCGGCTACTTTTCCAGTAAAAATAAATGTGAACAGAGACTGAAGCACTGAAGGTTACTTTTAACATAATCAATTTTTGCTGGCTGTACTGGGCTCTTCCCTATTTGAACTACTCTTATTTGAAAGATGCTGTTTCTTAACCAACTCATTCTCAAACAGGAAATGATTTCATACTTTATTGAAATCAAATGTATATTCTGAAGTAGTTAGCCTTTCTCTAAATATATCTCTGAAACAAAGTTAATCTCTTAGGTAACGTTTTATTTTTTAAACATTTAAAAAAAGTTATTTATTTATTTTTGGCTGTGTTGGGTCTTCGTTGCTGCATGCAGGCTTTCTCCAGTTGCGACAGCGGGGGCTATTTTTTTTTTTTTTTTGCTGTACCCGGGCCTCTCACTGTTGTGGCCTCTCCCATTGCAGAGCACAGGCTCCGGACGCACAGGCTCAGCGGCCATGGCTCACGGGCCTAGCTGCTCCGCCGCATGTGGGATCTTCCCAGACCGGGGCACGAACCCGTGTCCTCTGCATCAGCAGGCGGACTCTCAACCACTGCGCCACCAGGGAAGCCCGGGGCTACTCTTTGTGGCGGTGTGCAAGCTTCTCATTGCGTTTGCTTCTCTTGTTGTGGAGGCCGGGCTACGGGCTTCAGTAGTTGCAGCATGTGGGCTCAGTACTTGTGGCTCGTGGACTCTAGAGCGCAGGCTCAGTAGTTGTGGTGCACGGACTTAGTTGCTCGGCGGCATGTGGGATCTTCCCAGACCAGGGTTTCAACCCGTGTCCCCTTTATTGGCAGGTGGATTCTTAACCACTGCACCACCAGGGAAGCCCTAGGTAACATTTGTTAATGAAGTTAAAATTCTAATTTAGGGGTGGGCAAACTGTCCCACAAGACAAATCTGGCCTGCTTTATACAGCCTGTAAACTAAGACTGGGTTAACATTTTTCAATGGTTGAAAACAATAAAAAGAAGCATTAATGTTTTGTGATGTGAAAATTATTTGAAATTCAAATTTTAGTGTTCATAAATAAAATTTTATTGGAACATAGACATACTCATTTACATGTTGTCTATGGCTGCTTTCATGCTTCAATGGCTAAGTTGAGTAGAGCCGACAGAGACTTGCAAAGCTTGAAATATTTACTATCCGGATTTCTACAGAAAAAGTACACTTACCCTGTTTTAATTTAATCACTTTTTACTGTGAAGAGAGGAAAATAGTTTGTCATTTTGTGATGAAGAAGAATCAAATGAACACATATAATCTACAGTGATTATAGTACTCTATGGAGGAAGGACTTTGTTGGTTTAGTGAAAGGGAAAATAAAAACCATGGGTAGATATTTTAAAAACATGGATAGGTAAAAATGAATATAAGTTATCATTGGCTATGCCTCATTAAGCAATCAATTCATTGATCCTCCCTATTATTTTTCTCAAAAAAATAAAAATGATAAAGGCAGGAGCAAATAGCTATGGTTCAGTAATTAGGGGCAAAAAGTGAATCTACTTTTTATCTCTGCAAGTGTGAGCTCTGCAAGGGCAGGGACTGCTGCTTTCTCCCTGTGACTTAAGGACTTAGTGTATTTAGCAGAAGGCCGCTGACTGAATAGTCTACAGTGGGCATTTTGGTGAACGTCATTTGGTTGGCTGATGAAAGGAAGGCACCTCTGAAGAAAGGTTGCAAGAGAAACTGAAAATAAGAGGCATTTTCCTTAGAAAACAGAAGGAGCAGAAAACTTTTTTCTCCCCCATTTATTCACCAGCCTGGGCTTTACCTCAGTAACCTGTTTGTCCATCAGTCTCTTTCTACAGACTCATGGATTTAATTCATGTACTGTGACTCTCTTTTATATCAGAGTCATTACTCTTGTTTATAATTTATAGACTTTAATTTTTGCTTCCAGATAAATGATACGGTTTTTCTTGACCTTTTATATGTTACGTAAGTGCTTTTGAACACTCAGTCACATTACCTACAAGGGGGTAAGATAACTACACAGCAGTGGTAGCAAGGCAGTCTCTGAACGAAAATCCCATCTCTTCCCAGCAGTGTGGTACTGTGGAAAGAGCATCAGACTCTTAATTGACACAATTGCTTTCTAGCTCTTTCTCTTCCATTGATGTGCTCTGTATCCTGGGCATATTATTTTACTTCTCTAGGCCTAAATTTCTTTGTCTGTAAAATAAAATAAGAGATAAGGCTAAATTGGTGGGGGTTTTTTAAATAACATAACAATTTTTATTTAAATTATTTAGTGTACCCAAAGATAGTAAAAAAAAAAATTAAAGAAGTTATTATGTTAGTATGGATTTACGTTTTAATCCAGATTCATAACATTTACTCTCACCGTCAAAAATAAAAACACAAAGCAATATATTAGTGATCTCTAAAGTGCTCAGATATGATTCTAGTTCACAGTTGAGTGTGTATTTTCAAGTACAGCTTTAAAAATAGTTAAAATACATAGGACAAATTCTATTGGAATCAAGTCTTTGCAGAAGCCTGAGGCACCTGTGTTGAACTTTTGAAAGGCCTCTATAGTATGTCCTCTGACCATTCCTTCTGAAGAGCTGCATACTACCAGTTACTTTCTCAAGAAATGATTTCACAGTATTAGAGTGTGCAGGACTCACTTATGATTTAATGTACTAATACTGGAAAAAAACCCTTGAATGTCACTTCACCCACTGTCCTCACTTTCTAATAATCCCTCTGTCCATAATACTTCTTCATACTTAGCACTATATGGTAGGGGCTGGGAATAAAATGGTGAGCAAGACATATTCCTTGGTCTCAAGGACCTACTAGATTTTCTCTTTTACAACTGTAACTCCTCTTGGGTTTCAGATTTCACTTGATTCCACCGTCTAGTCACACTAGCTGGAAAACTTGGGATCATTTTACATTCCCCTCTCTCCCTTTACCCCTACACAGAACCAAGTCCTATTTCTTAAATATTTTTTTTCTATTTCTACTGCTGCAATTCTATTTCAGAGCTTCGTCAACTTTTACCCAAACTATTAAAATAGCTGTGATTCACCTTGATTCCTCCTGTTTTGTTCTCATCTACAATGTTGGCAAAAGTGATCAATGTAAAATCTAAATTTGATCATAGGACTGGCTAAAACCCTTCTAAGGATGCCTAAGGTGCATAAAATACAGCCCATACCCTCTACAGTGGATTAACGCAGTTTATGAATATCACTGTGATGGGGACCTGTTTTAGCTTGGGTTGCTATAACAAATACCATAGATTGAGTGGCTTAAACAACAGATATTTATTTTCACAGGTCTAGAGGCTGGGAAATCCAAGATTATGGCACTGGTCAATTTGGTTCTGGTGAGGGCCCTCTTATTTGTAGATGGACATCTTCTTGCTGTATCCTCATATGACACAGAGAATTTCAGGTCTCAATTTCATGTCTCTTTTGTATAAGGGCATTAATCCCATCATGATGGCATCACCCTTATGATGTAATCTAACCCTAATTAACCTCCCGGAAGTTCCCACCTCCAAATAGGGCAGGTTAGGGCACATTCATCATCTTAGGAGTCTGTGGCTCCTTCTGTGGGGAGGGGAGAGAGCATATTGGGGGTTGGGGGGCAATTTGAAGAGCAGCGAGGGAGAGGTTAGGGATGGCTGAGAGCTCCTAACCTGAGAGAAGGCACCACAATAGGCAGCAACATCTGTGTGGAAAGCTGGATCAACTGGTCAGTAGGGGAAAGTGGGGAGGAGGCACTGGGTTGGCTTCTTGGGGAGGGGTCCGACCTTGGCCTGGGTGAGCTCTTGAGCATACCTGGTGTTCCCAAGCAGATGATACCCACCACCAACATTGGGAGGACAATCTGTCTGCATCAACCCACCAATTGAAATGCTAATCTCTTCCTGAAACACCCTCCCAGGCATAACTAGAAATGTTTAACCAGCTATCTGGTCATCCCATGGTCCAGTCAAGTTGACGCATAAAATTAACCATAACAGAACTCTCCTTACTTCTTCTAGATTCGTTTCTCATCACTCTTCATCTCTCTCTTTATACTCAAGCAAAAGTGAGCTTTATAGTTATGAGACATGTTATTTTATCCATTCAGCAAGCTTTCACTGAATCTCTGTCCTGGGCCAGAAAGGATGCAAAAGGCTGGGGAGAAAATGCAGTGGAAGTCACAACTGCTCTCCTCAAGGAACTTATATACTTGTCATGGACACTGTCCAGATTCTCTACCACTCCCGCATCAGGATTAGAGCATTCGTGTGCTCATGCCCTATCTGCTGGAAGTCTTGGTGACTGACACCTCTTAGATGAGCCCCTCCTGGAAATTGCCCTCAGCTAAAGAGACATAACCCACTCCATTGACTGGTTGATGCTGGGATTTCAAGGCCACTTTCCTCTAGGAGGGCAAACCCTGAGCAACCATCCCAACTGCAGATTCCTTGTGGGATTGGTTGAGGACTGTGCTCTAACTGCAATCACAGCCAAACTCTTCCATTTGCTTAATTCTTTCCACACCCCTCATAGAAGGTGTTCTCAAAGAGTGCTCTCTCATAAACCTCCTTCATGCAAATCTCTCTCTCCCGGGGTCTGTTTTCTGAGACATCTGATTTGTGGCAAAAATCTACTGGGAGAGAAAGAGAGATAAGCCACTATACCATACCATTCCCCAGGAAAATAGGATATGGTTTTAAATTTTATTTCAAATTACACAAGTATAATATAAATGCAGTCTCATTTTTAAAAGAAATTTTATAGAGAAGGATAGAGACTCCTTTGATTTACACCTCTAGCCTCTTATTTCAAACTTTTAAAAAAGGATGCACAATTGTCCATGTGTGGTTTGTAATGTACAGCGTCAGGGGCTAGTAGGAATAAAGGCTCAATAAATGTTAGTGATGAACTTGATGAGCAGTGCCAAGGGGAGTGTTGGGTAATACATCTTCAAGATTGCTCCCAGAGAACTCATATCTATAGGAAGCTAGGTGCCCAAGCCTGAGTCCTTTCATATAAAATGATTTGTTATGTTTAGAGTCAATTTTATGAAACCATGCTTTTGACCGTTCTCAAGAGTTTAATATGTGTATGCACTGTTTGCCTTTGCTCACTGTTGTGTCACTGTGAATAACTGACTTTGCTGATTAACACTGATGGCAAATTTTTCTTGGAAAGATTTTGTCATCTCTTCACTTGTCATCTTAAGGCTTTATTTCAAGTGTCCTTGAAAAGACTCTATTTTAAGCTGTCAAAGTGTCATCTTAAATATTAATGATTATAATGTTTTGTACTCTTTTTCTGTAAAGGGTACAACTTTCATAAAAAACACACCAAAAGAAATTTGTCCGTTAAAACTATCCTTGAAGTCATAAATTCTCCAGTCTTTTTGGAAAGTGAAGTAATCCCGAGGAGATCTTTCTTTAATAAGGTCTACTCAGGAAACAATAATGAGTTCTGGAGCTGGTTTTGATGTCCTGTTTCTAAGAAGTAGTTTTCTCTATAAGAGAATGAAAGAGAGGAAGGAAGTGGTAAGAACCTTGAGAAATGGGATAGCATCTTATATATCCTTGTGTTCCTAATACTTAATTCAGTAGCTGACATACATTCAGTGCCCGGATATTTTTTGAATTAACGAATGAGGCTCTGGATCAGACACTTTATTCTGCCTTATTTAGTTCTCACGAAACCTCTTTACTTTGTTTACAGTTTTGGTTTGGATAGAACTTAATAGCAAATGGTGGATGGTTTGAATATAAAACATCCTACCCAAGAGAGTTTTTCTCTTCTAAAATGTGTGTGTTTGTTTTCCTAGTGTAGTCATGGACTAGGACTGAGAATATTTTATTTCTTCTTATTATTTTTTCTTTTGAAGACATATTGGTATTTACTTTGGAATTAAAGAATGTGAATGGGCAGAATCATGTAGATTTTTTAAGAAGACTCAAGAAACTTTAGAATTTTAAGGATGATGATTTCTCTGCATTTGTTTGACAGATGAATTGATTAATAATTGTAAAAATGAAACGTTCTTCTTAGATTTATAAGAGAAAAAAAGGGAGCTGTATTTTCGAAATCTTTTGTTCCCCAGAGGATTCTCCCCAGTCTAACTCCCATAAAATAACATGTTTGAAAACTGGAAGAGGATTAAGGTGTCTTCAGGAAAATTGATTGTGCTGAAGGCAAAGATGAATTTCTTTGACTTAAGATTGATTTAAGACATTGAAAAAGGACAATTAAAATTTATGGAATTTGATTCAAAATATAGTCACTGTCTCATCAACTTCGGAGATTGCAGGCTGTTGGGAACCCAGGCTCAAGAGTGATACTTGTTTTTTTTTGCTCTGACAGTAAGGTCACAGTAAATGTCCAAAAAGCTCCCCCATGGAAATTGTACGGTAATAACATTGTCTCATGGTGCTTTATCTCTCAATGTAAGGAAATTGCAAAAACTTCATGCAAAAGTTATTTCTTGGGCTTCCCTGATGGCGCAGTGGTTGAGAGTCCGCCTGCCGATGCAGGGTACACGGGTTCATGCCCCGGTCCGGGAAGATCCCACATGCCGCGGAGCGGCTAGGCCTGTGAGCCATGGCCACTGGGCCTGCGCGTCCGGAGCCTGTGCTCCGCAACGGGAGAGGCCACAGCAGTAAGAGGTCCGCGTACCGCAAAAAAAAAAAAAAAGTTACTTCTTGTTTGAAAATAAAAATATGAAAAGTTTACGCTTGCAGAGACTCCTCATCTCACAGTCAGAGCAATATAAAATTATGTGAATCTCCTTATTATAGTAGAGAACAAATTCTGAGAATGAACTTGCTAGTGAGCGTTAAGCTAATTGAAGACCTTGAAAGCAGAAGAAAGAGCACTAACCAAGGTCCAGTTTTGTAAAACAGTATGGTGCCTATGAAGAGTATTTTAACATGATGAGGGTGTAAAGCCTATGATTGGGAGGAAAGAGGAAGAATCAAATGCAACAATGGCAATGTATTTTTTCCTCTTTACAAAGAAAGAGATTCAGATCCAGATGAAATCATCTGCCGAATATGTGAGAGATACCTTACATGAAAGATTTTTTAAAGGGTAAGTACTATCTCTGTAAATCACCATGCATTACAAATCTTATTAGATCTCTGGTAACATAGTATGACAAGATGTAATGAGGCAAGATGTCCTTATCAGTTCAAACTTTTAATATGAGGGTCCTGCCATCAGAATGTGTAACCCAATACATTTTTAATCAACTCACTTATTATATCATGCTTTCATCCATTTGCTTTTGACCACAGTATTATCCAAATTAGACTGACATTACTTTTTTCATGATCACATAGCATGAGCCATGCTGAGATATAAGGAAAGGAGGATAATTGAAGTGACTTCAAGAAAAAGCTTGAGTAAAGCAGTAGGATGGAGAGCAGGTTACAGAAAATAGTGTCTTTAAAGGGAACAATAACCAAAGAGACTTGGGGAAACTGAGCAGTGAGTGTTTGGGGGGATGGTAAGTCCAGTCCAGACCTGACTATCTTTCAGGAAGTATGACTGGACAACTTTTCGTTCTGAGAAGAGACTGTTGCTATTGGAGGGAAGGGTCAAACCTGGAAGATACTTGGGGACAGATTCTTATACTTTGAGCTGTTGCTTCTGCTTTTGCAGTTACTCCTTATTCACACCACTGGGCATTCCACATTCCTACCTGGTCTGTCTACTCAAAAACTTCCTTACTTTCTCATTCATGGAGACAGTTGAAGCTGTAAAGAGTGTTTCTTCATAAATGTTCACTTTCTCACTGTTATCAATGGCCTGAAGCTATCCACTCATCATTCTTCCTCCTTACAAGCATGGCCTTGGGAATTTTCTTTAGGGCTTCCACTCAGTTCCATAAATGCTGATGTGTGCTTCTTGTATGTCCCATTCCTGTGGAGGGGCAGACAGTGTGGCAGACGCCACTAATTGTCGACCTAATATCCATCCTTCCCTCCTGTCTTCATTAGAGAGCTCACATTTTGTTTGGTGCAGCAATGTGTCTGTCTGAAAACCTTGCCTTACCAGGGTTTTCTTATAGACAGACCAATGGACACTCTTCTGACCTTTGCAGTGTCATTAAGAATCTGCTGCAAATTTCTGAGAAAGGTTTTCCTTTCCCAATAAGTCCTAACCCTTTCTTCTCTATCTTTCCTCTTGCTGGAAATGGAACAGCCATTGTGACAATGAGATGGCAGCAAAAAAAAAGAGAAACGCGTAATGATGGCAGAGTGGAAAGCAGAGAAATGCATGGAACACTGATTGTATTGTGAAGCCCGAGCTACAAACCTGGACTGTCTACCTGCAGACAGTTCTTGTTACATGAGCAAAAATTTGTTTGGAGGAAAAGTATACTTGGAAGAAAAATACACAAAATACATTCTTCTTCTTTAGATAAGAAAAATATATTTAGTTGGGATTTTGTGTCATGTAGTCCCTAAAAACTCCAGTACATATAGGATTTGGTTCCTGTATTTAGGGTTTTGAAAGTTAAAAAAAAAAAAAAAAGTTATGGAGTGAGGTAGAAAAGGGGAGAAGACAGGGCTACAGGCTATTTGAGGAGTCATATTGCAGGATGGACAGAGCTGGCAACCCTTGTTCAGTATTTGGCCAAACTGCTTCCTGTTGTTCCTTAGGAAACTTAACCGTGGGCTGACCAGGACTGTAGTTTGAGAAGAAATGGTAGAAAAGTGTGTGTTTCTGGATGCAGTTCTGGATGCTCTTAGGAAACAAAAAGGATGAACTTGAACTAGAGCCACTCACTCTGTCCCAGAGATGGGAACATCATAGCTCTTAGACGGTGGCTTGAAAACGTCTTTGTGGTTGTCAGTGGTGTCTGACTGTTCAACCTGGGAAGGCAGTCCTCAGGTACCCGAACATGTACCCAGAAGAAGTATGCTGCTAAACCTCTGGAGCCTCCAGGAAGTGCTTCCTTCCTCCAAAATGCTCACATCAGGTGTGGCCATGAAGGGTGATGAAAGGGAGATTCTCCAAGAGGGCTGGTCATGAGAGCAATGGACAAAGGGGATCCAACCAGAGAGATACTAGGGGCAGAGACAGTGAAGGAGTGGTCCCCACGACCAGGGCAGTGAGTCCATGCAATTGTTGCCCAGTTGGTATGCTTCCCGGTTACAACCCTGTTCTGAATGTAAGTCTTTATTTGTTTGTTTGTACTTTTCATACTGGGTGTGTTGAGGGCAGATAACATTTTTATGCATTCAAGGTTGTCAGACATGCAGATCTATTACAGTACCAAAAGAACCTGAGATTTGAACTGGGTATATACCAGCTTATGTAAGACTTTGGGATTATGTCCGTTGGGGAAAAGGAGAAAATGTGTATCTCAATGTTGTGTAGACACAGGTTTGAAATATGTCACATATTACTGTCTGATCAATATACATACTCATTTCCCTTTTAAAAGAACCTCAGTTTTGGAGGGAAGATCAAAAATGTGCACAGCCTTACAATTTGTCTTCCCAGACTCCCTGGGAGATAGTGGTGTTACATAGTTCTGACAGTGAGATTTAAGCAAATATCAGCCAGCTGATCTGCTTCCTTGATGAAGCTATTTCTCCTCCCTCTTCCTTCTCCTTTCTTGTTTTTATGGTGGCAAGTGTGAGGGTAGAAGCCACCTGTGAAAAACAGCAGAGTGAAATGAGGAAAGGTAGAGAGGCATGGCTGATGTTGTGTGGTCAAGACACCAGCCCCAGACGGTCAAGTCCACACTTTTTCTTATACAAGGGAGAAAAAAATCACTAGATTTAGTCACTGGAGTAGGCTTTTTGTTACATGCAGCAAAACAACAACCCTAACCGATATGTACAGATCACAGGCTTTCCATACATTTCAGATCTAATGACCCAGCGTGAGGAGACTTCCTAGAGGTCTTATTCCCATAAAAATCTCCCTCCTCTTCAGCCTTTCAATATCTATCTTCTTTCCTGATGCTCGTTCTGTTCTGCCCTCAAATATTCTGTAAGGCACCAACTCCATCAGCTATATTTTTAATATTTTTACACAAACAACATACATCTACATTCTCATTATGAAATATTCACATAATATAGAACAACTAACTTTATGTGTTCTTTTCTTTTCATTGACTAAATCTGTAAAGTGAATATCTGCAACTCAAAATTTTCTCCCAATGGTTATCTTAATTCTTGGAAATCTGGTGTCTGCCCTCGCCATGCCACTGAAGGAAGCGGTTGGCTGGGGACTTGGATACTCCTAGATGATATCTTTCAGAGATAATGCTGAATCGGCCATAAATGTGCAGCTTTTACAGGCCTGCGCCAGTGTGCTGTGGGATTTAAAACAGGCCCAGAGGTATTCAAAATAGGCCCTTAACTATGCACTCATCTCCCTTGTTGTTCCCACAAATCATGGTTGGTCAAGTAAGTCACAAACTTCTCTTTCTATATCCACAAATCATTTGGTTTAGTAAAAATGCCCTCATTTATGAGAATAATTTGCAAAGGCTAATACTAATAATTCCCAGTTTTAAAAACCCCAAATAAAACATAGCAAGTGTAATATGCCAATATTCATCTTACATAAAATTCAGTGAGTAACTGTAAAAGACTTCTTAAAACTGCCAGACTAAATTAATTTAAAAATCAAAATTTTTTAACGCAAATATTTCATATAGATCCTTTTATTTTTCTTAGACCTCTGGACTTTGGCATTTCACTAGTGTTAGTGTCCTACTTTTTCTAACTTACTGCAAGATGTGTCAAACTAGTTAGCAATGTGTTTAGAAATTGCTAAGACTTACTTGAGAACTGTTTTAGGTCTTTAAAAAAAAAGACAATAATGAATAACAATTATATATAGAAACTAAGCAGAATTGGCTTCAAAAACTCAGGTTTTCATTTTGTATACTGGTTTTAGTATTACTTTTTGCAAACACCCTCCCCATTGCCTCTCAACTGGTGATCAATAAATGTTAAGAAAACAACAATATTTGACAGCACAGGTCTTCATTTGTCGTACGTTTCTGGGCCAGAATGGATATCAATTTTGATTCACTGCTTTTGGAACAGCTAGAGCAGAATGGATTAGATTAGCAGGCATGAATAAATCTTAATTTTGTTGAGATTTATACTTGTCCCATGATAAACACAGATAAATCCTCCTTTATCCAACCAGTTGCATTGATTTGGATCTTGCAAAAGTTAAATGTCAGGCTGAAATTAAATTTGTGGTGACATAGTAAATGTAACTTCAGATACCGATGGTGTAGGTCAGTACATGGCTAGTGGAGACAGCAGGAGAACTCTACTGGCCGATAAATAGTTTGCTCAAGTATATAATCATGCAAAATGTACATGCACTCGTGGAACTGGAAAAACAGGAGCTCTTTTCAGACTTAAAAATTGTAGACTTAAGAATTAGCTAACATCTTCAGTTGATTATGCAACACTGGCCCTTGGAATCAGGAGGATGATTTATCATTCATTATAAAACTGGAACTAAACTTTAAAGCTGTTTTTCTAAGAAATTGTGGTTGCATCTGTGGAAGGGAGCCAAGAGAATGGGAGAGAGACTGTTTTTCACAGTATATCTTCTGTAAAATTTGAATTTCATATCATGTGCATATAACACCTATTCAAATAACTGAAAAATAGAAAGGAGAATAAAAACCAAAACAAAGTAAAATAAAGATAAACCAGTGCTTCCTATTTAGAAAGAAACTCCAACAGCTTTAACATTTATGAAGAATTTACATGATGGCACCTCCTGTCCTGTTAACATCACTTCCTGTACTCAGCCTATACCCTTTGTTCTCTTTGTACATTGTATTTTTCATGGTCCTCTCTGTATTTTAACACTCAAAGTTATTTTGAGTGTAGTGATTTTTGCCTTCTCTAGATATTATTTCTCTAGGATATTTCACAATACTTTGCATATAGAAGGAATTCATTAAGTACTTGAAAAATAACTGAGAAACAAACTGCTCATTTGCTCATCACTAGCCTCTTAGTACAGAACCAAACTTGACAGCACTATAGTGGGACTGGTAAATGTGTGTCCAGCAAAAGGCAGCAGACATTTGATAGACATTGAATATTTAACAGTCAAGACCTCCATATAAGGGTCAAGGAAGGCATGGTTTATGTTGTTAAAGAAAAGCTAGGAAATCTGCCAGTCAGAGGTCATCAAGAGGGAAGAAGTCAATAGGTGCTGAAAATTTAGACTAGTCAGGAGATTGAGAGGGTTGTATGTGGAAGGGACAGCATTACAGAGCAGAGAACATGAATTTGGATCCCATAGGAGAGCCTCTCCCGACATTTATCTTACTGTAGTGTAAATATTAAATTTTGTCTAGCTCTGCATTGGTAGGGGACTGCAGTGGGGCTGGTTGAAGAAATGGTGGAATGCAAGAGTCATAAGATTATAAAATCAAAGAATATCAGGGCTGAAAGGGGACATAAAGATTCCCTAAGTCTAGTTTTTCTCATTTTATAGATGAAGAAACTGAGCCCAGTGGAGGTTAACTGACTCAGGAATGTAGGGGTTAAGTGAAGACTGGATTTTCAAGTTCACATTTTTCAGTATCCCATTGTCACATTCGTTTTCTGAGACTCACGCTCATATTTCCAGGTGATCAGGGAGAATTTTTCAGTAGACTCATTGAGGGTTACAAATAGCAATATCAGGAGTCTGATAATAAGAATGTTGGGATACCTCTTCTGGAATGAGTAGCTTATCCTGGGGTGCTTAAGGGTGTGTCTGGTTTTCACACAGGTGAAAGTGAATTGACATCAAATAAAAACTAGGAAGTTGTAATGCCAAAAAGATTGGGGGTAAAAACTTCTGAATAACTGCCTCAGGCTTTTAGGAGCCGTCTCTAAAATAAGAGAGTCCCACAAACTCCTTTGGCATCCTTTTGGAAGATTGTGTTGTAGGACATTAATGCCAAAGAGAAAACAGTGAAGAGAATGTCTTCAAAGAATTGGGTATTAGACATGCATGATTCAGAGTAACTGTTTCCAAGGTTAGTTATTGGTTTTATTTTTCTGCTTTTATTTTTGTTCACTCAACTGACTGCTTATTTGAAGTGTTGAAAGGTTATATTGTTTATTGTTGTTACGCTAATTTCATTATGGCAATAATTTTCCACAGAAGTGTCATACAGGTAGAGTATTTTTGCATAGATGACTCCACCATCTTAATCCATTTCTGCATGAATTTATATGGGTTGACCAAAAAGTCCGTTTGGGTTTTTCCATAACATCTTATGGAAAAACCCAAACGGACTTTTTGGCCAACCCAATGTTTAATGAACCCCTCAGAGAAATCTTTAATTGCTTAGCAGGAAATGTGACTTGAATTACTATACTCTTGCTAATAGATCCCACTCTGGGAGTCCCATGGGTCCACTCCAGCCTTAAACTTCACACCTCTGTGAATCTCAGTCAGACTGACTGCTAAAGGCCAATTTGCATATAGATTAGCTGTCTCCAGCCACCTCCAGGAAATGACTATCAAGAATGAAGCAAGAGCCAGAAGCAGCTAGGTCTTTCTGAAATGTTGGATAATAAAAGTGAAGTATTGGATATTGTCAAGAGAAGTGCGGAGAGTGTGAAAGCAAAAGCCATCAAGAACACCTCTTTGTTGCCGTTTCCTCCTCCGATTTCCTGGAGGGAGGTTTGGGCTGAGTAGAAACTAAAAATCTTTCAAGGACAGAATGTCATCAGGCAGTTGAAGGCTGATATCTACAGAAGTGCTGATCTTCAACTTGAAGCCATTCATTGTAATACAGGAACCAGATGAAAGTATACAAGACTGCACAGCAACCACAGAGCTATAATGTCTCAAGATTTTCAGCCTGGCCTTGACACCGTTGAAATATTTGAAAGGCACTGCAAGGAAAAATTAATCTATTTAAAGTTGCCCATGCCTATATTGCTACTACTGCAAGATGTTAAGACTCTGACTTGTCTTCTTTCCTAGTTGATTTGCACACTTAGCATTGATGATAAATAATATTAATTGCAGAAAGTTATTTCATTGACTTCACTGCAGTGCAACAGCCTAAGGTAGCACCATACACTGGCCTTTCAGCCAAAGATAAATAAGTTCTGCACTGAGTATAGGAGAGAAAGCAAACCCTTCAATCTCCATTACTTACAAGAGGTTGGGAAGACTTGGCATTTTAAGAAAACTTTCTGTATTTACGGCCCTTTGTCCCTAAAGAAGACTCAAAAAGATTTTTTTAACTACCTCAGAAGCTGCCTTTATGTGATGTAAGCCTTGTTCCATGAGAGCCAAGTGTTTTCCATCCATGTGGTATTAATAGCCTCTTAGCATTTTCTTTCTCCTACAGTGTTTGTTACAGTATCATTCCCAAAGCTTGGCAGATGCCTTGAGCTTAATAAAATAATGGTTATTATTTGGGGGTCTCCCCAGGTGAAGAATTATTCTTATGCATCAGACTTCAATCATTACAAATTCCATTTAAAGGTTCCTTTCTCTTTATTTGTAGTCACCCTTATCAAATATAGTTTCAATTAATAAGCTGGAAGAATGGCATTAGGATGTGGGGAAAAATTTGTCCACCAGTAGAGACACTAGCATCCCAGGAAACAGTCATTATAACTCTGAAATAATGAGAATAAAAATAAGCCTCTGTTGGGAATTCCCTGGTGGTCCAGTGGTTAGGACTCGACACTTTCACTACCGAAGGCCGGGGTTCAATCCCTGGTGGGGGAATTGAGATCCCACAAGCTGTGCAGCACAGCCAAAGGAGCGGGGGAAGCCTCTGTTATGTTCCAATAGCAGGCTGAGGAGTTTAGTTATATTTCATAAAATGACTTTCTGAGGTAGGCTTCTACAATGTCTTTTTAAAGATGAGCAGAATAAGGCTTAGTAGCCCAGCCACTAAGTGACTGAATTGGAATTGAAACTCAAGAACGTCTGAGCTGACTTCAAAGTTCTTCCTGTTGTGTTACACTGTGCTTCTTATGTCAACATGAAAATTACAGACATGTCAAAAGTTGAGAAATCTTGTGAAGATTTTCATCTATTTCTTCTCTTTTTTCCTCCTCTCTCCTCTCCTCCCACCTGACTTAAATGAAATGAAAAATAATCAGTTGATATTATGGTTGATACAGAATGCAGTAGCTATTCAGTAGATATTTATTGTTGTTTTTGGTTGCTTTGAATGTCTTATAAAAGACTAGATAAATACATATGACCTCAAACACCAGATCACTTGTATAATGAGTTCAAGTCTGACTAGTACATACAGAGATGTAATTTTAGAGATACTTCTGAGTAGGAAAGATGAAAGGTTTAGAATGGGTGTCTGAATTTTTCAGTACTATATTTCATAGCCACAGCTAACTAGCTGTGAAATACTGCCATTTCCACTTAATTTTGTTCACTAGTTAATTCAGCCCTCTACTTTATTTGATCAGATCTGGAGCCAAATCATTTGTATTCATTTTGCATTGTGTTTTTGCAGTGCAGTGCGTCTTGGTCGCTTTCACATGCTAATACTGGTTAGTTCAATTGGGATTTATTGAAGCAGCCCTTGAAACTTAACCATCTAATTTCTCATGCATAAGAAAATAGACCTATTTTCTATTAAAAAAAAAATAGACCTATTCTCTTCACTAGTTGCTTTTCATCATCTACTCACAACTTTTTATCATCTACCGTCACAATTATTAATCATCACTTTACACAAAAACCTCTTTTTTTTAAAAAAATATATATATATTTTAAATTTATTTATTTATTTTTGGCTGTGTTAGGTCTTCATTTCTGTGTGAGGGCTTTCTCCACTTGTGGAGAACGGGGGCCACTCTTCGTCGCGGTGCGCGGGCCTCTCACTGTCGCAGCCTCTCTTGTTGCGGAGCACAGGCTCCAGACGTGCAGGGTCAGTAGTTGTGGCTCACGGGCCCAGTTGCTCCGCAGCATGTGGGATCCTCCCAGACCAGGGCTTGAACCCGTGTCCCCTGCATCGGCAGGCAGATTCTCAACCACTGTGCCACCAGGGAAGTCCCTAAAAACCTCTCTTAAAAGCTACCAATGACTTTTTCATTAACAGACCCAACTGTCTCTTCAAAGTCCCCATCCTTCATCTTTTCTCTTCAGCCTGTGACAATGTGGACTGTCCTTCTTCCTGACTCTACTTTTATTTTCCTAAACTATATAGTTTCCTATGACTTTCTTTTACACCTTTTTTTGCTGGGTAGGTTTGCTATGCTTCCACATGGTATCTTCACCTTGCCTGTTAACAATATAGGCATTTTCAAACCTTTCTTCTGCAGTATAGTTCCTATGACTTTTTTCATTTTTGTAGTAGCCAGTTTCCAAAGATATACTCCTGTCCCAGTGAACCACACCTCCTAGTGCTCATATACTCCTCTTGAATCTGTGTTGGACCTTTGACTTGCTGGTAACTGACAGAATGTGGTAGAAGAGACGCAAATTCTGAGGTAAATTCTGAGCCTAGTTCAGATGAAGCCTTACAGCTTCCTTCTTGAGCTCTTAGAGCACTCTCACTTAAAGCCTTGAGCTGCTGTCTAAGATGCCTACTGCCATGAAGTGCTTCTGACTGAGGCCACACGCAGGTGCTCTGGATGACACCCCCGGCTGAGTGCAGCATCTCAGCCATCCCTATCAAAGTGGGTGAATGAAGCCTCGGGGTCTTACGTATAAGTTCATTTGCCAGCTGAATACTGTTCTATGAATGCCGTGTGGATCATAGGTATGGCCCAGCTAAAGCATGCCTGAATTCCTGACCCACAAAGTCATGAGACACAATGAAATGGTTGCTATTTTAAATCAGGAAGTCTTAGAGTATTTTGTTGTGCAGCAGTTTCAACAAATTTCATGATCACCTCTATAAGGTTGAAACTCAGAACTGGATGTGGCTTTTCCCCTACCTCTATTATCACTTGACTTCAAATTCTCTTTCGTTGTTCTGTTGCTCTGTGTCTGTACCAGTGCTACACTACTTTAATTATAAAAGCTTTGAATATGTTTTATTTTAACATTTCATAAGCTAAACCCTCTCATTTTTTTAATTCAGTTTTCTAGCTTTTATTGAAAATTTAATAGTTGATAAGGGCATTATCTCAAATCATTGGAGAAATTACTGAAATAGAAACTAAATAGTCCCTTGGGAAAAGAGACCTCACATCATCCTAAATAAAATCCTAGTGATTTAGAAATATAAAAAAAAAGAAATTAAGATCTTAAATGTTCTTATCGTAAGAAAAAAAAGTAATCATGTGTGCTAATGGATGTTAAGTAGACTTACTGTGGAGCTAGTTTTGCAATATATATAAATATAGAATCATTATGTTGTACACCTGAAACTAATATGTTATATGTCAATTATATCTCAGTTAAAAAATGAAACTGCCCAAGTACTAGAAAAACCCATGGATGAATTTCTAGGTATAAGGACTCAAAATCAAGATTCAATTAAAGAAAAGATTAATAAGTTGAATAAATAATGGCCACAAAACCTAAAAAACAAACACATGACAGATAACATGAAAGACAAATGACAGATTTGGAGAAAATATTTATAACATAGATCACAGATCAAGGGCAATCTCTCTAATTATATACAGGGCTTTTAAAATCAATGAAAAATAAAGAAAACTCAAATGAAAACTTGATAGAAAAACAGACAAAAGACATGAACGTTTTATAGAAAAAAGATATAAAATGGTCCTTAAATATATATAAGATGTTCCCCTTTACTCATAAAATACATTAAAATTAAAGAATATACTATAGTACCATTTCTCACCAATAATATTCACAACAATCCAAAAGATTGTCTCTGGTTGGTAGAACTTCGAGGAAAAATGCATCATCATACATTATGCAAAAGGCTGGTGGAGTATAAAATGTTTCAACCCCTTTGGCAGTTAGCAGTTTATTACCTCTCATCTCCAAATCCCCCTTCATTGCCCTACTTATGTTACTGGAACTGGAGCTGGTGACTATTTCTCCTTTGCCCGCTGGCATCACGTTAAGCTTGGCAAGCAGAGGGCACTGGAGGGACGGGAGGTTCTCTACATGTTTCCATTGTGCTTTCCTTTCTTCTTGCTTCTGTGCTGCTTGGCTGGAATGTGGGATACTCAGTGGAGCCCACCTCCACTGAGTTTCGAGTTTTGGTAGCATCCCCACAGGCAGGTTTCAGATGAGTTCCACAGGTAACCTGGCTTGTTTCCCCCAAATTTTAACATCCCTCCAGGAAGATAATTCCCACTGGCCTCCTAGCAAGTATCCCTTTCAGCTCCACAGCTGGTTCAACAGCTAGTACCTGCCCCCCTTGCCACCTCTCTAGACAGCTCCCAACCAAGTTTCATCTGCACAACAGTGGGTGGTTTCCTGTTTGCCAACTCTGGCCTGAAGAGCCTCAGCAAACTTCTCTGCTATCCAAGGAGATAACAATTTCCTCCCCAGTGAGATCTAAATCTCAGCTTTTTCATGGGGGTGGGAGCCTGTCTCACATTTTTTCTTCCTTTGGTACTTTTATTCAGCTTCAGCACAGTAATTATCCCTGTATCTTATATTCCTATATTCTTTAGAGTTTTCTTTACCCCTTAGTAGCCAATCATCTATTATTAGTTAATAATTCTTTACATTAAGCTTTCTATGTTCAAATTACTGTGGGGTTTCTGTGTCCTCATTGGACTTTGATTGACACACCCCCAATGAGGACAATTGGGGAATATCTAGCCAGACTACATTTTTATTTATCATTAGACTTTGCGACTCTGCTTCTATGAGTGTACTATACATGAAGTTGTTACAACACTATTTTTAATAGGTACATTTAGACACATTGTCCACGTTCACCTACAGGAAACTGATAAAATAAGATGCTGAAGTTTAACAGAACTTCAACTGGTCAAACGTTGGACATTATGAGCACCCCAATAATGTATCAGTGTTTAATTATCCATCGACACAACTTAATCTGTGAGTCCATTGTTAAAATAATACGGCATTAATGGTGGGAATATTCTTTACAAAAGAATGTCAGTTAAAGGTTATAGAAATAATTATAGAATTTTAAAAATCACCATTTTAAAATAACCAATGAAAGTAAAAATCGGTTCAGGAATTAATGGTTGCTAAAGGCATTTTTTAAAAACGGTTCTTGGGGACAGTATAATCACAAAGTTTCAAAGTGTCACCCTATGGATTATTGATTAAATGCAAAGTGAAAGGAGTACCACTCAAATGCAGAAATAAGGCAAACATTTCCAAAACCAAGTGACCAAACTCAGCATTATTAGAAATTGAACAAACTGATATTAGGAGACTTATTATGTGATAATATGTAATACCATGGGAAATTCACCTCACTAATGCAGTATTCTTGTGAAAAACATTGAACCTGAATCTACTCATGAAGAAACAATCACACATTTCCAGATTATAGACTGTCCTACCTGACAACTGGCATGCACTCTTCAAAAAAATATCAGTGACTGAAAGAAAAGAAAAAAAAGAGACGGGGAGTGTGTGTATGGAAGTAAGGGGATAGGGAGAACTATTCTAGATTAAAGGCCACCAAAAAGAAATGGTATTTAAATATATGTGGATCTTTAATTGATGTATATCACTTTCGTGGCATAACAACCAAGTACAAAATCTCAGTGGCATCCAATGATACGCATGGATGTTGCTCTTGGATTTCTGGATATTGTTTGCTCATGGGTTTCCGGCTCAGCTAGCTGGGTAGCTTTGCTCCATTTGTGCTTATTTCAGACCACTAGTTGAAGGTACTGTTGCTGTGCCAGGGAAGCTCTTTTCATGACAATGATAGAAGCACATAGGCAAGCAGATTTCAAGGCCCTGCTTCCTTCAAGCCTTCTAATAATTCACTGGTTGCCAGGAGTCACATGGCTAGAGCCAAATGCAAGAGAGAGGAGAGTGAATAATTTTGAATACATATCTAAGCTACCAAAACTGGATCCTGGATCAAAATTAAAATAGTTATAATAGACTGTATAGAGTAATTAGTAAATTTAACAACTATAAGATAATATCTTGTATAAGACATATTTTCTGGGTATGGTATAGATATTATAGTTATTTAGGAGAATGTCCTAATTCTTAGGAGATACACATTGAAGTTTTGAGTAGTGAAATGTCATTATGGCTAAAACTTACTTTCAAAAAGCTCAGCAGCAACAACAAAAATATGTATCAGTTTGTCTGCTCATCTCTCTCTCCATAGCTATCTACAAAACAAAAACATGGCCAATATTAACAGTTGGAAAACAAAAAAAAGGGGTGTATGAAGGCACATTGTGCTACTCTTTCACACATGTTCTGTATGAAGTGTTTTAAAAATAAAAAATATAGTTAAGACCAAATCAATAAAATAAATACCCAGATAGAAACTGTGGTGTACCAGAACTTATGGAAAATCGTTATGACATTAGAGCTGGGAAAATAAGTAAAAAGTAAGTGATTGGCAAGATTATTGACTCCTCTTTTCCTCTTAACTCCTTGCTGACATGACTCAACAATTACAGTCAACTGTAGGTTTGGAATTTTTGCAGGTGGACACCTATGAGTTCTCAGAAAGAGAGAACACGTGAGAGGCCTTATTCTCGCTCTGTCTCATGCTCTGTTTGTGGGTATGGGGGAAGGCTAAGTCACAAGGCCAGCAGCCCTGGAGAAGACTTTCTCCTCTGGCAGAGTTTGGGGTAAAACTAAAGATTTCCCAGGTGGGTAAGAGTGTCCAGTATGCAGAGAGCATTGGATTCCCATCTTAGAGAAACAAATTGGCTACCCGTGGGTCCTTTGGAAGGTTGCACAGTATTATTGGGGCTAGGAAACCTTGAGGGGTGTTGCACTAATGGGATAAATTTCTAACTCTGTGGCAATCAATTGGCTCTATCTTACTTATGCCTGAAGGGGGTCTGAAAGCCAAAAGTTCTCTAAATGTCTTCTTCAGTTTATGGATCTTGTTTTGACAAACTACTTGCTGCTAATCCACTAGATAAGTTTAGCTTTTCTATTTTGCTGTTTTTCTAGTCACTTCAGCAGCCTGATCTATAGAGTAAGAAACAAAAATGTTATTACAGCCAACTTGAGACTCAGTGATTGGAGGAGGGAGTACTAAGTGGACAATCAAATATTGGCTCGTACTGTTGGAAATCTAATCAAATACATTTAAGAGAATGTGAGTAAAGAAAGAAAAAAAATATCAGTAGGGTTTTTATGGAAGTCAATAAGCTGATTCTAAAATTTCTGTGAAAGGACAAAAGGCTGAGAATAGCCAAAACAATTTTGAAAAAGAATAAGTGGACTTGACTCATCAGGTACCCAATTTGTAGTAATTAAGACACTGGAGTATAGTCTCAACTGGCAAATGACTAATGGATTGAATAAAGAGCGCTGAAATATACACACACACATATAAAAATTAGTTATATAAAAGAGGTTGAATTTTAGGTCAGAGGGAGGAATAAACTGTATAACAAATTATGCTGAGACAATTAAGTTATCTACATGAGAAATATAAAGTTCCCTACTGCACACCACACAGAAAAATGAATTTCAAGTAGATTAAAGACATAAATATAAAAAGCAAAATTTAAAACTCTTAGAAAAAAAAAAGAGGAGCATGTCTTTATGGTCTCAAATTAGGGAGAGATTTCTGAAATAACTCAAAACCTACAAGTCAAAAACAGTAAGATTAATAAATTCAATTACAGTTAAAATTTCTTTTCCGCAACTGAGACCATTAAAAAGTAAAGAGACGGGCTTCCCTGGTGGCGCAGTGGTTGAGGGTCCGCCTGCCAATGCAGGGGACACGGGTTCGTGCCCTGGTCCAGGAAGATCCCACGTGCCGCGGAGCGGCTGGGCCCGTGAGCCATGGCTGCTGAGCCTGCGCGTCCGGAGCCTGTGCTCCGCAGCGGGAGAGGCCACAACAGTGAGAGGCCCACGTACCAAAAAAAAAAAAAAAGTGAAGAGACAAGCCACACGCTGGGAGAAGATATTTGCAAGGTTTAACCTGCAAATAATTATCCAGAGCATTAAGAACCCCACATTTCTATATGAGAAGCAACTAAACAGAATATAGGCAAAAGCTATGGAGATGCAATTCACTGCTAATAAGGTAAAAGTAAAGGCAAAGTAACATCACAGTAAGATATCATTTTACATTCTTCATTTTTGTAAAATTTAAAAAATCTGATTTCATCACTAAATATTATCTAAGATGTAATTAGAACTCTTAAAATAGAAGGTGTAGGCAACCTCTGCAGGCTCTGAAGGTTTAGCGGAGCTGGGGAGTCAAAAACTTCAGAGGCAGCCAGCCACCCTGATGTGCCCATCCAATATGTCAAGATCCCCAATTTCTCAGACCAGGCCTTGGGTAACACACCTGCCTCAGTTTAGCATTCAGTCATTTTTGCACATCTGTAACTCCAGATACTAAATTCTCATTCTGTCTTTAGCTTTTTCTGCTCTTCCATGGTAGGAGCCTCTTTATAGGCTATGCAGCAGGCCCTCTAGCCTTCATGGTTTTCAATTAGTTTTCAGCTTTCATTTTCTGACATCGATGCATTTTAGTGATAACCAGCCAATTTCAACAGTCCTTGTTGCATTGGCCCCCCTTTACTTCCAAAATTCCATTTGGAGGGTGTTCAAGCAAACTGGAATCCACAAAAGTCAAATAGGAACCCCCATCTGTTTCTCACTGACCTTGAAGTTGCAGTTGACCTGTGGAAGGAGCTGGCGTCTGTCACTGTAGAGTTATACACTCACCTGGTCCAGGACTTGGAGAAGTGGGAGGAGGAGGTCTAGTGAGAAGCCAAGGCACTAAGAACCCAGCTGCTGTGAAAAGGTGAGGACACTCACTGGTGTGTATGTGAGAGAGGGCACTAGCCCTGCACTCACCTTCAGAACAGAACTGCCGCTGCTTTGCTTCTGCTGTTCCAAACTCACAAGTATTCTCTTGTGTCCAGCCCTCACCTGGAATCAGACAGAGAAAAGAATGCTAGGAAACACGTTTCCTGCCTAGCTAGGTTGACAGCCCCCAGGTGTGTGTGTTTTCTCCTTTTCAGTTATTCATTTTCTGATTAAAAAATACATGCATGAATTTTTTTTGTAGTGTAGAAACTCCTTAGTATCATGACTTATTAAAAAGTTACTGTATCTTCAGTATAATGCACACAATAGCTTCTCGATACATACTTGTTAAATAAAAATTTTAAAAAGGAAAAAAATAACAAATACCTATTACTTGTTAAGTTCCTGCTCCCAGGAAGAAGGACTGCCTATTTTTAGAACCTTCTAGTAGAATACAAAATGAACATTAATGTTTATTATTTTGAAAGAATCCAATTAATACTGCAAATTCCATAGTACTTCTCTCTGTCTTGGGGTAAGCCAAACATAACTAGAGATATTTTATTCTCTAACTTTCTTCTATCTGTCTGATTCATCTTTGCAAAATTCTCATGTGGGTGTGCCCCATGATATCCAATTGTCTGATTTCTTTTTCATGAACAGTATCTTTCCATTTAGTTTTTTTAAACGATTTTAATGAATTCCCCGAGCCTGGGAAAGATATTGTAGACCAACCAAAGGCAGGTATCAGTTTAGAAGATAGATAGAGAGTATGACTTGGTACATGCCTTCTCTCAAATAGTTTGGTCACTTTCCACTTATGAGAACATACTCCACATTCCATGACCAGCTAGAGTCAAGTTCTGTGATTCAGCATTTGGGAAATTCCTGAGTTCCTTACAGTCATGTTCCTTAGCACATCTCACCTCTCTTAATGTACACCTTGCAATACATTTTGTTAGGTGGTAAGTTAAAGGAGCTCGGATTATATTGGGTTTTTCTACACAGAGATGAACATGTATTGATTTTCATTAGCTTGCAGGTTTTTCATCATATTTAGTCCACAGGACAGGAGATCTCTTTCTTACTGATGATTCTTTTGTCCTCTGTGGGTCTACAGTTGATGTTTTTAGGTCCTCACATGGCCCTGTAGTGTCCTTGCTTCTACTAAGCCATGCTGGTTGTTTGTTGGCTTTGTTTGTTTGTTGTATTCCTTTTATTTCTTTTTCTCCTCTGAATGCCATGTCTGTGTTCCAAAGCTATGTTGAATAAGAGTGGTGAGAGTGGACATCCTTGTCTTGTTCCTGATCTTAGAGGAAATGCTTTCAGTTTTTCACCATTGAGAATGATGTTTGCTGTGGGTGTGTCTTATGTGGACTTTATTATGTTGAGGTAGGTGCCCTCTATGCCCACATTCTGGAGAGTTTTTATCATAAATGGGTGTTGAATTTTGTCAAAAGCTTTTTCTGCATCTATTGAGATGATCGTATGTTTTTTATTCTTCAGTTGGTTAATATGATGTATCACATTGATTGATTTGCATATATTGAAGAATCCTTGCATCCCTGGGATAAATCCCACTTGATCCTGGTGTATGATCCTTTTAATGTGTTGTTGAGTTCTGTTTGCTAGTATTTTGTTGAGTATTTGTGTATCTATATTCATGAACGATATTGGTCTGTAATTTTCTTTTTTTGTAGTATCTTTTTCTGGTATTGGTATCAGGGTGATGGTGGCCTCATAGAATGAGTTTAGGAGTGTTCCTGCCCCTGCAAGTTTTGGAAGAGTTTGAAAAGGATGGGTGTTAACTCTTCTCTAAATGTTTGATAATTCACCTCTGAAGCCCTCTGGTCCTGGACTTTTGTTTGTTGGAAGATTTTTCATCACAGTTTCAATTTCATTCCTTGTGATTGGTCTGTTCATATTTTCTATTTCTTCCTGGTTCAGTCTTGGAAGGTTATACCTTTCTAAGAATTTGTCCATTTCTTCCAGGTTGTCCATTTTATTGGCATAGAGTTGCTTGTAGTAGTCTCTTAGGATGCTTTGTATTTCTGCAGTGTCCGTTGTAACTTCTCCTTTTTCATTCTAATTTTATTGATTTGAGTTCTCTCCCTCTTTTTCTTGATGGGTTTGGCTAATGGATTATCAATTTTGTTTATCTTCTCAAAGAACCAGCTTTTAGTTTTATTGATCTTTGCAACTGTTTTCTTTGTTTCTATTGCATTTATTTCTGCTCTGATCTTTATGATTTCTTTCCTTCTGATAATTTTGGGGGGTTTTTGTTATTCTTTCTCTAATTGCTTTAGGTGTAAGGTTATGTTTTTTATTTGAGATGTTTCTTGTTTCTTAAGGTAGGACTGAATTGCTATAAACTTCCCTTTTAGAACTGCTTTTGCTGCATCCCATAGGTTTTGGGTCATCGTGTTTTCATTGTGACTTGTTCTAGGTATTTTTTGATTTCCTCTTTGATTTCTTCAGTGATTTCTTGGTTATTTAGTAACATATTATTAACCTTATGGGAGTTCCCTTGTATGTTATTTGTCATTTTTCCCTTGCTGCTTTCAGTAATTTTTCCCTGTCTTTAGTTTTTGCCAATTTGCTTACTATGTGTCTTGGCATGTTTCTCCTTGGGTTTATCCTGTATGGGACTCTGCGCTTCCTGGACTTGGGTGGCTCTTTCCTTTCCCATGTTAGGGAAGTTTTCGATTATAATCTCTTCAACTATTTTCTCAGGTCCTTTCTCTCCCTCTTCTCCTTCTGGGACACTCATAATGTGAATGTTGTTGTGTTTAATGTCGTCCCAGAGGTCTCTTAGGCTGTCTTCATTTCTTTTCATTCTTTTTTCTTTATTCTGTTCCACAGCAGTGAATTCCATCATTCTGTCTTGCAGGTCACTTATCTGTTCTTCTGCCTCAGTTATTCTGCTATTGATTCTTTCTAATGTATTTTTCATTTCAGTTATTGCATTGTTCACCTGTGTTTGTTTGTTCTTTAATTCCTGTAGGTCTTTGTTAAACATTTCTTGCATCTTGTCGATCTTTGCCTCCATTCTTTTTCTGAGGTCCTAGATCATCTTCACTATTGTTATTCTGAATTCTTTCTGGAAGGTTGCTTATCTCCACTTCATTTAGTTGTTTTTCTGGGGTTTTATCTTGTTCCTTCATCTGGCACATAGCCCTCTGCCTTTTCATCTTG
This sequence comes from Neophocaena asiaeorientalis asiaeorientalis, assembly GCF_003031525.2. NCBI lineage: Eukaryota > Metazoa > Chordata > Mammalia > Artiodactyla > Phocoenidae > Neophocaena > Neophocaena asiaeorientalis. The sequence continues at coordinate 791,952 of NW_020172778.1, forward strand.
TCTGTCTTTCTGTGAATGTGGTTTTTGTTCCATAGGCTGCCAGAATGTAGTTCTTTTCGCTTCTGCTGTCTGCCCTCTGGTGGATGAGGCTATCTAAGAGGCTTGTGCAATTTCCTGATGGGAGGGACTGGTGGTGGGTAGACCTGGCTGTTTTGTTTGCTTTTTTTTTTTTTTTTTAAGTCCAAACATGCAAAACCCCCTAAGTTTGTTCTCTTTTTTTTGGGGGGGTAAAAAAAAAAAAAAAAAAAGATGATGTCTACAACTTTAGCCATAAATAAAGTGTCATTGTGCACGTACTATAGGAAGAAAGGAAGAAACTGAAACAATCAGATTGTTTATGTTACACATAGAACTTGATATTTATTTAAGAGAATTTTAGAGGTTTAGATTCCCTTAATAATATAGGTAGTATAAGATGCCTTGTGATATTTTTCCTCACCTACATGCTTCATTTACAACTGCTTTAAGAACCTTGTCACTGTCTAGGTGGCTTTGAAATAGAAGACAGATATGTCAAAATTCTTATCTTTTAAGGTTCAACAGGCATCATTGCAGTGTAAGTTAGAAAAATATTTCAAGGAAGTCACAGTTAGGCAGAAGAGTCTTTTCACCTACCCCTTCCTCTACACAAGATAAAAGGCCCGCAGTGCTGGAGAGGAGAGAAGAGTTTCAAAGGAGTGTTAGGTGATATGGGAGCTCTGTGCCCTGCCTCCTCGCTCCAGCCTGAGCCAGGTCTGGACAGTAGTCATGGGAGAATTTAGAGATCTGAGATAGGTAAGGCCCAGGAAAAAGTGAGGCTTACAGAAGAGTTCTCTAAGTTATCACAGTGAAATAGAGAACAGAAATAACAATGGGGTGATTCCAGGCATGAGGAGGTTGGAGCCTACCTATGAGTTTCCCAGAGTGTGATGGAAGTTATCCTGGTGTCTGCGGCAACTTGAGCTCACGTGGACAGTGGTGGGAGAGACAGAGCCTTCAAGCGTGCAGAGAGTTGATGGTCAGGACAGGGCAACAGAGGCAGCTGGATCAGCCCCACCAGAGATGGGATGATGACATATCTGTACCCTAATAGATCCCCAGCCCGGTGTGCGACATGCTTAAGGGTCAGATGGGAAAAAAAAATCATCTAAATGGAGAGATTAGCTGGAACCAAGACAAAGATGAAGGAGCAAATGACTTCTCCCTGTTGTGGAAACATAATCAAAAATAAAATCTTCTCCTTTTTTTTTGCGGTTTGCGGGCCTCTCACTGTTGTGGCCTCTCCCGTTGCGGAGCACAGGCTCCGGACACGGAGGCTCAGCAGCCTAGCTGCTCTGTGGCATGTGGGATCTTCCCAGACTGGGGCACGAACCCGTGTCCCCTGCATCAGCAGGCGGACTCCCAACCACTGCGCCACCAGGGAAGCCCTAAGCTTCTTGTTTTTAATTTTTATTTGTCTTTACATACTCATTGACATCCTAGCAGCATTTAAGACTCCTGAGCATCAGCCCAGAACATGAGAGTGAAGAAGAGAAAAGGGAGAAAAATCACAAATGTGTTTTATTCCTATCTCAGGCATCACTGAATTTGACTAAGTTTACCTGATAGCTGGACAAATGGGACCTTGAGGCAGACATTAGGTTCAGTCTAAAGCTGTGTCCTGTGAAGTTGCATCTGCCCTATAGAGAATTATACAGGTGTGCCCCATTCCTTGGACCTAGGAGCAGCTGAGCAGGGCAAGGGTGCCAGCTGGAGCAGCCTTATCTGCCTCTGGACAATATCTGCATTTTCTATGTATGTTATGAGGTGCAAAAGCTTGGGATATATTGGCTGATTGCCTTTGTGTCTTGGTTCTGCAGTGTCACTTGGCAAGCTTAGAAATGACAGTAATCAGTGGTTACCACAGTGTTGGAGTATCAAGTGTTCAGTTACTATCTGTAGTATGGATGAACACAAGGACGAGCAACCATGATACACAGATGGGAGATTTGATGAAGAGGGTACATCTTTGGGGGTAACAGCTAGGTGTGTACACTGTGCAGCAGATTGGAATTGTCAAAAATGGTTGAGGGAATTCGTTCATATCCTGCCCAAGGTGACTAGTTAGACAATCCAGTTTGCAGAGAGACAGACTCATCAGTATTTTCCACATGTCACATCACATTAGCACACACAGACAAGGTCTCTTGCTTATTCCTCACAATAGTAACAGGAAGCGGTGGCTGGAGATTTAAGTAAGTGTCTTATGGTCGCTCTGTGTATGTGGATCTGATATTTTACTTATCGCTTGCTTCTTGATCCCCAAAGCTCTCCTCTTTCATGGATCGTGGTCAATTGACTGTGACAGCATAAGGAAATTATATGGAACTGTCATTAGTGCAAGGGACACATACTGAAATGATGAAGGGTAGGTTTTGATTTTAGAACACATGAGTAAAGGGGTGAGCTGGGTTTTTTAAAATTTTTATACGGGTATGGTTGATTTACAATGTTGTGTTAGTTTCAGGTGTATGGCAAGGTGAATCTGTTACACATATATATACATCCACTCTTTTTTAGAGTATTTTCCCTATAAGTCATTACAGAGTATTGAGTAGAGTTCTCTGTGCTGTACAGTATGCCCTTATTTGTTATCTGTTTTATATATAGTAGAGTATATGTGTCAATCTCAGCTTCCAGTTTATCCCTCCCCCACTTTCCCCTGGGTAACCATAAATTTATTTTCTACATCTGTAACTCTATTTCTGTTCTGTAGATAAGTTCATTTGTAGCCTTTTCTTAGATTACGCATGTAAGCAGTATATGATATTTGTCTTTCTCTGTCTGACTTCACATAGTGTGACAACCTCTAAGTCCATCCATGTTGCTGAAAATGGCTTTTTTTCATTTTTTTAATGGCTGAGTAATAATCCATTGGATACATGCACCCCATTGTTCATTGTAGCAGTATTTACAATAGCCAGGACACAGAAGCAACCTAAATGTCCAACACAGAAGAATAGATAACAAAGATGTGGTACATCTATACAAGGGGTGAACTGTTTTTTAAAGTTAGAAATGAGGACCACAACGAAAGCTCTTATTATTGGCATTTTAATGTGTTCCTAGTGCCCATTTATTCCTACATTCAGCACCTTTTCTGAATTCCTCTCATGTAGTAGGGACTATTACAGACACGAGGAATAAGACGATGAACCAGAACAGCACTGGCCTTCAATGAACTCAGAGCTTTGTAGGGGGAAAAGGCCTGTAAATAGATAAATTATAATACAATAGGCAAATAAATATAGTACTAACAACTAGGCAGGGAGTAGTTAAAATGTTTCAGAAACATGAGGGTCTTCGGTGTTTCCTCAGTGTTACATCATTTTACTGTATTTTGCCTTATGAGCCAAATGTCCCAGTAGAAAAGAGGGGTTAAGATCTTTGAAATTTGAAGAATTCAGAATTACTTTTGATTTTTCACTCCGCTTATTAGCCATATAGTCTTAAACCATTCATCACTCAGTCCTTTTGAGTGAAGATATGTCCATTATTTGCACACACAGACAATCCCTCTAGCAATATGTAAAATGCCACTGTCAGATTTTATAATCTCTGTGTTGTCTTGAGCAGTATTGTAATTAAATCTCATTAAGTAGATTTATGGCTTAGAACACTAATGGTCGTGAATAAATAAATGTCCCCTGAAGCTATTTGCTCAATTTGCACTTTATGTCTTTTAACTTTCAATTATACATATTCAGCTTAATGCTCCATTTATTTGTTTGCTTATTTGGGGGGGAGGTTAAACATGAAATTATACACTGCCCTGTAGGTCGGATTTTCTTACCATTGCCATTTGGTGCCCTTACTCTGCCACTTGTTCTGAATGCGGGACTTATTGTGGGTAGCTTATTACGAATGAAAAATAGGAGTACATTTTCTAGGCCAACAGAAAATTTTCACAAAGTTGGAAGTGGAAAAAATATGTATAAGAAAAATGAATGGTTAAATTAGAGTTAGATTTAGGCTTAGAAAGGCAGTGAAAGAAAGACAAAATAAATACAAATGGCCAATAAACATTAGAAAAAGCTACCTTTGTCACTGTTTGCAGATGACATGATTACTATACATAGAGAATTCTAAAGGTGCTACCAGAAAACTACTAGAGTTAATCAATGAATTTGGTAAAGTTGCAGGATACAAAATTAATGCACAGAAATCTCTGGCATTCCTATACATTAATGATGAAAAATCTGAAAGAGAAATTAAGGAAACACTTCCATTTACCACTGCAACAAAAAGAATAAAATACCTAGGAATAAACCTACCTAAGGAGACAAAACACCTGTATGCAGAAAACTATGAGACACTGATGAAAGAAATTAAAGATGATACCAAGAGGTGGAGAGATATACCATGTTCTTGGATTGGAAGAATCAACATTGTGAAAATGACTATACTGCCCAAAGCAATCTATAGATTCAATACAATCCCTGTCAAACTACCAATGGCATTTTTCACAGAACTAGAACAAAAAATTTCACAATTTGTATGGAAACACAAAAGACCCTGAATAGGCAAAGCAACTTTGAGAAAGAAAAACGGAGCTGGTTTTATCCTTCAGTTTGCTAATATGGTGTATCACATTGATTGATTTGCATATATTGAAGAATCCTTGCATTCCTGGGATAAACCCCACTTGATCATGGTGTATGATCCTTTTAATGTGCTATTGGATTCTGTTTGTTAGTATTTTGTTGAGAATTTCTGCCTCTATGTTCATCAGTGATATTGGCCTATCGTTATTTTTTTGTTATGACATCTTTGTCTGGTTTTGGTATCAGGGTGATGGTGGCCTCATAGAATGAGTTTGGGAGTGTTCCTCCCTCTGCTATACTTTGGAGGAGTTTGAGAAGGATAGGTGTTAGCTCTTCAAATGTTTGATAGAACTCGCCTGTGAATCCATCTGGTCCTGAGCTTTTGTTTGTTGGAAAATTTTAAATCACAGTTTGAATTTCAGTGCTTGTGATTAGTCTGTTTATGTTTTCTATTTCTTCCTGGTTCAGTCTCGGGAGGTTGTGATTTTCTAAGAATTTGTCCATTTCTTCCAGGCTGTCCATTTTATTGGTATATAGTTGCTTGTAGTAATCTCTCATGATCCTGTGTATTTCTGCAGTGTCAGTTGTTACTTCTCCTTTTTCATTTCTAATTCTATTGATTTGAGTCTTCTCCCATTTTTTCTTGATGAGTCTGGCTAATGGTTTATCAATTTTGTTTATGTTCTCAAAGAACCAGCTTTTAGCTTTATTGATCTTTGCTATGATTTCCTTCATTTCTTTTTCATTTATTTTTGATCTGATTTTTATGATTTCTTTCCTTCTGCTAAATTAGGGTTGTTTTTGTTCTTTCTCTAATTGCTTTAGGTGTAAGGTTAGGTTGCTTATTTGAGATTTTTCTTGTTTCTTGAGGTAGGATTGTATTGCTATAAACTTCCCTCTTAGAACTGCTTTTGCTGCATCCCATAGATATTGGGTCGTCGTGTTTTCATTGTCATTTGTTTCTAGGTATTTTTTGGATTTCCTCTTTGATTTCTTCAGTGATCTCATGGTTATTTAGTAGTGTATTGTTTAGCCTCCATGTGTTTGTAGTTTTTACAGTTTTTCTGCCTGTAATTGATATTTAGTCTCATAGCGTTGTGGTCGGAAAAGATAACTTGATATGATTTTAATTTTCTTAAATTTAGCAAGGCTAGATTTGTGACCCAAGATATATCTATCCTAGAGAATGTTCCATGAGCACTTGAGAAGAAAGTGTATTCTGTTGTTTTTGCATGGAATGTCCTATAAATATCAATTAAGTCCATCTTGTTTAATGTATCATTTAAAGCTTGTGTTTCCTTAGTTATTTGCATTTTGCATGATCTGTCCATTGGTGAAAGTGGGGTGCTAAAGTCCCCTATTATTATTGTGATACTGTCGATTTCCCCTTTCATGGCTGTTAGCATTTGTCTTATGTACTGAGGTGCTCCTATGTTGGGTGCATAAATATTTACAATTGTTATGTCTTCTTCTTGCGTTGATCCCTTGATCATTATGTAGTGTCCTTGTTTGTCTCTTGTAATAGTCTTTATTTTAAAGTGTATTTTGTCTGATATAAGAATTGCTACTCCAGCTTTCTTTTGATTTCCATTTGCATGGAATATCTTTTTCCACCCCTTCACTTACAGTCTGTTTGTGTCCCTAGGTCTGAAGTGGGTCTCTTATAGACAGTATATACATATACAGGTCTTGTTTTTGTATCCATTCCAACAGTCTATGTCTTTTGGTTGGAGCATTTAATCCATTTACATTTAAGGTAATTATCAATATGTATGTTCCTATTACCATTTACTTAATTGTTTTGGGTGTGTTATTGTAGGTCTTTTCCTTCTCTTGTGTTTCCTGCCTAGAGAAGTTTCTTTAGCATTTGTTGTAAAACTGGTTTGGTGATGCTGAATTATCTTAGCTTTTGCTTCTCTGTAAAGTTTTTGATTTCTCCATTAAATCTGAATGAGATCCTTGCTAGGTAGAGTAATCTTGGCTGTAGGTTCCTCCCTTTATCACTTTAAGTATGTCCTGCCACTCCCTTCTGGCTTGCAGAGGTTCTGCTGAAAGATCAGTTGTTAACCTTAACTCAATTCTTTCCATTTTTTTCTTTATTCTTCTCTGCAGTAGTTATTTCCACTATTTTATCTTCCATGTCACTTATCCGTTCCTCTGCCTCAGTTATTCTGCTATTGATTCCTTCTAGAGAATTTTAAATTTCATTTATTGTGTTGTTCATCATAGTTTGTTTGCTCTTTAGTTCTTCTAGGTCCTTGTTAAACATTTCTTGTATTTTCTCCATTCTATTTCCAAGATTTTGTACCATTTTTACTATCATTACTCTGAATTGTTTCTCAGGTAGACTGCCTATTTCCTCTTCATTTGTTAGGTCTGGTGGGTTTTTACTTTGCTCCTTCATCTGCTGTGTGTTTTTCTGTCTCCTCATTTTTCTTAACTTACTATGTTTGGGGTTGCCTTTTCACCGGCTGCAGGTGTGTATTCCCTATTGTTTTTGGTGTCTGCCCCCCGTGGGTAAGTTTGGTTCAGTGGGTTGTGTAGGCTTCCTTGTGGAGGGGACTGGTGTCTGTGTTCTGGTGGATGAGGCTTGATCTTGTCTTTCTGGTGAGCAGGACTGCCTCCAGTGGTGTGTTTTGGGGTGTCTGTGGCCTTATTATGATTTTAGGTAGCCTCTCTGCTAATGGGTGGGGTTGTGTTCCTGTCTTGCTAGTTATTTGGCATAGGGTATCCAGCACTGGAGCTTGCTGGTCATTGAGTGGAGCTGGGTCTTAGTGTTGAGACAGAGATCTCTGGGAGAGCTCTTGCCAATTGATATTATGTGGGGCCAGGAGGTCTCTTGTGGTCCAATGTCCTGAACTTGACTCTCCCATCTCAGAGGCTCAGGCCTGACATCCGGCCAGAGCATCAAGACCCTGTCAGCCAAATGGTTCATAAGGAAAGGGAGAAAACAAAGAAAGAAAATATAAAATACAATAAAAATTTATTAAAATATATATTTTTTAATTTTTAAAATAAAAAAGTAATAAAAAAAAAGAGACCAACCAAACCAACAAACAAATCCACCAATGGTAACAAGTGCTAAAAACTGTACTAAGATAAACATAAAAATCAGAAACTAGTCAGTCGCATACAGCAAACCCCAAGTCTACAGTTGTTCTCAAAATCCACTGCCTCAATTTTGGGATGATTCATTGTCTATTGAGTTATTCCACAGGTGCAGGGTACATCAAGTTGATTGTGGAGATTTAACCTGACTGCTCCTGAGGCTGCATGGAGAGATTTCCCTTTCTTTTCTTTGTTCGCACAGCTCCTGGGGTTCAGCTTTGGATTTGGACCCGCCTCTACATGTAGGTTGCCCTCTGGCTTCTCTTCTTCGCCCAGACAGGAGGAAGTTAAAGGAGCAGCTGATTAGGGGTCCCTGGCTCACTCAGGCTGGGGGGAGGGAGGGGTACAGAATGCGGGGAGAGCCTGCAGTGGCAGAGGCTGGCATGACATTGCAACAGCCTGAGGTGCACCACGTGTTCTCCCAGAGAAGTGGTCCCTGGATCACAGGACCCTGGCAGTGGTGGACTGCACAGGCTCCCTGGAAGGGGGTTGTGGATAGTGACCTGAGCTTGCACACAGGATTCTTGGTGGCTGCAGTAGCAGCCTTAGCATTTCATGCCCGTCTCTGGGGTCTGCGCTGATAGCCATGGCTCGTTCCCATCTCTGGAGCTCGGTTAGGCAGTGCTCTGAATCCCCTCTCCTCACACCCCAAAACAATGAACGTGTTCTCCCAGAGAAGTGGTCCCTGGATCACAGGACCCTGGCAGTGGTGGACTGCACAGGCTCCCTGGAAGGGGGTTGTGGATAGTGACCTGAGCTTGCACACAGGATTCTTGGTGGCTGCAGTAGCAGCCTTAGCATTTCATGCCCGTCTCTGGGGTCTGCGCTGATAGCCATGGCTCGTTCCCATCTCTGGAGCTCGGTTAGGCAGTGCTCTGAATCCCCTCTCCTCACACCCCAAAACAATGGTCTCTTGCCTCTTAGGCAGTTCCAGACTTTTTCTCATACTCCCTCCCAGCTAGCTATGGTGCACTAGCCCCCTTTAGGCTGTGTTCACACAGCCAACCCCAATCCTCTCCCTGGGATCTGACCTCTGCAGCCTGAATCTCAGCTCCCAGCCCCCACCCACCCCAGCGGGTGAGCAGACAAGCCTCAGGCTGGTGAGAGCTGGTTGACAGCGATCCTCTGTGCGGGAATCTCTCCGCTTTGCCCTCCACATCCCTGTTGCTGCGCTCCTCTCTGTGGCTCTGAAGCTTTCCCTCTCCGCCACCCGCAGTCTCCACCCGCAAAGGGGCTTCCTAGTGTGTGGAAGCCTTTCCTCCTTCACAGCCCCCTCCCACTGGTGCATGTCCTGTCCGTATTGTTTTGTCTCTGTTTATTTTTTTTTCTTTTGCCCTACCCAGGTATGTGGGGGTGTTTCTTGCCTTTTGGGAGGTCTGAGGTCTTCTGCTAGCGTTCAGTGGGTGTTCTGTAGGAGTTGTTCCACATGTAGATGTATTTTTGATGTGTTTGTGGAAAGGAAGGTGATGTTCACGTCTTACTCCTCCGCCATCTTGAAGGTCCTCCCTGAGCTTTTTATAGTTTTATAGCAACAAACATCTAAGTGACCATGTTTGACAAAATCTTTTATACCATATCAAGATATTTCATGAACCAAATCTACAGATATACACTTCATTGCCAATTAGATTAAGAGTCTGAGCAGGAACTGAAAATAATAGCTGCCCTTTTGAATAACATGACTGCTTGAAATTCATGTTACCTTCCTTTTGATCCTCACAATATTTCCAAGTGCTATTTGGTTTCAGGCTCCACTGTAGAGTTCTGAGTCTTCAGTGCACAGTGGAAAGAGACCACCTTGAAGGGCAGAAACAGCAAAAGAAACACAGGTAGTAGCATGCAGCTTCAGGGGTAACGTGTGAATTTCTGACTACAGTTTCCTTCCTTCCTTCCTCCCCTCCTTTCCTCCTTCCCCTCCCTTCCTCCTTTTCCTCCCTCCCTCTCTCCCACCTTTCATACCCCCTCTTTTTTTCTTCCTAACACCAATTGGCAAACTTGAATCAACATTCCTGTGTCTTCCAATCACTTGGTTTCTACAGTAATGCATGGCCAGACCCTTTATGTTGACCTTCATCCTACTCTGTTTTGCTCAAGGAATTACTCAAATTCTAATAAGAATAAAATGACTTAAGAGTTAAAAGTGAAATTGCTTGTTTCCACTTACCAGGTTATAGACTCTGGGAAGGCATGGAGTAGACATTCAGGAAATGCAGGCTGGCTGAATGAATAAGCGAGTGAGAAAGCTGTTTTCTTTAGTTAAGTGTTATCTTTTGCAAATTGCTTCTGCAAAGCAAAACACTCCCCCTAAAGGTGAAAAAAGCAGTGTTTCCTCCGATGTTGTTCATGGAATATTGATCTCATTGGATATTAGTGTATACGTTAAAATAAATTATGAATATGGAAACAATTTTAAACAGTCACTTTCTCAAACAGAGGACACATCTAGGGCTAATCATGAATTTCTAATATGGCTTATGGTATACAGTATTTCTAAAATTTATTTGACCATGCAGCCTTTCTTGGTAGACTATTTGACCGGATAGTATTTGAGGAGCTGATTTTGGGATTCCTGTCTTAAATCATGACTGCAACAATAATAAATGATAATAATAAATAATAAATCCATCTTTATTCAGCATTTGGAATGTGCTAAGCACTGAGGTAAGTGTTAATGTTATAGAGATGAATAAAAGGGTGTCTGCCCTTGAGGAGCACAGGTGTATCTAGAGCAGATAAATCGTGGTGTCAGATTGGAAGTGATTTAATAGAGGTATGAACTGCATGCCCAGGGAACAAATACGCAGGGAGTAGGTGACCCACCAAGAAGTTAGGATTCATTGTAAAAAGAAAGTAAAGAGAAAGTAAGTTAATTCATTAGCTGCTTTTCTTATAGCAAGTGGTATCCAGGCATCCTTAGGGCACCTGGAATGAAAGAGAGTTCTTCTTTCAGCAATGAGTGGAAAAAGCAGAGTTGAGACATTCGCTTCTTGCATTTGCCTGTAGCCATTTCTGTCTTTCATGAGTGTGCCACTACCATCCTCATTTAAGGATGTGGAGTAGCTTAAAAGACAAGCTTTGGGGCTTCCCTGGTGGTGCAGTGGTTGAGAGTCCACCTGCCGATGCAGGGGACACGGGTTCGTGCCCCAGTCCGGGAAGATCCCACATGCCGCGGAGCGAAGAAAAGACAAGCTTTGGACAGAGAGTTAGATGACCAGTGAGAGTGTACATTTTGCTTGAGCTGTTGGTCTTCCGACACCCGTTGCTACTTCTCTTGATAATGGAAACTGTTTACATTAGGAGCACTACCCTTCCTCCACAGTCCATCTGTGTGGTTCAGGTAGGTTCATGCTACCTTCTACTCAAAGGGTAGCTACTCAGCATGTTCCATCTCCCTGTACACAGTGATGATTCAAGCCAAGGAGGCTCATGTTGGTTCAAATGTAATGAAACTCAGGTGAACGGGAAGCCTTCCAACTAGACTTGAGGCTGATGGAATGTAAGTCTGAAGTTTCCAGGGCAGCTCTGTGGAAAGAGCCTGCCTGGGAATAAAGCCAACATGTAAGAACAGTGCTGAGACATGGACAGAGAGGGACACTTGGACATCAGTTTTGAGCATCTGGCTCCAGTTTTATTAGAAGCTATTCTTGAATTTCTCATTTATATAGTCAACTACATTTCCCTTCCTTTGAAGCCCATTTGACTCGAGTTTTTGTCTTTTCCTGCAGGAAGTATATAACACATGGTATTAACTAGCTGCTAAGTAGCTGTGGGCCTCTTGTCAAGTCCCAGTCTCTGAATAGGGAAAGGTGTCAGTCTCCCCATCTATACTATAAAATAATTGGACTAGATAAGTAGATTTCATACTTTGGTTTAGGGCATACCTCGTTTTTAACAGGAATATTAGGTCATATCAGTGTATAAAACACAAAGTAAAATGCTTTTATTGATTCAAAAGTACTGATTTTCAGATGCCTGCTTACCTAAAGTAGATAGCAACCTAGAGGACATACTGTCCAGTGATTTTAAGATTTTTTTCTAGCTTTGGTATTCTATGATTCTGAGTCTATGAGGCTTTGCTAATACCCATTGTAATGTTTCACAGTGAAATTCATAAAGTTTGAAGGGATGATTTTAGCTAATAGGGGGATGGTGAGATGGCCACTAGTACAAGGAAATTCTGGAATTGAGGAAGTCTTGCAGATTAACCTCAACTAGCATACCGGTAGCAGCACCAAGAATGTACACTCTTGATTGTGGTTCTTCACTGTGTTTTATTTATACAAGGTAAGACTGGCTGAGCAGGGAAGTATCTTACATGTCGATTATTTTGTGTGTTGTTGATCTGTTCTACCCAGAGTTCTGATTGAAATGGTTGGGGAGCAGTTCCTTTTACCTTGTATGTGAGCAAGACCTTCATTTCTAAAATTGATTAAAATAATATGCTGAGTGATCCATTTATTCTTTTCACATTGCATTTGGATTTCATTACTGGAGGAGTCAAAAGGCCATTTTCATTTTGGACTCTGGAAAGGTCATTTGTTACTCACGTTTTTATTTCCCAGTTCTTAGTTTTGATGATGAGGAAGAAAAAAAGAGAATGCTAGTAGTTTTTGATTAGTCTCACCATGAGTTCATTATTTTCTGACTATGCCTGCTGGCCTTTAGACTCTTATTGTATCTGTCAACATGGTAAAAAAAACATTTTGGATTTAGTAAGACTACTGTAAGAGTGTTTGATATTGCCGTTTTAGAAGAGGAAGCTTCAAATCTTTGGAAGCCTTTCTAAGCTTAAGGCATCAGAAGTCCCATGATAGACCATGGGCACAGCATAATAAGTAAAATAACTTCTCACTATCAAACAGGTAAAAAAGATTAGAAACATTTCCATGACTCGTTATTTTCATGGATTAACTTTGGCCACAGCTCTAGACGTTAAAAATAATGAAAACAGTGATACTTCTGATAATTAACTTAATAATTCAGAGGTTTCGTCTACCTAAGTTATCATATTAACAATTTTGATTTCAAGTAATGGAGTCTATATTTTATTCCAAGAAAATAAACTAAATTAACCTTTCTGATACATGGTAAACAGCTTTATTTGTTTAAATCCTATTTCATAATAGCATACCTAGTGCCACTGCAGAAAAGTACTTGATAAAAGCTTCTAGTTATTAACATTCAGAGTAGTTTTTGTCAGGAAAAAAACCTTCATGTTAAACTACTTAAGAATTCAAAAATCTTTTAGGGGAAAAATAGAAGCAAAGTGGCTGCCAGCTGAGTGAAACCGATGGCCTCTAAAAATGCCTATTAGCAAACAGAAGGCACAAGTACAGTATATCTTCAAGTTTATTCTTGGAACCAGAAGAATAAAACTACCTGAAAAGGGACAACAAAGTAAACTTCCTATTTTTACATGTTGAATTTTTTAAACCAGGAAGACCTGAAAGCATATTCGAGAAAATAACAATATGCTATTAACGTACTCATTTTCATCTATCTCTTAACCAAGTTGAAAAATGTAGTCATTACTTCTGAAAAAATACTTACCATCTTTCCACCCTTCTCTGTACAAAAGCACAAAAAGACACGTTGTTTTTTTGCCTTTGACAGTGATATTTTATTTTTGCAACTTCCGGTAATACTCTACAGTCAATAGGTAAAAGATACATAATTATTTTAGAATTTTACTATCTGTAAATGGGTGGCATTTTGCATGTTTACTGTTATAAAATACCTTGAAATGTTGTGAAGAATATTTTTGTTCTTTTTTTGTAGCCAGTTTGCTCATATTTGTACCTTTTATATTTTAAGAGATTTACCAAGGGACGTTACCTTTTGGACTGTCATGATACATGTGTTGTTACTAGAAAATGCATAAAAATATTTGTTTGTCATTGTCATAGTGAAATGAAAAAACGGACTTACTGGGAAAATATACCCAATATTTTATGTATGATGTATTCATAAATCAGCAAATACTTAATATGTGCATATTCACGTGACAGTACCTACCACGCGGTAGGTGCTTCGTAAATGTTAATTATGATAATGATGATTATCTATCTAATGCATTTAATTCTTCTTGCATTTTTAATGGAGTGGCTGCTAAAGCTTTTTATTTAAAAATATCGGTTTCCAGTGTAGCTCTAGTACTTTCTAAATGCATCTGTCTCAGTGGTCTCAAACTGGTAGGGAAGCTTTCTGAAAGACCACATTGAGATCAATGCAGCAGAAGATAATGAACCCAACAAAGCATGCAAGCAGCATTCACTGACAACCCAGACTTTCTCCTTGTATATTTTCTTCTCTCTACCTAGAATTGCCCTTTTTCCCCTAATTATTTCCCTGTGGTTCCTTGAAGTCCAGCTCAAATACTAACCTCTTATTGAGTTAAACTTCTCTTTATTTTTGACCTCTGTAATATCTCTAACACCTGTAACATGACTAGACTGTAGTTCTTGCATTTTTATAATCATTTGTTTATTTTGCCTGTGTTGCTTCCTTTACTAGTATGTATGTGTATGCAGATAGGCATACACACACTCACATATATGCATACATCTGTATCTCAAAAATATCATGATTTTATATTTACAATAACATGATCGAGTAGCATATGTAATTGAATCTGATGTACGTTCATGAAATAGGAATAAAGTAAAAGATAATTAGTAGAGTAACAGTCTCAGTAAAATCGTATCAAGCTTTCAAAAATCACAAAGGCTAGCTGAGTTACATGTTCTCTTGCATTGTCTGTGTCACTGCTCTCCTCTATTCATAAAAATAATCAAGCATGACTTCATCCAGGAATGGAATACTTTATTCTATGTAGATTTATGGAGAATGTTTACAAAATGTCCTCTACAAGGAATATTATGTCGACTTGGTTCCTGCTTTCTCGTGTGTTATTTTAAAGTGCACCAGCTGGAGTGGTCATAGAAAATGAAAGCATGTCATAAAAACAAATGATAAAGCATACATTTTAAATGTGTATTTATATTTAATTATATACTTATATTGGGATAAATGATGTGATTGCAAGGGGCAAGCTTTTAGAAGGTACTGATAACCTTCTTGCTACAAAAAACTTCATTTTTCTTTGAAATTGTCTTGACACTCTCCACTTCTCTCTAGTCTCACTGGTGCTGCTGATTCAAATGCTTTTTTTTTTCCTTCTACAAACTGTCAGAGTCTTTTCCACATTGTTATTCCCACCACTAGCTTCTGGGGGCTCCAGTTCATCTTTCACTTTACTGCAAATGACAGTATAAAATAGAAATGAGGTCCAGCTACGATGGAGTAGCTGGGACTTGCATCTTATTGTAAACAACTAGAAAAGTGGGCAAGATAAATGACAAGAAATGTTTTCAGGCACTAGGCATTAGGCAGCACAGGAACACAATCCCTGATAGAGAGAACACAAACCAGATGAGCTTTAAGACAGCCCCGTATTTCAACCTAGAGGCACTTTCCAGACACTGGTGAAGTAATGGGAATCAAAGAAAGCAAGCATGGAGTTTTTTGATTCTTATTGAATTGAAGAGATAAAAACTAAAATCTGAGAAGTTTAAAGAAGCTGCAAATTGTAGGCAAGAATACCAGAGAGGAGAAAGCTACAAATTGAAATGTTCCGGAAATCTGCATGGGTTTTCTATAGTCTATTACTGTATGTAAAGCTGCATGTGCAGGGGGTGAAACTTTATGAAACTGGGCCAAGAACAACCAGGAAAATGAAAGCAGAAAAATTACCAGAACTTACACTCTGCTGGGGGATTTTTTAGTTCAAATCAGCCATAATGGAGAATCATTTTTGAATGTTTGGTGCTTTCAGTAGAGCCCAAATGAGGGTAATATATAAGTAGTAGTGCTAGTAAACTAGAGTGAAGGCTACTTTAAACATGTCCTAATGAAGATAAAGAAACAAGACTTTAGGGCTTCCCTGGTGGCGCAGTGGTTGAGAGTCTGCCTGCTGATGCAGGGGACACGAGTTCGTGCCCCGGTCTGGGAAGATCCCACATGCCACGGAGCGTCTGGGCCCGTGAGCCATGGCCGGTCAGCCCGCGCTTTCCGAGCCTGTGCTCCGCAACGGGAGAGGCCACAGTGAGAGGCCCGCGTACCGCAAAAAAAAAAAAAAAGAAACAAGACTTTAAAAGGATTAAACTTACCATTGGGTAAGTTAACTGCCTACCATAAAAAGTCATCTCTTTGAAAGAACACAACAGAACTCAACACTTGATAATGTAATATTCAAGATATCCAGCATCCTATTAAAATATTATATACAAAAAGGAATTTGTGATCCCAAAATAAGGAAAATAAGTCAATACAGTCCCAGAAAAGATAGAGATAATGGAATTAGCATATGAAGAATGTAAAATGCCTGTTAAACACATCCTAAATATGCTCAAGGTTTTAAAGAAGAAAATCAAGATAATAAGAAGACAAAGAGGTGAAAAGAAGCAAACGGAACATCTAGAGATGAAAAATTCATTATCTAAAATGAAATATGTGATCAAATTAAAAGAAATTTAGGCACTGCAAAAGACTAGATTTATAAAATCATTGAAACTGAAACAAAAGGAGAAAAAATATAAATAAAAGAGAACAGATCCTTGGTGACGTTTGGGACAACCTTAAGCAGTATAACGTGGATACATAGGGATACAAAAAAATTTGAAAAAATAATGACTGAAAATTTCCCAATTTGATCAAACAACAAACCCACAGATTCTTGAAGCTCTGTGAACCTGATGTAGTATAAATAAACACAAATGCTCTAAGACACATCATAATTAAAACTGCTAAAAACTAATGCCTTCAAACAGCTGATTAATTCCATATAGGGACAAAACAGAAGGATTATTACAAATTCCTCATCAGAAACTGTGCTAGCCAGTTAATAATAGAACAATAAAATGAAATACCTGAAAACTACATAATTAGCCTAAAAGAAATCAAGAAGTGAGAAAATGAGGAAAAAAGAACAATGAGACAAATAGAAAGTAATATCAAGATGGTAGGTTTGACCTTAAATATATAAATAATTAATTAATTTGTGAATAAGCATTCCAATCGAAAGGCAGAGACAATCAGTTTGGATGAAAAAGCGAGATCTAACTATGTATTATCTATAAGAAACCCACTTTAATACAAAGGCATATATGGGTAAAATAAATGGAAGGAAATGATATACCTTACAAGTACTTATTTTAAAAAAGAACTGCAGGGCTTCCCTGGTGGCATAGTGGTTAAGAATCTGCCTGCCAATACAGGGGACACAGGTTCAAGCCCTGATCTGGGAAGATCCCACATGCCACAGAGCAACTAAGCCCGTGCACCACAACTACTGAGCCTGCACTCTAGAGCCCGTGAGCCTCAACTACTGAAACCCGCACGCCTAGAACCCATGCTCCACAACGAGAGAAGCCATTGCAATGAGAAGCCCGTGCACTGCAACAAAGGGTAACCCCTGCTCTGTGCAGCTAGAGAAAGCGTATGCACAGCAACAGACAAACAAATAAATAAAAATCAAACTGCAAAAGCTATATTAATATCAGACTAATTTTTCTTCTATTCATACTTCCCTGGGAATTTTTGTCATGAATCAGAGTGGTGTTTGGCTAAAGGCTTTTTCTGTAGGGAATTCAAAGAAAAAGATTAGAGTTTTCAGCAAATGATGCTATAACAACTAGATATTCAGATGGAAAAAAAATAAACATTTCCCTATCATACTATATACAAATTCAAAAAGGATTTTAAATACAACGTAAAAGTTAAATTTATAATGTGTCTAAAAGACAGTATTGCAGCCCTGGAATAGGCAAATGTGTTTTAGATAAGAGGAAAAAAATCACAAATTATAAAGGAACAAATTGATAAATTTCATGTCATTAAAAATTAAAAACTGCTTTTTGAAAGATACCATTAAGAAGATAAAAGGGCCAGGAAATTTGACAACCTAAAAGAAATGGATAAATTCCTAGAAACATACAACCTACCAAGACTGAATCATAAAGAAATAGAAAATCTGAACAGACTTTGAATCAGTAATCAAAAACCTCCCAAAAAATAAAAGCCCAAACATGCTCCTGACTTTTCTTTTCAGTATTTGTTATTTCTAGTGTGACTTTCATACTTTGAATCATTTGTCATATTTTTTATCTCCTACTTTTGTCTAATTTCTGCTTTTCTCTAAATCTCTTATTGGGCTTCTGTTCACAAACAACAATGCTAACGTTTTTAGGGTATAGAAAATTTGCTCAAATCCTCTCCACTTTCCCCCATTTCCTTTTGTGATGCATATTCTTTATGTGTATTTTCCTTAGTCCTTCCAATTATTGAATGAGAGAAGGCTATTTTTTTTTCTGTATAATTCTATGTGAAAGGGTATAGGTAGGTCCTATCTAAATATTAGAATCAGGTGTGTGGTCTTGGATGCTCTGTCACTAAGCCTGTTATGGCATCTTCTCACTAAGTCTTCCTGGGGATTAAACTCAATCTTTGACTCTCAGCAGTTCAGTAAGGTTC
Organism: Neophocaena asiaeorientalis asiaeorientalis; assembly: GCF_003031525.2. Classification (NCBI taxonomy): domain Eukaryota; kingdom Metazoa; phylum Chordata; class Mammalia; order Artiodactyla; family Phocoenidae; genus Neophocaena; species Neophocaena asiaeorientalis. The sequence goes on from NW_020172778.1 coordinate 810,152, forward strand.
ACAGTGAAGCATCTGAAGTCAGAAGCTCTGTATCGTGGTCTGAGAATCTCAGCTTTTTCTCCATTTTTCTCGCTTCACTTCTAGCAGTCCCCTACTGATATTTGATGATAAACTAGAAATATCAGAAAATAATATCTACATATAATTGTTCACTATTTGAAATACTAAAATAGAGAAATACAGTTGAATATTCAGGTGTTTCAGAATATTTCAGAATTTGGAAACATGAGGACAGATACCCAGATGCCTGATAAAAAATATTTCATCTGGTATTGTATTAGCTAGAGTACCTAGTTCAATATCCTGTTATTTTCCTTAAGCATATATTAAAACTACATCCTTGCAAATATATTCTTTATGTTAGGAATGAAAAGTCAGTGCCCTTAAGTGTTGGCACTTTGATTAGTATTCTTGTTAGTGTACTTTAAGAAAACATATTATGAAAATAACTGTAAAACTTTAACAATTATCTCCTACTTAGTTTTAATCGGTTAGGTTCCAACTTAAACGCTTTGGGGGAAGAGTTATTTTCTCTGCTAGTAAGTGATAGTCGTTCCTCAGAAGTGGGACAGGCAGTTCCCACAATATCTGTTAGATTTGTTTAGCTACTACTTTCTTAAAAATAGATCAAACCAACTATAAATTGTGATGGAAACCCCTGAGTTTGTGTTCAATTTATCTTTCCTGACTACTGCCCACACTTTTACAGGCATGAGCTTGAGGCAACCTTGTTTCATCTGACTTAAGCTTAGTTAAGAATAGTGAAAACCTGCTCAAACTTGGGCTGATCAAATGTTCATTTTCATGATTCTGGAATTAATTGAATAGAGAAGATGTAAAAGCTCAGGAGTAATGATGCAGCTGTTTACTTTCGTGTACAATGAAGATCTACAGAGAGAACAAAGATGAGAGATGGAGAGAAAACATTCCCTGGAGTCTCAGAGTCTTGGTTCTTTTCCTTTCTTATAGCCCAGATAGAGTCTGGACTTTGGGTTGCTTGAGAGTCCAGTGTTTCTTTATAATTGATGATTGCCTTATAATAAATATACTCCCATGCTTTTCTTTCTACTCATTTTCCTTATGTATCCTTCTTCTGCTGCTTCTTTAAACCAGTGGGAGTTGGTTCTGTTATTTTCAAACAGAATCCTAATTAATATAATATCCACACACTTTGATGAAACATAAAAGGAAGTAACTTGTAACTTTTGCTAAGCAAAGGAATACAGAACAATAAAATTCATTATAAAGCAGTTTAGAGATTTACAATTGAGTATTTCTCTGATAAGGACAGATTTAGGCAGAGGAGAGGAGAGAAATATATAGCCTAATTTTTTTTTTTTTTTGCGGTACGCGGGCCTCTCACTGTTGTGGCCTCTCCCGTTGCGGAACACAGGCTCCAGATGCGCAGGCTCAGCGGCCATGGCTCACGGGCCCAGCTGCTCTGCGGCATGTGGGATCTTCCTGGAGCGGGGCACGAACCCATGTCCCCTGCATCGGCAGGTGGACTCTCAACCACTGCACCACCAGGGAAGCCCAGCCTAATTATTTTTACAAGCACAGATTTGTTCTGCTTATGTAAGTCAGAACCAGTGATTGCAATATCATACATTATTAATATAAATTTATTATTTAAAGTAATATTGAGTCGTGTGGCATTAGTCCAATTGTAGATGAGTAGATTTTGCACTGAGTTATAATACCATATTTACTCCCCACTCCCTGCCCTCTGGGACCAAGGTTACTGAAGCCCTTGAAAGACCATGTATGGCGGCCCTCATCTACTCCTTTATGTTGAAGGAGAGGAAAGACTTCTCTGTTTCTGTGAATGTAAAGGGCTATCTAGGTTTTATGCTATTTTCCTGAGATGTCCAGGAATCCGTAAGATTTTCTTAAGGGTGTTCACATACACTAGTAGGTATGCGATATCCTCAGGAGAACCTCTCTTAATAAGACTCCTTTTATGTCAGAGCTGCCCTTTAAGGATTTCTTCTGAGAGAGACAGCACAAGATTTTTGTAGTTTGCCATGGATTAAGACATCATAGTTCTCTGAGTCCCAGGATCGATCCCACAGTTAAGCATCTTTTTGAGTGGCTGCTGAGAATGTCTCCCATGTGCTCTCATTCTTCAGTCTTGTCCATTTCAGTGACTTTCTGGAAAGAGTTTGCAGTTCTGTGGTGAGCTTTTATGACATGCTTCAGTCACCTTCTACTTATTGTGCATGGAGAAATAGAGAAATGGTCTCAAATTGTATTTACACAAATCTCCAGTGGCATATTATACAATCCCAACAATAATCAGACTTCTCTTTCAACTTTCAATCAGCAACATTAGGCCCATGTATTATGATATTTCCCATCAATTACCCGAAACTTCATTTGTTCCTTTGATCCTGCAGGCCCCTAATCAGACAGCCAGTTACCTTCAACTGTGCTGAAATTTCACACATTGTTTCCCTTCAGTAAACCAGAATGTATATCTAAATTATATGTGAATTCTGTCATTTTAGGTTTATCGTGAATCTTGAGATAGTGTTGAACTTTTCTCTCTTCCCATTTTTCACAAAGGAATTTCCACCTTAGTCTTTCTGGTTAAGGTTTTCCCTTCTTGGCCACCTCTATTTTCATTACTTAACTTCCTGTCTCAAGCAACATGACCGCTTATCTTTTTTCTCATGTAGCCCATCTTATTATGTAACAATTCTCAGTACTCTACTGTTTTGCAGAGATACATGTTTATCACCTGTATTAGTATTGGGTGAGTTCTATGTATATATGACGATAACAATAGTAACAACAGCAACAAAAAAACCCAAATAAAATTGTTCCACATTTTAGGCCACATTAATTTCCTCTTGTATCCTGTGGATATTTAATTACTTAGATATTTATAGAATTAAGTGTTATTATTTTAGTATTGAAACAAGAGAACATTTAGTATTCTCAGCCTCCAGGATAGGGAGGCAGAATGAAATAAGGTTTATTTCTGATCATGCATATTACAGATGTTATTAGTACACATGTAAGGGCTCAATTGATTTGTGCTAAATAAATGCAGGAATGAACATATTTTGAAAACCAGCTGCAATTATTAAAGTAATCAGTTACATTTGGGATAATTGTTAAGCAACTAATTAAAGTGGGTTATAAGAGCAACTTGTGTTGTTATATGTCTAGCTATCTTCAAAGTGTGCATTTTTAGTTTTGAACATTTGGTTTCTCATTCAGACATGTCTGAAATTAACTGAATTTGTTTTTCAGTTTTTCTTAGTTTGGGGATGAGCTGACCTTCCTTGTGATGCTGTGAAAGTTGTCCTTGCATACTTTAGTTATGCTGGGTGATGTTATCAGATTGCAGACCCATTGTATTTAAGGTGTTGGGTAGGTTGTATACTGCGTAACGCCACAGGTACCATGTCTCTATAATCTATGTGAGTACCTCTCTTGGAAGTATGCAGTATACAACCAGTGTGGCTGTAAGACTAATCCTGGTCAGAAGCTTAATCAGTAAATAATTTTAACCCATGAAAATAGAGTGCTAGTCTCTGATATCACCTAATGACCATTGGATGTTTTAAGTTAGTGAAAATCTGATTAGTTTGGATTTTTGCCTTCCAGTTTTAACTAACTTTGCTTTATGCTCATGAGATCAAACGGTTTGTTAGAAAGAGACTGACACAGAAAATTTGTGCACCTTGTTTCCCTGGGAGACCAGGCTAAGAATAGCTTTCTTGGCACATCATGGCTTCCTATAATGAGGGCCAGTGTAAGGATTCAAATGCTGCAATATAACCTATAAATCCCAAGAAATTGTTATTTTTTATGACAATTTAAATGCACATTTGCAAATACTCATATTAGAAAGCATTTCAGGTAATTGCATGAATCTAATGATTTCTGAGGTCTTTCTTGTGTGTGTGTGTCTATTTTTACTTACTGGATTAAAAAAAGAACATGTGTAAAGATTGATGTATAGGTTCTGGGCAGCTACTAGTGATAAAAATTTCCCAAGATAGATGTTCAATGCTTTCTAGTTAAAACTAGCTTTTAAAAGGCATATTATAGGGCTTCCCTGGTGGCACAGTGGTTGAGAATCCGCCTGCCGATGCAGGGGACACGGGTTCGTGCCCCGGTCCGGGAGGATCCCATATGCCGCGGAGCGGCTGGGCCCGTGAGCCATGACCACTGGGCCTGCGCGTCCGGAGCCTGTGCTCCGCAAAGGGAGAGGCCACAGCAGTGAGAGGCCCGTGTACCGCAAAAAAAAAAAAAAAAAAAAAAAAGGCATATTATAAATTAATTGTTTCTATAAAGCTTGTAATCAAGTTATTGATTATTTATTGATAGTATTCACACATATTGAAATATTAAATTCCCTTCTTTAATTAATTAATTCCCTTGTGTTTTACTTATTTTATTTAACAGATAACTTGACAAGCATTGCTTGAATATTGAACATTTGTTCATTATTTAGTAAAAAAAAAGTTTTGGAAGGAAAGTTTCCAAATGTAGCACATAGCAAGGTGAACAATTTCTTCATAAACCTTGGAGCAGAAATTGTGTTCCCTAATACTTCTATATATGTTATCAATCTAATTGTAATATTTCTTTTTCAGATGGCCTTACTTTAAGAGGACATTTATTTGCAAAGTGTGTATCAACCACTGAGGGTTCTGAAGGCAGAGACAATGGGAAGAGGGGATTTGTTACCCGGAGTTGTACCTTTCAGGATTTTAGCTATTCTGTACAATAAGCTAATTTAAATCATGGTTATGGTTAGACACTAAGTATTCTCTCTCATTAGAAAAAACATTATGGGAAACCTAAGGCATATTGTAATTAGCTATATACAATGCAAATAACTTTCAACATAGCAATGGAGCATTTATGTCTGGCTAAAACTAGACACTGAACAATTTGGCATTATCTGTGTAAGTGTTGATGACATGTTTGATTGAACATATTGCTCTCATATCTGCCCCAGGGCTATTAATGAACACTGCCTTGAGGTAAATTAAAATAACATGGATAGGCATATTAAGAAAGCCCATGATGTTCAGCTCTGGGGAAGTAAGAACAAAGTAAACTTTGTTCCTAGGCTGTTTATCTTTCTCTCCCACAATGTAAAGGAATTTTGACAAAGTTCTAAAACTACTGGAGCGAGGTGGAAAAGACTAATGGATGGCATAGAATTTTGTAGGTAAGGCCTTCCGATATCTAAAGACAGTGATGGCTGCACAGGTCCGTATATCCTAACATTTCCTCCCAAAATAACAGAGAACTACAAGAATGAAAAATTAAATTACACAAAACCATGTGCTCAGCATAATTTAAATACAGACAATGCCCAAGTTTTAATATTATTGGTAAAAATAGAAAGAGTCCTAATTGGACAAAGTGGAAAGTATGAACCCTGGATTTTGTACCCTGTCAAACTGTACTTAGAAGTATGACAGATATAGAAAAACAATTTTAACGTATAAAAATGTAGGAAATTTTGCACCCATGAGCCCTTCTTGAGGAATCTAATAAGGAGATATATCCAACCAAGAGTTGGCTGCAAAAACAGCAGAAGGTCTCTTGGTGAGCATTTTTATATGTACAAACAAAGGTCTAAGACTAGAGGAAAGATGGGAATGGGAGAGGAAGACTAATGTATAAATGTTTTATCTTGTGAAATATTTGTAACAAAAATTAAGCATATGTTAGGTCACAAAGAAATTGTCAGTACGTTCCATTAAGTAGAAATATTATAAAATACTACTCTTGTATCACAGTGGAATAAAATCAGAAATTATTAAGAAAAACAAAATATGTAAATGTTCTCCCACTTAAAAATTTTAATTGAGGAATCATTAGTTGAAAGGGAGACATGAGCTGAAATGACAGAATTTCTAAAAAATGAAACCACTACATATCACAGAAATTATTTAAGTAGTGATTTGAGGAAAATACATCTCACTAAACAACTTTCTCAGTACAAATGAAATACTAAAAATTCATTAAATATCCAGCTCAAAAGTTAAGGGAAAGAATAACAAGGTAAACTAAAAGAAAGTATAAGAAAGGAAGCAATAAATATAAAAGCAGAATTTAAGGAGGGAGAGGACAGAAAAGAATGGTAGACCTATTTAGTTAATCAAAATTAGTTTTTTAATTACAAAAATATATATTACTAGATAACTTGATAAAGAAAAAGGGAGAGGGAGCAAATATGCAAAGAAGAGATGTCAAGGGAAAAGTAACCACTGAAATAAAAGAAAGTTAAAAAAAATCATATGGAAAAATCAACACACAAGAGTAGGTAAGAAAATGCTGTGAAAGCAAAACTATGAGGAAGTCTATCCTTACCAGACATTAAAGTATACTATTATGGTACAAAATCAAATCAAGGTGGTAATGGCAGAGGAATAGACAAATGGGCCAGTGAAACAGTATTAAAAGTTTTGAAAGACTCTTATGCATATGACAGTATAGTAGATGATAGAAGTGGCATCTCTATTCACTGGGACAGTGACAGACACCTGAGGAAACGGTGGTGGGAAAGTGGGTAGCCACTGGAAGGCAATAAAATTAGATACAGACCTCATACCGTTCACAAGAAGAAACTTCAACTGGATCAGCAATCCAAATGTAAAATATGTAATCAAGCAAGTATTCTAAGAAAAGATGAGTAAATTCCTTTTTAACTTTCATCTAGGGAAAGACTTTCCATGTCTCAAAATCCAGAGGCAACAAAAGCAAAGATTTTAAAAATTTAACTACAAAAATACAAAATGTTTTCCCAGCAAAACCAGTATAAAAATGGTCAAAGAATACTGACCAACTGGCTGAGAAAATATTTTCTACTTAATCGAGAAAAAGGGCTGATATACTAATCTATAAAGAATGCTTGAAAACTGAGGGACAAAAATCCAAACCCACTAGAAAAATGGAAAGATATTGCCAGACATTTCCCAAAATACATGTATAAGAAAATGTCCATTAAACATATGAAAATCTTTAGGTATATTAAGACTTAGAGAAATTAGATAAATGCCTGTCAGATTGGTGAAAATTAACTATGATGATGCATCATGTTTGTGAGATTGCAAACAGATAATTGCACATATTGCTGATGAGAATGCAAACTGGTACAACCTTCGAAAAAGGCAATTTGTCAGTATATTATAATGCTTATGGCCAAATGTATGTGTCTCCCCAAAATTCATATGATGAAGCCTAATTCCTAACCTGATGGTATTTAGAGGTGGGGCCTTTGGGAGGTGATTAGGTTACAAGGGAATAGGGCTAGTGCCCTTATAAAAGTGACCCTAGAAAGTATCCTTGCCCCATTTGCCATTCAAAGAGACAGTGAGAAGATGGCCATCTATGAACCAGAAAGTGGACCTCCATAGGCACTAAACCGCTGACACCTTGATCTTGGACTTCCCGGCTTCCAGAACAGTGAGAAGTAGATTTCTGTTGTTCATAAGCCACCTATGCTGTGGTGCTGAGACCTGGAGTGCTGCTGTAACAAACACCTAAAAACTGTGCAAGTGGCTTTGGGACTGGGTTATAGGGAGAGGCTGAAAGAAAGGACTGTTCAGGGCAATTCTGGTGAGAGCTCAGGAGGAACATAGGAGAGCTGTAGAGAAAGCCTTATCATAGAGAAAGCTTCAGCATTCTACCTGAGCAGAATATTGGTAGAAATAAGGACAGTAAAGGCCACTCTGATGAGGTGTCAGATCAAAATGAGGAGCGTGTTTTGGAGACTGGAGGAAAGGCCATCCTTATTATAAAGTAACAAAGAATTTGGCTCAATTGTGTTAACGTCCTAGTGTTTTGTGGCAGGTAGAACCTGTGAGTGATGAAATTGGATATTTAGCTGAAGAAATTGCTAAGCGAAGTATTGAAGTTACATCTAAGCAAAGTATGAAGGCCACACCTCCTGACTCTTACAGTAAATTGCAAGAAGAGAGAAATGATTTGAAGATGGATTGGTAACCAAAAAGGAAGCAGAATGTAAAGATTTGGAAAACTTTCAGCCTATCCATGTTGTAAAAGATGAGAAATCTTGTATGGGAGCGAACATTATAGGTGTGGCGTTAGTCCAAAAAAGTATCCATAGTGTGGTACTCTTTATGTAAAAAAGGATATAGAAGAAAAAAGTATATATATATAAATGTATATACCTCGTCATTTATGTAAAATGAAATACAAAGAGTAACCAGAAACTAAGGAGTTGTCTACAGAGGTTGAGTGGAAACTGGGAAGAATAGGTGAATGGGAATGAGGCATAAAAGATGAGGGAGGGGTGATGTGTCTCTGAATACACCTTTTTTTTTTTTTTAAGTTCTCATGCTTTAAGCTATGGTAATTCTTCGCATATCCCAAAATATAAATAATTAAAATTCAGTAGAATTTTAATAGGGGGTGAGACTGAAGATGAAATACGAAGAGTAACACACTAAAGTTAATCAAGCACTACAAATAAAATTTTATGACCACACTAAAGACCGTGGGAAGAAAATTACTAATCTAAGTGATTTTGAACAGCATTTTGACTATATACTTTGAGGCTGAAGATAAAAAGTACTGTCAACAAGCATTATGCTATATTATACTCACAAAATAACTGTGCGCCAACATATCATAACATAGGTATATTTGACAAATATATACTATACAGATATTAAACTTATTTCTCATAGGGCTATGGATATCAATTCTGAAACTACTTTATATGTATATCAGGACTGAACAAATAAGTACATATATTGTGAGTACTTAGAACTGGATTTCTCACTCAAAGGAGGGACCTATAAGTAAGGAAACAGGGAAGGTTAGAATAAACCCCCTGCTCTGTGTGTATATGTCTCTCTCTGTGTATATATTATATATTCACACGAACATAGAGTGAGATGTAGATGCATTATATATGTGTATAAATGTTACAGGCATGTACATATATGTATAATGACTAGATTTCTATATATAGACATATGTACAATGCACATATATGGATGTACATATTTTTGTATATGCATATATGCATAGATAATACACACCTCTTCTCTCTCTCCCTCTCTCCCTCTCTCCCTCCCTCTCTCTTTCTCCTACATCTGTCAACTAAGTAGACCATGAAACAATGACAACTCAGTCCCATTGAAATTATTGAATCCAAGCTGAGCTAGTAAAAATACAAAAATTACCCTGGAATATTTTGTTGTGCTAGAAAATAACAAAGTGTTCACAAAATGAAGGGAGCTGAAAGGACATAGAAGTCTACACAAAAGGACTTCCAATGACCACATCTGGGACACTTTGAGAAAAATAAATAATTATAGTAATATGCTGTAACTTATAGGATAAAATAAATATTTATGATCCTTTAAGAGTATAAATAATTGAATAAGTAAATAAATGTGGGAGAAAGGACAGTTTTTCCTTGCAGTAGAATTCTAATTTGTTAAATGTAGAAGGAATAATGGAAATAGAAAACCACTCTTTGGCAAACACCACAATAATAATTGTTGCAGGTAGGAATTATAGATGAATGCTAAAATTAATGGCCAAAATTATGAAGAAAAACAGAATATTTGCATATTCTCAAATAATTTCTTTAAATATATTTATTAATTACAATTGGAAAAAAGTAGTATCTTCACAGTGGAAAAACCTGGCAGACAGCACCTTAATAAAATGATCAAGTTAATGTCACCCGTAAAAAGTCCTATCCACATCCTATACCTCTGATATGATGCACTGTGGAGATGGGTAATGTTAGGTCTGCAAATAACACTTTTGTGATATTCTTGCCAAAATAATGAATGAAATAAACAGATTCAAACTCCTAAACTGAGATATTCTACAAAAGAGCAGTACCCTTCAACATGCCAAGGTTGAGAAAGACTAAGGAATTGCGCCGTACTGGGACTAGGGAAACAGAGTATGTTTGGGGGATTCTGATTAGAGTCTGGACCAGCACAAGGGCATTAATGGGCCAACTGGAAATTTTTGAATAAAGTCTTTAGATTAACCGATGGTATTGTTTTTATGTTTTATGTTAAAGTCTAATAATTTTGCTAGGTAAAATGTTAACAGTAAGGGAAGCTGGGTGATAGGTATACTAGAACTCTGAAGCATTTGTGTTACTCTAAAATTATTTCAAAATAGAAATTTTCATAATAAAATACTAGAGACACTCCAGATCATTTATGGGGCTAGTCTCTTTTTGGGGGGCAGAATTTTGTAAGTTAATGCTCCTCACCTCATCTAACCAGAGAGAACAGCATGACTAGACTGAATATCAAAACTGACTCTCTTAACCCTTGTTTAATGAATTTGACTTAATATAACAAGAAGGGGCTATTTTTTCTTTTTAATTCTCAATTCCTTAAGGATGAAAACAATTATTGAGAAGATTTGAAATAACATTCTGAAATGAATGAAACATAATTAATAATTATGCCATTCTCTTTCGTGGTCAACATGGAGACAGCATACCAGACTGGAGAATTCATTTATGGAAAAGGTTTTTGCATGCCATCCTTCAATTAAATATAAGGCCATAGCTTATATATAATTGAATAGCCGACATGGGAAGGGGTCTTCTGTGGCATGTCAAAGACCCTCACAGTACTATTTGGAATACAGAGCTACTCACTAGAAATGAGGTGGAAATTTTTCTGCTTGGACCAAGGAGTCACTGAGGTCTTCTGATAAGACAGGGCACCCAAAGACCACTGTGAGTTTAGGTGGAATGAATCCACAGTGACGGTTGAGACAAGAGGTCCCTGCAGATCCAACCTACATTTGGTAAAGATGCCTGAACATGAAATTATAAACTAAGAAGAGCTATACCTTAGAGAACTGGATCACCAAAGACATCACATCAGTTGTGGGCGTGTGGCCCTCAGAATATGTGGGTTCAATCTTAAATAGTTTTAGAGGCATTCATCCTTCCCTATGAATTAAGAGGATAGTTTGGTAACTGAACTAATCCCTATCAGTCTGAATCAGCACCCTAAATTCTTGGATAATTTAGATGAAGACATCTCAAGAGGGAGATACTGTTATTTCTGCAAATATTGCCCGATTTTTATTGGAGCAACTAATTGGAGGAATAAAAGTTATCTGTATTGTCAGGCTGAGAGCTGGAGCAAGTCACAGCAGAACCACACAGGCTGAACTATATAGTGTATCTAGTGGTAAGTGAAATATTTTATTCTGTGGGTGAAGCACTTAGCCAAGGAGTTGCTAGCCCAATATCTTTTCACTAACTCCAGGCCTGTCTTAAGTTTTCCTGGCTTAAGTTTTTGGGCCCATATGTATCTTTGTCATGCTGATCCATAATGGAAGTGATTGGTTTCTGAAATCTGTGAAGAAATCAGCAATGAACTTTCCTTAAAGAATTATTTAAAGTTCAGTCTATCTGGCTAAAATGGAGTTTAAGAAATCAATTTCTATCAATCTGTGTCTGTTTCTAAATGTCACTGCATGTTCATGCAATGTCAGAACAGTAGAGGAGAAATCATGTCTAGGCAAACACAATATTCTCTGCTCCAGGTGCTTTTTGAGGAAAAGAAGGTATTCTGTGAGAAACAGAATTTCTTCTTAGCGGTACTCTTACTCATTGTATGATACAGCATAGTCTTCAGAATCAGAAGGAACTGGATTTAAATCTCATCTTTACTACTTAGTAGTCCTGTGACCTTGGGAAAGTTAATTAGCCTCTCTCAGCCTTAGTTTTCTGATCTGTAAAATAATTATATTTTTTTCTCATAAGATTAGTGTGAACATTAAATAATAGAATGTGTCTGTGGTAGGCAGAATAATTGCCCTCCCAAGATGTGCATGTCCTATTCCCTGGAACCATGAATATATCAGGTTACATAACAAAAGGGAATTAAGGTTACAGATGCAATTAATATTACTAATATGCTGACCTTAGAATGGGGAGATTATACTGAATCATCTGGGTAAGCCATGGTGATCCCAAGGCCCTTAAATACGGAAGGAACAAGCATTGCAGAAAAGACCTGACAGGCCTTTGTTGGCTTGGAAGATGGAAGCCAACCAAGGAATTCGGGCAGCCTCTGCGATTTGGCTAAGGCAAGAAAACAGAGTCCCCATAGAGCCTCCAGAAGAAACACAGGAATGCCAATATCTTGACTTTAATACAATGAGACATATTTGATTTCTGACCTCTGGAGCTATAAGATTATAAATTTGTGTTTTAAGCCACCAAGTTTGTGGTAATTCATTACAGCAGCCATTGGAAACTAATGTAATGTGTAAAGAGACTAGCACAGTTCTTGGTAAATAATTGATATACAATATATTTTACTTCTGCTTCCAAAATCCTTCCATGTATTTGGGTTCTCTTCTAATCTCCAGCAATTACTTCTCTTACAAAATCTATCCTAAGGTAGAACTTAGCTGGCCACTTGAGCTGGGATTTTGCTATTTTCATTTGCAGAAAGGGAGAGCTAGATAAACTCAGCGTCATTTGGACCACAAGCCAGCAAACTTTTTCTGTAAAGACCTAGATAGTATATTTTAGGCTTTGTAGTTCATATGATCTTTGTCTGAACTACTCGACTCTGCAGTTATAGCAGGAAAGTAGCCATAAGAAATATGTAAACTAATGAGTGTGCCTGTGTTCCAATAAAAGTTTATTTACGAAAACAGGCAGTGAGCCACATTTACTCTGTGGTCTGTAGTTTGCTGACACAGGATTTACACTGTTTCTTTTCACCTCCACACAAGATAATTTTTTCAAGGTTAAGGTGAAGAATGGAGGTGAATCAAATCTTCCCATCTCTAAAGAATACTTCAGAAGACTTTGCTCTGCTTGTTGTATATATCTCATCTGTGAATTAGAAATCATAATAAGACCAATGACTATAATAGCAACAGTCATCGTGTAATCATAATTTACAGGACAAATAGAGAATGGCTTCCTTATCTTCTGAAACCCTGCCCTGGGCCAAGAGACCATTCGAATTATTTATTTACCTCTTCAGAAGCAGACTCTGCTATTTCAAAACAAACACCCTTTATCAGAAATTTGCTAATTTGAAATTCTGAAGGTGCTCTCTTCTGATTTTTAAAAACATAAAAGACTCTGGATGCCCATTTGAAAGTCAGTAAGAGAGAATATAATTAGAAACTCCTTTATAAGGTCTTAATTTCTCCTCCTTGGATTGAACACTTGTCAGTACTATCGTACTTCTGTGCTTTTTGTCTGTTACCCATTTCCACATGCTGTGTCATTTGCTTTGAAATGTGACAAAGTGATCGGCGCTCAGGATCCTTCTGCAGAGAGAGGCATTATTGATTTCTTGGAGAGGAGCAAGAAGACCTGCAGTGTTGTGGTTACACTTGGCTGACAGATCACAACAGCTTGTGACATCTAATTTACTAGAATGAAATCACGGGGGTTCTCTGGCTCTCAGGCCCAGAGGAGAGGTGAAAGGTCAAGAAAGTGAGGATCCTGAGTAACCAGGCATGAAGGGTGGTTCATTCGCTGGGTCTAGTCTCTTTCTGAAAGGATATGAACTGAATTTACCTGCTTTGAGCGAACCAAGTTGTCTTAGCAAATGGAGCATAATAAGTGTCTGATCATCATTGTGCTGGTTATAATTTAACTGCTCAATCAGAAAACTTTATTTTTAGTTTCACTTGAGGCCCTACAAATGGTTGTAGCTTCACAGCTAAGAATTTATTAAACAGAAAATTTTCTTTATGCTTGAGAATGCTTTTAGCCATCGTTTCAATTTCAATAATCTTCATTAAGCCATACAACACATTCAGAGGTTATGAAGTCAATTAAGCCTCGTTCCTGCTTAACTGATAATGCTTTTATAACTATTTATTTTCATATTGTGCATGACTTTTATGACGAAGACACAAAAGAAAAGCAAACAGGCTGATAATGGGATTTTCTTTAGATTTAGTGACGTTCAGGGTTCCTTCCATCCTCTAAAATATACAGTTCAATATCTAAGTTCATCCACACATTCCCAGAATGGACTACAAGCTCTGCTTTCTCAGGGTAAAATGAGTAAGATAAGTTTTGATAGACAACTAGGATGCTTTCAGTGTAACATCATGATTCCATATTTGTATTTTTATGTGTGAGTAATTGCTACTCTAATTGGGTCTTTGGGGTACATAACGATTGCTGAATCATATAAGACAAGTTGAGTAACATTCAGCATATATTTTATGCTGACGTCTGTTGTTCATAAATGCAAAAATATAGCATAGTTCTTTGGATGAGTGCTGGAATAGACATTCATATAAACTGCATTTTATTTTCAGTGCCATCATTTCCTTTTCGTGTAGTAACCCTGACACGTCTAACTCTCTGAATCTCAGTTTCTTTATCTTTGAAATGGGGCTAGTAATACAATGACCATTCTTGAGTGCCTCCTTGCCCATAGAGGTAGGTACTTTTACACGTGCTGTCTACTTACTCCTGACAAACTTGTGAGGAATGTATTCTCCTCAGTCTGCTACAAGAAAACTGAGGCAGAGACTAGATGATTTTTTGCTAAGTTCGATGACTAACAGATATCACAATGGCGATTTAAATCCAGATCTTCTAACACCAAGCAAAAATTGTTTTACACTGAGTCTCAGCTGCTTCCCGGAGGCTTTGTCCAAGGATTAAATTATAGACTGCAAATAGTAGATCTCTGTAAACATGAGGTAAGGTTATTAATTAATTATTTTGACAACCAGTAATTCTTATGTGGGTACACTTTTAAAATCAACATATTGTAATTCACATTATAATCACAGTAATAGCCTAACTTTTCTTTAGACCAAAGTACCGAGAATTATGGAAGTGCTTTAATGAATTTCCATACTTAATCCTCCCTTACAAACCTGTAAGGTAGGTATGAGGAAACCTCATTTTACATTTGAAGAATCGGAACAGCATGGCTTTGAACTTCAAAATAGAATTTCCTTTTTTTTAATTGAAGTATACCAGACGTACAGTATTATGTCAGTTTCAAGAATACAACATAGCGATTCATTATTTTTATGCATTACAAAATGATAACAACCAGTCTAGTTACCATATGTCACCACACAAAATTATTTCTCTATTATTGACTATATTCCCTATGCTGTATATTACATCCCTGTGACTTATTAATTTTATAACTGTAAGTATGTACCTCTCAAGCTCCTTCTCTTATTTCCCACACCACCCACCTCCCCTCTGTCAACCACCAGGTTGTTCTCTGTATCTATGGGTCTATTTCTGTTTTGTTATTTTTGTTCACTTTTTTTGTTTTTTAGATTCGACATTTAAGTGAAATCATCAGTATTTGTCTTTCCCAGTTTGACTTATTTCATTTAGCATAATACCCTCAAGGTCCTTCCATGATCATAAATGGCAAGATTTCATTCTCTTTATGGCTGAGTAATATTCCGTTATTCCATTCTCTCTCTCTCTCTCTCTCTCTCTCTCTATATATATATATATGTATATCTATCTCACATCTTCCTTATCTATTCATCTATTGATGGATACTTAGGTTGCTTCCATATCTTGGCTATTGTAAATAATGCTAACACTGAGGTGCATATATTTTTAAATTAAATTTTTCTTTGGTTAAATACTCAGAAGTGGCATTGCTGGATTGTATTGTAGTTCTATTTTTAGTTTTTTGAGGAACCTCCCTACTGTTTTCCATAGTGGCTGCACCAATGTACGTTCCCACCAACAGTGCACAAGGGTCCCCTTTTCTCCACATCCTCACCAATACTGGTTATTTCTTTCTCTCTCTCTCCCTCTCTCTCTCTCTTTTTTTTTTTTTTTGATAATAGCCATTCTGACAAGTGTGAGGTAATATCTCATTGTGATTTTTGACTTGCCTTTCCCTGATGATTTGTGGTGATGAGCATCTTTACATATGCCTGTTGGCCACCAGTATGGCTTCTTTGGAAAAATAATCAGATCCTCTGCCCATTTCTTACTTGAATTGTTCGCTTGTTTGATATTGAGTTTTATGAGTTCTTTATATATTTTGGATATTAACCCATTATCTGACAAACCATTTGCAAATATCTTCTTCCATTTTGTAGGCTGCCTTTTCATTTTGTTGATGGTTTCCTTTGCTGTGCAAAAGCTTTTTAGTTTGATGTAGTTCCATGCCTTAATTATTGCTTTTGTTGCCCTTGCCTGAGGAGTCATATCCAAAAAAAATATTGCTAAGACAGATGTCAGAGTGCTTATTGCTTGTGTTTTTTGCTAGCAGTTTTATGATTTCAGGTCTTACATTTAAGTCTTTAACCCAATTTGAGTTTATTTTTGTATATAGTATAAGAATGTGGTCTAGTTTCACTCTTTTGTATGCAGCTGTCCAGTTTTCCCAACAGCATTTATTGAAGAAATTGTCTTTTCCCAATTGTGTATTCTTACCTCCTTTGTCATAGATTAATTGACCACGTAAGCATGGACTTACTTCTAGGCCCTCTATTCTGTTCCACTTATCTATGTGTCTGTTTCTGTGCCCATACAATTTTGATTACCTGTTTTGATTACTATCGCTTTGTTGTATAGTTTGAAGTCAGGGAGCATGATAATTGGCTTTGTTCTTCTTTCTCAAGATTGCTTTGACTATTCATAGTTTCCTCCCTCCCTCCCTCCCTCCCTCCCTCCTTCCCTTCCCTTCCCTTCCCTTCCTTCCTTGCTTCCTTCCTTGCTTCCTTCCTTGCTTCCTTCCTTCCTTTCCATATACATTTTAAAGTCATTTGTTCTAGTTCTGTGAAAAACACCATGGACATTTTTATAAGGATTGTAATGAAACTATAGCTTGTTTTGGGTGGTTTGGACATTTTAACAATATTAGTTCTTCCAAACCCTGAGCATGGTTTCCATTTATTTGAGTCATCTTCAGTTTCTTTCATCAATGTCTTGCAGTTTTCAGAGTACACCTCTTTCACCTTCTTGGTTAAATTTATTCCTAGGTATTTTAATTCTTTTTGGAAAAAAATGGGATTATTTTCTTGATTTTTCTTTCTGATAGTTCATTATTAGTATATAGAAATGCAACAGATCTTTGTACATTAATCTTGTATCCTGCAAGTTAACCTAATTCATTTATTCTAATGGTTTGTTGTTTTTGTTTTTTATTTTTTAGTGGAGTCTTTAGGATATTCTATATATAGTACCATGGCATCTGCAAATAGTGACAGTTTGACTTATTCCTTTTCAGTTTGGATTCCTTTTATTTTTCTTGTCAGATTGCTATGGCTAGGACTTCAGTACTATACTGAATAATGGTGGCAGGAGTGGGCATTCATTTCTTGTTCCCTTGAAGGAGCATGATCTTAGAGGAAAAGCTTTCAGCATTTCACTGTTGAGTATGATGTTAGCTGTGAATTTGTCATACATGGGCTTTATGGTGTTGAGGTATATTCACTCTATACCCACGTTTTTGTGAGTTATACCCACTTTTTTGAGTTTTTTGAATTAATGGATTTAAATTGTGTCAAATGCATTTTCTGCATCTATGGAGATGATCATATGATTTTGATCCTTCTTTTTGCCAATGTGTATCATGTTGATAGATTTGTGAATATTGCAATCCCTTAATGATAACCATCTCTACTACACGTCACTGATTCAGAAGTGGGGTTGCCATCAATACCCTGTTTCCATCTCTTCTACCTATATACATGTGATCCCTCTATCATTTGTTGTACAAAAGCTGTTCAGTCAGCCCTCAGTTTTCCTTCAGGAGGATTTGCCCTGTATATAGTTTACTGGTTTTTAACTTTCCTCCTTTGTACACTGTTAGGTTTGCCTGACAACTAAAAACAAAGCCAAGGTCTTGGGGGTTTCTTAATTGAATTTTTATTGTTTTTCCAATGTTCCCTAACTGTTTACTTCACAATGAAAAGGAGATTTAACATGCAGAGGTAGGAGCTGGTTCCTGCCTTATTTATGTAGCTAAAGGAAGAGACCCTTTACTGCAAATTGCACAGGTCTCAGCTGCTCAGAAGGTACTCAGGTAAATTAGTAGACAAGAGAGACTCTTCATGGAACTTTGAGGTAGATAGTTGTTGTAAAGTTGTTCTCTCTTGGGTGTTCTGCTTGAAGACTTTTATCTCAATTTGGAATGGTTATGATGGACCCTCTGCAAGGAGAAGATGAGTTATGAGTAGGTCAGTTCCCTATCTTACGTGTAACATTTTTAATGCAAGCTTTGTCTTGCCATTGTTTTAGTTGGTTTATGTGTGTGTCATACACAATGACACTGAGGAGCTCTGGGGTAAAAGAATAGGCTTTTCAATAAATGATGTTTGAATAATAATAGGGTGGCATATAAGAAAAAAATGTAGTTTAACCCCTACTTTACAAAAGTAGGGGTTAAAACCCCTACTTTACCAAAATCAGTCCCAGAAGGACTGAAGATTTAAATGTAAAAAATAAAACAAAAGAACCTCAGGAAGCTAATACAGTCATGACTTTCAGATAGAAAAAGCAAATTTTACCACATTGAAAAAGATTGATGAAATTGACCTACAAACTTTATATAGGGAATAGAAGATATTTATAGCACATGTAATCCAATAAATAGCTTGTATTCACATTATAAGTTCTTCTACAAGTCAATATTAAAAAGACAGAATCCAACAGAATGATGAGCAAGAGATTTGAGCAGGCATTTCATGGATGAGGATACCCAAATGACCAATAAATACAGGAACAAATTGCTCAACTATAGTAATTATCATAGACACACAAATTAAAACAACAATTTGATACCTTTATAATCCAATTAACATAGCTAAAATTTAAAAGACTGACATTCCAAGTGCTGACAAGGATATGGAGCAACTGAAATTTTATACAAGGCTGGTTGCTAACCACTTGATCTGAAAAGCCAGGCTCATCCAACAGCAGAAGTGGGATGGGAATGAGGAGTTGGAGAAGTCTCTAGAAGCTTTTGCCTCTGTGGGTCAGCTGGCCCATCTCTTGGTTATTGGAGCCTGCAGTTGGGGGGAGGAGCAGGGTGCTGTGTGGAGGAAAGAAAAGAAAGATGGACCTGCTGGGCATACACTTGCAACTAATGATGAAGACATCAGAGAGTAATTTTGTGCTATTTTGCTTCTTTTACTTCCCTCCTCTTCAAATCTCATACAAATTTTCCTTTTGGATAATTCTAACCAGCACCAGACAGAAAAAAGTTTTTTGGGAAACAGTTCCCAGCTCAAGAAAACTGACAATACAATTATTCAATGCATTTTGCAATAAAAATTTAACCATCTATGAATTTGAAAAAGAATTTATACATGTATATGTATAACTGAATCACTTTGCTGTACACCTGAAACTAACACAACATTGTAGATCAACTGTACTGCAATATAAAATTAAAAATTAAAAAAAATGTAACCATCTATGAGTGGACAAAAGGATGACAGACATTTTCATAGAATTACAAACCTATGTAAATTCCAAAATCTATTTGGAATCAAGCATGCCTAGATTTGAATTTTAATATAGACTTTTACTATTTTTGTGATCTTGGGCAAGTTACTTAATCCCTTGTAGTGTTATTTTCCTTGCTCATAAAATAAAATAATATTTGACTCATAGGCATTTAAGGATAAATATTATAATGTATATACATTTCTCAAGATAGTGCCTAGTTCATTGAGAACTTCAATAAATGGTTTCCCTTTAGTAATATTACTACTGATGGTTTACAAAGATATTTGGATATGAGAATCTCCTAGGAGCTTTTAAAATATAGTGATCCAGGGACTTCCCTGATGGTCCAGTGGTTAGGAGTCTGTGCTTCCACTGCAGGGGGCATGGGTTCAGTCCCTGGTCGGGGAACTAAAATCCTGCATGCCATGTGGTGCAGCTAAAATAATAATAATAATATAAATAAATAAATAAATAAAGTGATCCAGATTCTGTCCAGAGAGATTCTGGTTTGTTTGGTATATTTCCCTGTCAATAAGGGACCAGTTGAATCAGGATACCTCTACCTTACAAAATTTCTGTCACAGATTAAATCACACTCTATTAACTTACTCTAGACCAGAATCCTTTGTTTACTAGTTTTGTTACTTTTTATGCATTCTAGACATGTCCAGAGGGTATCTGCTAGCCTTCATTAGATTTACAAGTCACTCTGATGACATTGAGAAATCCTTGAAAGGGACATAAGGAACATCTCCATTTTCATTGACAATATTTTGGGAAGCTGGTATTGTAGAAAGATAAACTCATTTATTTTCTTTTAGATTCCTGCTAGTCACAGCTCCAGTGGGTGACCTTTTAATGACATTTGTACCATTGGGGCATAGGCTGAATAAGAGACATCCTTACTGTACCCACATCATCCCTGACTACAGAAGGAAGAAATACCATACCAACCAGAATTGAAATGTGAGATACTGTACTGAATTAATTCACAGGTATGCTGAATGCAATATGAATGAAGAGAAGTGAAAATTGGCTTCTAAGGATTCAGTGGGAAAGCAGCTACTAATCTTCAAGTTGTAGATGAGTTCCTTTTCATTGGCAGGCACTTTTTAATGCTTTAAAATTTTAATACTCTCTGGAGAGGAGTTAAATGCATTTTTTAAGTGCCATTGGTTGTGTGTTCTGGGAAAGTGAAGTGGAAATGGGAACATTAGGGTCACAGTGTGTTGTTATTGAAAATGAATCCCACTTTACTTCTACTTCACAGTATTCATATATTTTTCATAGAATGAGTTCATCCATATTTTAAGATTTGAGATCTACCTTTCAAGTCTGCCCTTCTCTGGTGTGTAGGCTGTTTTTTTGTTTTCTTCTTTTGTGTGTGGGTTAACTGTTCAATTGTTAAAGTTGTATTTTCGAAGTTTTCCTTGCTATACTGAAGCCTATGGGCTTTTTGAACTAAACTGGTGGTGTGAATTAGTGAAAATCAGAAAAAAATGAAGAAAGACACAGGTATTAAAATATTATGTTTGGGGATATGGGGCATAGTCAAAACTTTGGAATACAGCTGAGAAATAAGCAATCTTTGGAGGTAGCTTGAATTCTGCTTTGCATTGTGGGGGAAAAAAATCAAAGTCCTATATGTACTTTTCCAGATTTAGATAGAATAGTTTTGTGAGATTCTTCTTCCACAGATATGGGGTTAGAAATGGCTCTTCCTCCCTCCACCTTATCTTAAAATTTTGGCAGTAGTTAATGAATTCAGAAACTATTCATTGTGTATCTACAATGTGCCAAGAACTGCCCTAGGCAGTAATGAAGACACAAAGTCCACGTTCTTCTGGGGAATACAATTAGTTCATCCTTACAATTAGGGTTGTGATTTGTTGGCAAAGTCTTTATCCACTGCAGCCTCTTTCCTTCTCAGCCATTGTCTGTAGATATAATAATAAACATTTTAAAAAATACCAGTTGTCAAAAACAACTTGTACCAGGGAATCTCCCAGTTACCTACATGTGTCATTTATTTGGTCCTGACAATAACGCTAATTACTATTTTGCCCGTTTTTCTATATTGAAGAGAGTTTTTAAAAAGTCAGAACACTTGTCCAGGGCTTCCCTGGTGGCGCAGTGGTTGAGAGTCCGCCTGCCGATGCAGGGAACACGGGTTCGTGCCGCGGTCCGGGAAGATCCCACATGCCGTGGAGCAGCTGGGCCCGTGAGCCATGGCCGCTGAGCCTGCGCGTCCGGAGCCTGTGCTCCGCAATGGGAGAGGCCACAACAGTGAGAGGCCCGCGTACCGCAAAAAAGAAAAAACATTTGTCCAGGGCTACTTGGCAAGTACATGGATCAGCTGGGAATCAAATTCAAAACAGTCTAATCAAAATTCTAGACGCTTAACCCTCTACACAAATAAAAGAAATACTACTTCTCACATATATAAGTACTCCCATTTAAAAACACATAGCTACGATGATTAATTGAATGTCAGCTAGTTTTAAGAGACAGTGATTTCATAGTAGCTTTACTTTCACTGTATTTTCTCTTGTAAAAGTATAACTACTCTTATATCTGGGTGGTACTCAAAATTATTTGAGATTTAAAAGTGGTTCTTATACTGAAAAATAAATATATGTTGGGAACTACTGTACTGTACTCCAGGTTTCTGAGGGTAATGCGTTACCCTCAGAAGTGCTTAGCCCACATCTGTTACACAGAAGGAGGGTGATAAATGGTAAATGTATGCATGCATAGATACATGAATCCTATTGCTAATTAAGTACAATAGAATAGTGGCCCAGATATCTAACATTAATATGCACCACGTATTGGGGTGAAATGAATAACTGGAAAAAAAAATTGTTGGTACACAAAGGAGACTGTGGGAGACAAATGCCAATACCAAACACGAAGAGTTGGGCAAGTTAAAAAGGGCAAATGCTTTTTTTGCACATTCTTCCTGTTTGTTTAAAACCCATAAAAAGAGGACTCTTCTTGACAGATTAAAATGAGTAAGCGCGTCAATGAAATTAAACTGCTTTCTTGACATTGGTGTGCATTTTGTTTTTCTGCATCCCCTAACTAGATATAGCTAGTTAAATTTCATACATGCTTTATTAAAAAGAAAAAATATATATATTCTGTTTTATATCTGGAGAGAGCATATTGAATTTTGGGATCTCAAAAGAATTAATTACTTTTCCATTTTGTAATTACATGGAGACCAATGAGAGGTAATGAATATTTTCAAGATATCACATTTTCATGTTTCTTTGTTTTTATTGTTCTCTTTAAATTTTTTTCTATTGATTTTAATTAAACAGTTCTATGTTTATGAGAAACTAGAGGAAATTTAATATCCTCAAATTAAGGAAAACAAACAAAACAGAGGAAAACATTTAGCAAAACTGGTTTCTGGAACTGTACTTTGCATTATGATTTAACTTTTTTTGTTTTGTTTTGTTTTTTCTCCTTAAGACAGACTTGGTATAGAAAAAGTATACCCTGGGAGAGCGTTCTAAGCTTTCACAGCTCTTGTCTGAGGTAAATGGTGTTTCATTAATTTCATATGAAATCTTCTTATGTGACAGTATAATTATAATATTATACAGCTTAGCTAGATGGCTTTAAATAATCTGTCAGTACAGCCCCAGAACTGAAGGGTCACACAGGGTACAAAGAGTCTTCAAGATTCCATTTTGAAAACTAAGCACTCTCGGCAAGGGAAATAATTGCTAATGTGTTTCTGTATTTAAGGTGGCTTCCATTGCTCATAAGGTACCTTACAGCTCAGTGTGATGTCTCTAATTCTTTGAAATGCCAATCACTTCAGTTTACACTTCTCCTTGCTTTGGGTATGAACCTAGGCAAAATGTACTGATGGAGAAGGTAACACAGATAGAGAAGATGACACACTCAGTGCTTTGGTATGAGGTGGGAGGAATGTAGTTCTGGATATTAGAAAGTTACTCAATAAACTGGAGACCCACAGAGAGGGTGGTGGGGAAAACTTTTGTCCATTGAAAGCAGGTTTCTTTAGTATATCACTTGAGAGCACATTGGCATTCAAAACTTTCCATGAGGCGTTAATTGGCTATTTCAGTACTACTCATTTGAATTTATCCATATCCATCAATTTCCCAGCAGTTTGGACCACATATTGCTTTTAATGGAGGTTATAGGTAAAAGAGAAACAGCATCAAATGTAATCTCAGTACAATGTGTAATCAGATCGTACTTTCTGGTATATGTAGGTCTCTGCTCTGTAAAATAGAGTTCAGTTTTTGCCCCCTCAGCACAAGTGGTTGGGGAAAGGAGGATTCAGTCAAGAGATCTCAGGAATGGGAAACCAGAACTTGGACTTTGTTTACTTCCAGTTTGGTACTATTGGGTTTTTTTCTCCAGAATGCTGTGGCAACCAATATGTTGAT
Source organism: Neophocaena asiaeorientalis asiaeorientalis (assembly GCF_003031525.2). Classification (NCBI taxonomy): domain Eukaryota; kingdom Metazoa; phylum Chordata; class Mammalia; order Artiodactyla; family Phocoenidae; genus Neophocaena; species Neophocaena asiaeorientalis. Next base: position 834,026 of record NW_020172778.1, read on the forward strand.
TGGGAAAAAAAAGTTAAACTGAATGTATAGCATTATGGAGATATAATACGTATGATGTTTTGTTTTTTTAGTTGGTTATTTTGGGGTAACAGTCACAGGATCCTGAGAGTACATTGCAGTGAAAGTAAGCTGGACTAGAAGTTTATCTGCTGTGTGACTGTGAATAATTTTCTGGAGTCTTTGCACATACATTTGTTCATTAATAAAATGAAGATGGACTCTGTGATAATGTGAAGTAACTTTAAGTCCTAAATTTTGTTGAGTCCCAGGTTTACATGTTTACCACTTTGAAATTAGTGTGCTGTGCTAGGCTAAGAGATTAGGAGAAATACTCCTTCTTAGTTAGCTTATAAACTGTCAGAATGAAAACTCAAAAATGCCAGATACTTTTCACATGAACTTCCAAGGAAAGTGTAAAATTTAGAAGCCTTCAAAAAGCTCTTGTCTTAATCTTTTGTGTTTGACATATTCAAAATTAGTGAGATGTTTATCTATCACATGGAACTATGAATTAAGGATGCTTGGGAGGAAATAAAAAATGCCCTAGACAGTTTTTAATTCTTGAGGATATAAATGTTTTAGGAATGTAGTCTAATAATGTTGTTTATGCACTGAACAGCAATCAGGCATGTTCTGGTACAGTCTGGGAAACTATTAATATCAAAATATTAAGTTATTGCAGAAACAGTTTTTATTGAATCCTTTGGGATGGCATAGGCAAATTTTGACATAGCGCCAGCATTAGTACTTTCAAATGAAAATACATATAGTTTCACTCAAAATTCAAGCACAGAAAGCAGGATAATTAAGAACTATGAATTTTATATTCTGTCTTTAATTTGGGGGAAATACCTTTCATGTCATTTTTCTAATTCTTCATAGCCAAAACGAAGTGAGGTTCAAATAATTATTTGGAGAATTTTGGAAAGTATAGCTGCTAAATACATAAACCTGAATCTTAGGGAATACAGTTGAATTTAAAAGAAACAAAGGATTTATTTGTAACACTTACTACTCACTGCACTTCAAATACTTTCTGGAGGAAATAATGCAATAAATGGCTAGCAAGCAAGAGAGCAGGCAAGGAAGCAAGAAGCCTAGTCAATGACGAACAATAGTGTCTTCGTCTCTTTCTCACTTCATTTTGTCATAAAGAAAATAATTAATTTTGTATTCAAAAACATAGTAAAGTGATTGGCATGTATGTTTGTTACATGTTAGTATCAGAGGAGAGAAAAACAACCTTCATGTCTAAGATTAGTACTGTGATGAAATAAAATATGGCCTATTTGAAAGATGATTATTAAAAGGATGATTTTGGACATATAGATATGTTCTGTGCATACAGGTTGTGTATGACTGGCTTAAATTCTGATTGACCAGCATTCTATTCTAACTGGCTTGACCTCTGTTGAACTGATTGTTAATATATTTTAAATAATATCTATATAAGACTTACAATAACATTGAAAAATACTTAGGATATAAGGTTATTGAATAGAGTTGAATGCAAAATTTAACCTAAAGATTCATTTACCTGTATTTTAGAAAGCCACTTGAATATTTAAAAAATAAAATTCTTGAGAAATAGAGTAAAAACTGTGAACATTTTGATGGTCAGTGTGATGGTTAACTGTATGTGGCTTAAGGGATGCCCAGATAGCTGGTAAACATTATTTCTGGGAGTGTCTGTGAAGCTGTTTCTGGAAAGGATTAACATTTGAATCGGTAGCCTAAGGAAGATGGCCTCACCAATATGGATATGTATCATCCAACACTTTGAAGGCCGGAATAAAACAAAAGTGGAGGAAGGGCAAATTTTCTCTCTCTTGCTTAAGATGGGGCATCCATCTTCTCCTGCCCTCAGACATAAGCACTCCTGGTTCTTAGGCCTTTGGATATGGACTGGCACTTAAACCGAGTTCTTCTGGCTCTCAGGCCTTTGGACTCAGACTGAATTGCAAAGCGAGCTTTCCTGATTCTCTAGCTTGCAGACAGCAGATCATGGGACTTCTCGAGCTCCACAATCATGTGAGCCAATCCCTATAATAAATGTCTATATATGTTATATATTTCTCTATATAATCTATAGTAAATGTCATACATCTATAATCTATAATAATGTCATATTTCTATATCTGTTATCTCTCTATATATGTATAGATAGATAGACATAGATATATATATCTCCTATTTGATCTGTTTCTCTGAAGAACCTTGACTCATAGTCAGTTAATCAAAAAACTGGTTAAAGCAGGAAATCGTAAAAATGGGTATATAAAGAGATTACGTTTTTTACATGTAAAACATTCAGATATGTATCCATTTACCAATTTTTAATGAGGCAAGTATTTTTTATAGATCTGGGACTTATAGTTAAATATTCAAGTTGTCATCAATATTCAAGGTCATGTGTACACAATGCATTACTTACGATTTTCCTTTAGAGTGAGAAGTTAAAACACTAACAAAAAATCTGACTGTAGAATTGTACATTTTTATAATTGTTTTGTCCAAATCATTTGAAGACATCTCACCATATTTAGATAGTAAATTTTTCAGTTTTTATTTATTTATTTACCAAAGGATTAGGCTTATTTTTCATAGAAATAACAACCCCCTTTCATGTTTATATTTCATAAGTTTATATAATAGTTCATTACATTATTATGTAATTAAATTACCTAATTGATTTATATCATTATGTATTACAAACATAATTATAGCTGGTATCATCAGGTTTGGGAGCAATGGAATCATATTTGTGTCTGCCCTGAAGTATCAGTAGTTTAGTGAAATATGCAGCCTTTTTATCCAAATTCTATTAACTGCTCTATTAACAGTCTAAAATTCTGAAAGCCAACAAATTGTGAGCTAGCTGGACCCCTCTGCAAAATTGCCTTCATCTTTTTTCTTCATTTACGAGTCCAGAGAATTGCATGGCAAAAGTTGCAACGCAGTTTGAAGGATTGTTTTTTTTTATAAAGCAGTAAGCAACAGGGGCAGATTTGGCTCCATGTAAGTCAGCACTTCTGAGCCATCAGAAACAGGAAGTCCCCTAAGATGCGATGGGCAGAGGTTAAAGTGGCAATTATTACGCCACACTGGAATAAGCATTTTCTCATCCTAAGGATTCGAAAACAATAACAAAAGATTCCAGAAGCACTGTCTAACCAATATAAATAACCAAGAAATATTAATGTTTTCTATGATATGTAAGAGGGCTCCCATTGCCAAACGACTTTAGAAAATTTTATGTATTAATGCCATTCCCTTCACGTGGCAGTCAGGAAAAGTTTCCAGAAAAGACCGATTTGGAAGGAAAGATTTTTTACGAAGATTTTTATTTGTGAAAAGCTTTTCAAGTCAGTTTCCACTAGTTCCATCCTCCAACTCATGCTCACCCTCAGGACACAGGGAAGGAATGAGAAAGGAAGAGATTACACTTTCTCGGAAAAACAAAACAAAAATACTCCCCAAACAAAAAATAATAATCACCACAACAGAAAAGCAAACAACCATAAATCTTCTCTTGACTTCACAGTCTAATCCAGAGCTCTCCTCATTTTATAGCCTCTCTTTACAGCAAAATGCCTAGAGAGGGTTGTCAGTACTTGCTGTCTCTTTCAGATTGTCTTTTAAATTCATTCTAAATGAGTTTTCTGCCCTAATAGTCTGCTGAAGCTGTGCTGGTCAAAGTTAGTAATGACTTTGCTAAGTCCAACGGTGAATTCACAGCCCACCCTTTACTTCACCTATTGGCAGCATTTGACTCAGTTATCGTACCCTCTCCTTTGATGTTCATTTTCACCTGGCTTCTGGAAAAACATGAAGCTTCTGGCTTAACTTCTATCTCAGGGGCAACACTTTCTAAGTCTAATTTCTTAGTTTCCCAACCCCTAATTTTTGAAGTATCCCAGGGAATAATCCTCCTTGTGCCTACAGCTTCCCAGAGGATCTTATCCTTCCTCAAGGTTTTAAATATCATCTGTATGCAGTTGATAATTACATTTCTATAGCTGCCTACGTCTCCCCTAAAATCCACACTTGAATATCTTAACTTTCTATTAAGTAAGTGGATGTCTCATAAAAATCTCAGAATCAACATGTCCCAGACTGAGCTCCTGAGCTTCTCTCCAAACTTCTCATCAGCCTTCCCTGTCTGAATAAATGATTATGTCTTCCTCCCTATTGCTCAAACAAAACATCTTAGCCTGTTTCAGTATATGCCACATCCTGTCTGTTCATAAGTCCTATTATCTCTGCCTTCAGAATATATTCAGAATCCAAACACTTTCCATTACTTCCTCTGCTCATTTGCCTGGATTTTTGCCAATAATCTCCTCGCTGGGTCTCTCTCCTTCCACCCTGCAGTCTCTCTCTACAAGGAAGCTATAGGGATCCTTTTAAACAATGTCTGGGATCATGTTGCTCTTCTGCTTGAACCTCTATTGGCCTCCTACCTTGTAATAAAGTGAGAGTCCTTCTTAGAGATCAGGGCCCTACTCCTCCCAGCTTGACCACTGGCTCCAACCCTGCTGACCTTCTTGCTCTTCTTGGACCAGAGAAAACACATTTCTGCCTTGGAGTGTTAGCACTGGCTGTTCCATCAGCCTGGAATACTCTTCCTTAATTTTATGCATATGAATATCTTTTCCACTTCTTTCAGTTTTTCAAATGATACTTCTTCATCGACTATCCTATTTAAAATAGCACTCCCTCCCTCCTCAACATCATCTATCTTCTTTTCTCTTTCATTTTCCTGTGTAGCTCTATTTACCATCCAACTTCTGAGCAAGTTGACTAAAGTGTGTGTGTGTGTGTGCGCGCACACGCACGCACATAAGTACACGTGTATGTAATATAAAAGGACACCCTCCCTTCTGCAAGTCAGTGGAAGAAGTATGACTCTCTAATTTAAAACTGTTGACTGGTTTGGGCACAGTGGAGTGGAAAGGCACTTTCTCTTCAGCAGTCCTATAGTTAACTGCTGAACTTGATCAAAAAAATTCTCATCATTGGAATTTTACTTAGTCAACCTTTGATATACTCGACAAATAGCCATTAGGGTTCATAAAATGTAGCTCTAGGCAGCAATAACTAATTTTGAAGCTTTCAAAACAGTTCTAGGTGTATGACCATTTATATTTTTGAAAACAACCTTAAAGGCAATAGTCAGTGATACTAATAGTTACCATTCTTGAGAATTCTGTATGAATTGGAGGATTTTTGTGTATGTGCTTTATTATCTCATTTAATCTTCTCACGAACTCTTCAGTGTAGATATTATTATCTTGCTTTCCAAGGTGAGAAAACTGAGGCTCAGCACGTTAAGTAACTTGCTCTCTGACATTTGGTAAGTGGCAGGGCTATCTGGCAACTGGCCAAGAGTTCTTCCCCTTCATTGTCACTTGTCATGTAAAAGAGCAGTGGAGATCAGTGGGTGTGTGAAACACAGCAGCTCATGGTTCAAATCACAAAGCAGTTTTCCATGGGTTTTGGAAATAAAAGTCTTCCCATGTGAATTTTTACTGTCTGAAGGACATAATGTTAACCTCTAGTGAAGGAAAATTAAATTTCAAAAAATTAATGAAAAATAACACATGTATATGTACTTTGCAGACACGATAGGCAAATTTGTGAAAGAAGTATCTGACCTTCAAGAAATCATGTGCTAATGAAGATGAGTCACATTGTCTTTCTCTCCCAATTCCTTATTTATATATTAGTCTTTTACCATCTTATGAAATAGTATGTGGACTTTTTTACCATCTTGTATTATTTTTAGCTTTACTGCCTATATGATGGAAAAGTACAAGAGGTTTTCTCAATCAAAAACACTTGGAATTTTATTCCAGGATGAGTGCTTCTCAGTGTGTGGTCATTGTTCTTAGTACTTATATAAGCAAGAAGGCACTACATCAGTCACTGTTTTAGACACCAGAGAAGATCCCAAGGCAAGAGTAAAAACTTGATAGAGCTGCTGGCAATGCAGGAGAAAAAAAACACTTTTTTTAAAAAATCTTTTTTAAACTGCTGAATCCAAGAACATAGTTCACAAATCCAAATACAATTTCACCAAATAGTCATACACAGGAAATGAGGGAGGGAAAAAAAAGAAACTGAATGAAAGGGATGCTGGTTACATAAGAGATCTGCAGAATGCACCATGATTATAACGGCTATATGGCAAATGCAGCCACTATAAAATGTGACAGCAGAAAATTGTTATTTTTTTTTAAATGCAGTGATTCAGTATTGTGGAACGTAGGAATTGCTTTTAGTGGAAAGATAATATCGCTGCCTCATCAGACCCTGGTGGTGCAGAACAGGAAGAGGAGGGAAGAAAAGAAAACATGTATGTGGTAAATGCCAAAACAAAAATGCTGAGACAGAGAGGAGCCAGTTTAATTAACCCTAGAAGAGTGCCCTGAATAAACAATATATGTTTGTTCCATATATCTTTATCAATATATGAAAAATGTATAATAAACTGGATGAAGTTGGTTTATCCTTTTTAAAGGAGTGTGAAGCTGCTTACATTCCATCTAGCTCAATAAACTGGGTACTTACAATGGGGCAGTTGAGTTTGGTGACTAACAATATAGGCAGTGGAATCAGACAGATCTCAATTCTACTTTTCAGTGTAACATTCACCAACTGGGTGATCTGGGAGACATTCTTCATTGCTCTGATTCTCCAGTTCCTCAGTCAATAAGGACAACAGGGTGGTTGACAGGATTAAAAGAGAATCTATACAAAACATGCTTAATACTGTGCCTTTCACATTATAGAACTTAAGGAGATATAGAAATGACGATCAATTATTATATTGTATTGACTTCCCTCTCATCTCCTTTTCTTCCTTCATTTCTTTCAGTTATTTTTAAATTGGAGAATCTTCTGCTTACAAGTTATTATTTGCCTTTATCTCTGGAGTCAGAGACATTAAATCTCTTTTGCAAGAACAAAACTTGAAAGATATTAGTCATGTCAGTGTGTTGTTGGGAAAAGGTGGGACTGGATATTTCTTTGGCCTACCAGAGGCTCTCTCTCTCCATAACTTTTGCAGTGTCGAGATCTGAGATCACTTAGAAAAAGGTGATCAAACTGGTAGCAAAACCAGCAAGACTCCTGGGAAGAAAGACTCTGACCTGTCATCTTTTAAGAAAGTCAGCTTCATTGAAGTATAATGTGCATGCAAGAAAATCCTGAGTTTTACATGTACTTTTTTGACCCTTTCACTTTCAGTGTTCAAACTATTAGCTGGCATCTCTGACACACTAGTATGGGCCTTACTGAGGCCATCAAGGAGGAAAAGAGACCATGGGTCCCTGAAAGGAAACTCAGCTTGAGGAGAAGGAAGGAGGATTAGGACCTGGGGTCAATACCTGAGACTGAGCTGGGTTAGGAGAGTAACTACCTATAGTTCCATACAAATGCCTTAGGCTAAAGCTTGACAATGCAAGTGTTCTGAATATTCCTTGGAGAAAAATGTGAAAAATCTACAAATGTATGTGAATTTAAGATGCTTTCAACAACAAAAAATGTAACTTTGCAAAGTCTCCTTTATCGGGATACAAGGAAACAGTGACTGAAATGAGCTGCAAGAGGAGTGACCTCCTTTTCTTTCCATTTACAGCAGTAATGCAAGCATACTAGAGAATAGAGATTTCTTAGACAGTAGAAAGCTATTCAGTTATTCCGTCATGAAGCGTTTGTATCCATGACTAGTCCATTCCCTGAGTTATTTATGAGGGGATAAGAGTTTATCTGGATAAGTAGGGGGAGAGCAGGAAAGGAATAAGGATAATTTTTCAATAGTGTATTGGAGGATTATATTTATATTGATCTAAATATTGAAAGACGTGATCATATTTTAAATCTGAAGATGGCAAATGGAATATATATATATATATACACATATATATGTATTTATATGCATATTCACATAAATCATTACATTATTATTATTACTATTATTATTATAAACTTCAGGCACAAATCCAGATTTTATTGAGTATGCAAAATTAACTAAACTTCCCCTAACCACAAGGAGTTTGTGTGTTAGGTAAAATTGACACATTGACAAATAACTTTTCATTATGTGAGTTGAGGCTATTGAGTTGGGTTGTGGAAAATCTGTAAGATTTCTGCAAACAAATAATTGAAGAGGCATTCTCAGTAGACAGTGGGATTACCATAAGCAGAAAGGAACTTTCAAAAATCAATTGGGAGAACAATGAAGAGTTTGGTATGTCTTGTTAATGGGTGAATTCATCAGAAGTTAATGCTAGTGAGGGAATCAGTAGCCAAATCTTAGAAGGCTTTGGGAAATTGGACTTTGACAGTTTGTGATGGTTTGTGAGCTGGGAATGGCGTGATATGACCCATGCCTTAGGATAGTTATTCTGTCTGTCAATATGTAAAGGACTGAAGAAAGAGGACAGGGCAAAGAGTGATTGGCTGGAGTTTTAGTCGCCTTCTGTCTCTGATTTGCTCAGATCTTGTCTCTCCATAGTACTTTCTAAAACCAGGACTCCAAATGCATCTCTTTCATATGTAAAGTATACCATGGACTAGGCTGTGTTTGTGCTAGTTTTATGGGCCCAGAATCTGAATGATTTTGTCTAAATAAGTGTGGGAGAGGACACGGTAGTGATTGTGTGGTTTTCATATTTTCAGACATCATTTCAAGCTTGGTGAGTAAGACTGTAGATAATATGATTTGTCATTCTCCTAACAGAGGAAATTACTATCTAGAAATTAAATGAAGGTTTAAGAGCATTCTCAGAACTACCAGTCTTGCCTGAAACAAGATGACGGAGTAGAAGGACGTGCTCTCACTCCCTCTTACGAGAACACCAGAATCACAACTAGCTGCTGGATAATCATCGACAGGAAGACACTGGAATTCACCAAGAAAGATACCCCACATCCAAAGACAAAGGAGAAGTCACAGTGAGACGGTAGGAGGGGCGCAATCACGGTAAAATCAAATCCCATAAACACTGGGTGGGTGACTCACAGACTGGAGAAGACTTATACCACAGAAGTCCACCCACTGGAGTGAAGGTTCTGAGCCCCACGTCAGGCTTCCCAACCTGGGGGTCCAGAAACAGGAGGAGGAATTCCTAGAGAATCAGACTTTGAAGGCTAGTGGGATTTGATTGAGGACATTGACAGGACTGTGGGAAACAGAGACTCCACTCTTGGAGGGCACACACAAAGTAGCGTGTGCATCGGGGCCCAGAGGAAGGAGCAGTGACCCCATTGGAGACTGAACCAAACCTACCTGCTAGTGTTGGAGGGTCTCCTGCAGAGGTGGGGGTGGCTGTGGCTCACTGTGGGAACAAGGACACTGGCAGCAGAATTTCTGGGAAGTACTGCTTGGTGTGAGCTCTCCCGTAACCTGCCATTAGCCCCACCAAAGAGCCCAGGTCAGCTCCTGGTGTTGGGTCACCTCAGGCCAAACAACCAACAGGGAGGGTACCCAGCCCCACCCATCAGCAGTCAAACAGATTAAAGTTTTATTGAGCTTTGCCCACCAGAGCAATAGTCAGCTCTACCCACCACCAGTCCCTCCCATCAGGAAATTGCACAAGCCTCTTAGATAGCCTCATCCACCAGAGGGCAGACAGCAGAAGCAAGAAGAACTGCAATCCTGCAGGCTGTGGAACAAAAACCACATTCACAGAAAGAGAGACAAGATGAAAAGGCAGAGGGCTATGTACCAGATGAAGGAGCAAGATAAAACCCCAGAAAAACAACTAAATGAAGTGGAGGTAGCCAACCTTCCAGAAAAAGAATTCAGAATAATGATAGTGAAGATGATCCAGGACCTTGGAAAAAGAATGGAGGCAAAGATCGAGAAGATGCAAGAAATGTTTAACAAAGACTTAGAGGAATTAAAGAACACACAAACAGAGATGAGCACTAATATAACTGAAATGAAAACGACACTAGAAGGAATCTATAGCATAATAACTGAGGCAAAAGAACGGATAAGTGACCTGGAAGACAGAATGGTGGAATTCACTGCTATGGAACAGAATAAAGAAGAAAGAATGAAAAGAAATGAAGACAGCCTAAGAGACCTCTGGGACAACATTAAATGCACCAACATTCTCATTATGAGTGTCCCAGAAGGAGAAGAGAGAGAGAAAGGACCTGAGAAAATATTTGATGAGATTATAGTCGAAAAATGTCCTAATATGGGAAGGGAAATAGCCACCCAAGTCCAGGAAGTGCAGAGAGGCCCATACAGGATAAATCCAAGGAGAAACATGCCAAGACCCATAGTAATCAAATTGGAAAAAATCAGAGACAAAGAAAAATTATTGAAAGCAGCAAGGGAAAAATGACAACATACAAGGGAACTCCCATAAGGTTAACAGCTGATTTCTCAGCAGAAACTCTATAAGCCAGAAGGGAGTGGCATGATATACTTAAAGTGATGAAAGGGAACAACCTACAACCAAGATTACTGTACCCGGCAAGGATCTCATTCAGATTCGATGGAGAAATCAAAAGCTTTACAGACAAGCAAAAGCTAAGAGAATTCAGCACCAACAAACCAGCTCTACAACAAATGCTAAAGGAATTTCTCTAACTGGGAAACACAAGAGAAGAAAAGGACCTACAAAAACAAACCCAAAACAATTAAGAAAATGGTCATAGGAACATACATATTGATAATTACCTTCCACGTGAATGGATTAAATGCTCCAACCAGAAGACCCAGGCTTGCTGAATGGATACAAAAACAAGACCCATCTATATGCTGTGTACAAGAGACCCAATTCATACCTAGGGACACATACAGACTGAAAGTGAGAGGATGGAAAAAGATATTCCATGCAAATGGAAATCAAAAGAAAGCTGGAGTAGCAATACTCATATCCGATAAAATAGACTTTAAAATAAAGAATGTTACAAGAGACAAGGAAGGACACTACATAATGATCAAGGGATCAATCCAAGAAGAAGATATAACAATTGTAAATATGTATGCACCCAACATAGGAGCACCTCAATACATAAGGCAACTGCTAACAGCTATAAAAGAGGAAATCAACAGTAACAGAGTAATAGTGGGGGACTTTAACACCTCCCTTACACCAATGGACAGATCATCCAAAATGAAAATAAATAAGGAAACAGAAGCTTTAAATGACACAATAGACCAGACAGATTTAATTGATATTTATAGGACATTGCCTCCATACACAGCAGATTACACTTTCTTCTCAAGTGTGCACAGAAGATTCTCCAGGACAGGTCACATCTTGGGTCACAAATCAAGCCTCAGTAAATTTAAGAAAATTGAAATCCTATCAAGCATCTTTTCTGACCACAACGCTATGAGATTAGAAATGAATTACAGGGAAAAAAAACGTAAAAAACAGAAACACATGGAGGCTACACAATACATTACTAAATAACCAAGAGATCACTGAAGAAATCAAAGAGGAAATCAAAAAATACCTAGAGACAAATGACAATAAAAATACGATGATCCAAAACCTATGAGATGCAGCAAAAGCAGTTCTAAGAGGGAAGGCTATAGCTATACAAGCCTACTTCAAGAAACAAAAAAAATCTCAAACAATTTAACCTGACACCTAAAGGAACTAGAGAAAGAACAAACAAACCCCAGTGTTAGCAGAAGGAAAGACATAAAGATCAGAGCAGAAATAAATGCAATAGAAACAAAGGAAACAACTGCAAAGGTCAATAAAACTAAAAGCTGGTTCTTTGAGAAGATAAACAAAATTGATAAACCCCTAGCCAGACTCATCAAGAACAAGAGGAAGAGGACTCAAATCAATAAAATTAGAAATGAAAAAGGAGAAGATACAACAGACCACGCAGAAATACAAAGCATCCTAAGAGGCTACTACAAGCAACTCTATGCCAATAAAATGGACAACCTGGAAGAAATGGACAAATTCATAGAAAGGTATAGCCTTCCAAGAATGAACCAGGAAGAAATAGAAAATATGAACAGACCAATCATAAGGAATGAAATTGAAACTGTGATTAAAAATCTTCCAACAAACGTCCAGGACCAGACGAATATGACGTCAGGCACTTACTGAGTTCTTATTGTATTCTTGACTTGCTTCCATATGCAAAATATCCAGAAATTAGAGTGTGCATTTTTCCCCATAATGATTCCATTGATACATTGAAACAGTTTGTTTCTTCTTTTTGCTGTAATTAGTATGTTGGGTGCTTTTGTTACTGTTATTGTCTCTCTGCCAACTATCAGATGAATGGATAAAGAAGTGTGGTACATATAAACAATGGAATATTACTCAGCCATAAAAAGAAACAAAATTTGGTCATTTGTAGAGACGTGGATGAATCTAGAGACTGTCATACAGAGTGAAGTAAGTCAGAAAGAAAAAACAAATATTGTATATTAACGCATATATGTGGAACCTAGAAAAATGGTATGGATGAACTGGTTTGCAGGGCAGAAATTGACACAGATGTAGAAAACAAGCGTATGGACACCAAGAGGGGGAAAACGGCCTGGGTGTGGGGGTGGGCGTGTGATGAATTGGGTAAATGGGATTGACATGTATGCACTGATGTGTATAAAATTGATGACTAATAAGAACCTGCTGTATAAAAAAATAAATAAAATTCAAAAATTTCAAAAAAAAAAACCTACGAGTCTTGGCAGCCTAGATATATAGCATGCATTGGTTAAATTAAAATATTTAAGTTATTTAATATTAAGTCCATTGTGGGTAGAGATACAAAAACTGAAAACCTAGTAGAAGAGTAAGATTGTAAGTGTTACCCAAAAACTGTGTTCTTTTCTTGGTGGGTATGGAACCAAAAGACACCACGAAGCCAAAAATTGGGAGAAAGGATTTATTACTTACAGCAAGTAAGGAGAACACTGGGGATGTTTCCCAAAGTAGCATCTCCCCAGTAGCAAAATAGGGGAAGTTTTAAGCATATTTATGAAGGGGCTTGAGAAGAGAATACAGCATAGAATTGGGGCAAAGGCTGATAGAGTCCAAGCTTTAGTTGATTGAAGTCTGGAGGGTCAGAAAAGGTCAACATCATCATTCCATCCTCCACCTGGGTGGGGGCCTTAGTTCCTACAGTACTCAAAGATATGTATCAGATTGTTATGTATATCCCTTGAGGAGGAACTCTGGCTCTGTTTTATCGCTTGCTGAACTATTGTTTCTTTTTTTTTTTTTTCTTTTTGCGGTGCACGGGCCTCTCACTGTTGCGGAACACAGGCTCCAGACGCGCAGGCTCAGCGGCCATGGTTCACGGGCCCAGCCGCTCCGCAGCATGTGGGATCTTCCCGGACTGGGGCATGAACCCGTGTCCCCTGCATCGGCAGGCGGACTCTAAACCACTGCACCACCAGAGAAGCCCCAGGGAAAATTTTTGATGTTTAAATTTTTCTTGTCATAAAATATGAATTTTATTTCACAGGTTGCACGGTTATAATCCACTAAGTACTACAGTCAAGGGCTTCAACGTATAAGCTTTATAATGTTTGATAACTATCGTATTAGTTAGCTACTGCTGAATAACAAATCACCTCACCATTCAGAAATTTAACATAACAATTATTTATTATTGATCATTAGTTGAACAGTCAGCTGGATGGTTCTGCAGTTCTGAGATGGGCTGGGAAGGGCTCTCTCATGTGTCTGTGGTAGAGTGGGACTGCTAGGTGCTTTACTGATCTTGGCTGGACTCTCCCCTACATATAGGGCCTCAGCTGGAACATCTGTGCCAATTTGGCTTTCCTGCATATATCTCATCTCCTAAGATGCTAGCCTATGTATGTTGTAATGGCGAACACAGAGGAGGAAGAGAGCTTGGAAGCCCACAGTCTCTTGAGGTTTAGACTTGGAACAGACATACCAGCCTTTCTGCCACAATCTATTGGCCAAAGCAGTTAAAAAAAAAAAGGAAATCTAGTCCATATGCAAGGTGTGAGAAGACAGACTACCCTTCTTGATTGGAGAAGTTGCAAAATCATACTGCAAAAGTGGAGGACACAGGACAGGTTGAAGGATTGGGGTCATTTCTGCAGTTAATCTACTGCATCTAATAAGGAAAATTACAAAATCATAATTAACAAATGTTCATCCACAAATCAAGCATTATTTCAACTTCATTACTGCCATATTAAGTATTAATAAATCTTCCTTTGCATTTGAAAAAATAGGTCATCAAAGTACAAGTATTCCTGAGAACAGGTGATGCTTGTGAATCACAGTGTGGTGGCGGGGAGAACATACCTTGTAGACTTTCAACTACAGGGAGTGTAATTGACCAAGGCCCCCAGCTGCTGTGCCCTAAAAACCATCTCTGCATTTTCACTGAAGCCATGCTTCCCATGAACTGCTCCCAACCAATGACTGAGCAAGACAGAGATACTAACTCAGACCAGTTTCTGGGAGACATGGGCCTCCTCTGATTGCTAACTTTATGTCAAGAACTTCCCGGTAGCCTTGCCAAAACTTTCTTAGACTGTAGAGTACTGGAGGAGCTTTCCCCCAAAATTTTTCTCCCTCTCTCCTTTGGAGTCAGACTATAATTGTGGTCTGATGATGCTTCCAGCTTCTCCTGGCACCTATCTTCCCAGCATCCCATTTTCTCTCACATGGATGTTTTCCCTAATAAATTCCTTGTACATTTATTCCTGTCTTGGCATTCACAATGGACTTCTCAGAGAACTTGCACTAATTCACAGAGCAAACCACTAATTAAGAACATTATAAGAGACTTTGAAGTTGTTTTTACAGATCTACAGAAAGATAAATGTTGACATAATATATCTATGTGTGTTTATAGCTCTATCTGTATCTCTTTATCTCCATCTGAGATGGTAGAGTGTGGGTGATACTTATATGTCTGATATTTTGTTTGGTGTAATCTCTGTAAGGAAAGAGTTTTCAGGGACTCTAAGGTCTTAAAGTGATCCTAGTGTGTGCCATGGGAGGAGTGAAGTGAGGTCAGGCACTTACTGAGTTCTTATTGTATTCTTGACTTGCTTCCATATGCAAAATATCCAGAAATTAGAGTGTGCATTTTTCCCCATAATGATTCCATGGGTACTTTGAAACAGTTTGTTTCTTCTTTTTCCTGTGATTAGTACGTTGGGTGCTTTTGTTACTGTTATTGTCTCTCTGCCAACTATCACTCATGTTCTTATGTGACAGCTGTGTAAATCACTAAACTGTTGGCAGGCCTTAACGATCCAATTAAACAATACTGCCTAATTGGTCCTGGTCATAAAACCCTTAGGGAGACTATTGGAAAAGTGGCTGTGATTGACTGGAGTGAGAAAGAATGCTCAACCCGTTGAACAGTGTCCCAGGATGTTTGTTATATGTGTGTATATATACAAATTTGAGTGTATGGTGTATATGTATCCACAGATACATGTTTATATTATATATATATGTGGTCCTCTTTAAACATTACTAGTTTCATTACCCAGAGAGAATGGAAGTCCTGTCTAGGTGAGGACTGGAAAAAAAAGATTCTGAGAGTCCTTTAAACTGGAGTTATTTTTGTAACAGTCTTATTGAGATATAACACACATACCATACAATTCACCCATTTAAAGTGTAAAATTCAATGGCTTTTAGTATATTCACAGAGTTGTGCAATCATCACCATAATCAATTTTGGACTATTTTTATCAGCTCAAAGAGAAATCCCATACCTGTTAGCTTTTGCACTTCTACCCCATCTTTCCATCCTACAGCCCTAGGCAAGCACTAAGCTACTATGGAGGTGCCTCTTCTGGACATTTCATATGAATAGAATCCTACAGTAGTTCTTCCTTTGTGACTAGCTTCTTAGCCTTGTGTTTTCAAGGTTTATCTTGCTGTAACATGTATTGGTATTCATTTCTTTTTATTGCTGAATAATATTCCATTGTATGGCTATACCACATTTTATTTATCCTTTCATTAGTTGATTCATACTGGGGTTATTTCCACATTTTAGCTATTATAGATAATTCTGTCCTGAACATTTATGTGCCATATTTTGTGCGGACATATGTTTCCACTTTTCTTAGGTATATACCAGAAGTATATTACTGGAGCATATGATAACTCTGTGCTTCACCTTTATAGGAACTGCTAGACTGTTTTCCAATGTGGCTGCACCAATTTGCATTCCTACTGTCAGCATGTGTGAGGGCTCCAATTTTTCCACATCCTCACCAACACTTTTTATTGTCTGTCTTTTTTATTCTAGCCATCCATACCGGTGTGAAGTGGTACACTGTGGTTTTGATTTGCATTTCTCTAATGAATTATAATGATGAACATCATTTCATATTCCATTTATATGTATCTTTGGAGAAATATCTATTCAGATCCCTTGCCCACTTTTAAATTGGGTTATTTGGCTTTTTATTGTTGAGTTGTAATAATTCTTTTTTGTATTCTAGATACAATCCCTTTTTAGATATGTGATTTGCAAATATTTTTCCCCAGTCTGTGGGTTGTATTTTTACTTTATTGATGATGTTTTTCAAAGCACAAAAGTTTTTTATCTTTGATGAAGTCCAGCTTATCTACTTTGTTGCTTGTGTTTTTGTTGTGAAACTAGAACTGTATAGAAGACCAATCTGTGTGTTTCCTCCACATTGGGAATGGCTAGGTTTTCTCTCACTTACCAGTGGTATTACAAGTAGTGGATCCCTGACGCACTGTGTAAAGAAAGCTTCTGAAGCTAATTCCACGATTACTAGAGAATAATGTTTGTCAAGGAAACAGAAATTGATAGTATTATTTATCCTTTATCACACATTCACAAATTGATGTTTTATAAAAATGACTATTATTTTTCTTGACTGCCTAAGAAGAAAAATTATACGTAGTTTGAAAAGGGTTTTAATGAGGAGCAAAGCTAATCAGGATGACATTTCTTCCTCTTATTTTTTCTCTTCAGTCCTGCCTTCTGCTTAATATTATTCATTTATTTACTCCACAGATGTTTATTAAGAATGATTTAGACATGTGATGTAGAGAATAAGACAGACGTGAGCCCTACCCATAAGGAGCAT
Source organism: Neophocaena asiaeorientalis asiaeorientalis (assembly GCF_003031525.2). Lineage (NCBI taxonomy): Eukaryota > Metazoa > Chordata > Mammalia > Artiodactyla > Phocoenidae > Neophocaena > Neophocaena asiaeorientalis. The sequence goes on from NW_020172778.1 coordinate 851,103, forward strand.
ACATTATTTACTGACCACCACCTCTCTTGCATTTTTGGCCCACTGCCTTTCATCATCCTTGACCTTTGGATACAAATAGCAGTTCTGGCATGAATATCTTAATGCTGCTTGGTCAGACCACATCCTCTAACCTAGGCTTGTTAAGCTAAATGCTAAGACATACTGTTGGTGGCTAGTATCTGACAAAGTCAAGGCAGAAGGCGAATACGGTGGACAGTGATACCCAAGGTACTTTCTCAGGATAAATGGGGTAGAATTGGAACATTCCAGTTCAAACTGTTGGTTACCAGACAATGGTTTCAACCCACCATCAGGTCTAGTTTGTGGAAACTATAATTATAGCACTTCTCAAAGTCATTCCAACCTTGAAACAGAGCCAGAGACACTAATTGTAGACACATTTTGATTGAGCATTTCCTAAGGCCCTTTCCAGATTTATGCAACTTAATATCTGGTAATTTTTAAACTGATACTGAAAAATGACCAAATGAACATAAAGTAACCTCACGACAAATCTTATTTTTAAAAATCCTTCTTTTCCCAAACTTACCATCAATAAGTACTAGTAATTTCAAGAACTAAAATTACTCTTACTATGGTTAAAACCATTTGCTCTAATTGAACACATCTGTCTAGACCAGGTCCATTTCTAAATGTCTGATCTCATAAGATTGAGAGTGAGGCATAGCCTTACACAAGAACTGAAATTAAGCAGCTTCAGAAATTTCTAACATAGCGTGAAGCTTGATAATAAATTTTGCATTTATACTTTTTTTGTACTTAAAATATTCCAGACTTTAATTCATGACTCATTAATAGACCATTTATTTTTGACAATGGATTTCAACACTATCTACATTTTACTAAATCATCAAACGGAAAGTGAAAAATTCCCTCAATTGCCTGGACTTTTTAACAATCATTTTGATATGATTGATCATAAATTTTCCTATGAATGAAAACATCGAGATTGTGATAATACTACTTCAGTAGCTTTTAAAACTACACACAACACATTTTTTGTTGTTTTTTCCTTTCTGCTGTAGGTAATAAGATAAAACATTGTTGAACATTTTCTTTTACATTGGCTGGGTGGCCATAAGCTAATAGACAGATACATAAATACTCAATTCGTTCTGTTTGTAATTTATACATTTACCTGCAGGCAGGAAGCCATACTAGAAAATTAGTGAAGGAAAAGAGGTGGTTGTTCACCAATTTTTATCATCAGACTAACAGAGAGCTTTCTTCCCTTATAATGTAATTTCTGGTATTATATCTGATCCCTCCAGGATTCCATTTGACATATGGAATTGAAAATAAGGTAATAACAAGCCCAGTGCTTGGGAAGATTGTTTCTTTTCATTTTTTTGCTATTTCATAAGCACATTCAGAATGTTTTTGATCAAGAGCCACAGTTTTATTTCCTACATTCGTATGGGAGTCTAAGTCTGATAGCCCCTGAATGACCCAATTGGCAAATCTATATGTGTGCAGAGGTGTGTGAGACTTCAGAGAAAATCAAGTTGCTATATCTATGTTTTAAGAAGATGATAACGTGCTATTAAAATTTACCATCTTGCTTTAATTTTCCTAGTTATAGTAAAAGGTTAAACTCAGTTGTTATCACAATTAAATGTAAAAAATGAAGATTTTTCCTAATCTCTAATAGACCAAACACCGATTTTTTGTTGGTTAGAAAAAAATATGGAGTATAATAAGCCTACGTGTTCAGTGTCAAAGGGAATTTTCAAGTGTTTAACCTCTTGATTCTAGGTAAACCATAGAATAGTTTCAGCTCACTGAAAAATTTAGATTGATTTAATTTGGTTTGATGACTGGTATATAAATTAACAATTACATTTTATTTAAGTAATGCTACTTGGTATAAAGAAAAAAGTCTTAAGATTCAGACAGTTGGGTTTTTGATCTAGTTCAGCCATTAATTAACAAGTCAGGAATGGCTTCTGGGCCTGAGACCTTAAATCTGTAAATTAAAGGGTGAGAGGTAAAGAGGTAATACGAGATGATCTATCACATCCCTGTAGCTGAAAATGTCTACATTATCATAGAATTATTCTTCTAAAATTGCCTTGATCATATGATTTGTATTCCTTTCTTCTAGGTTTGGTTGAAAATGTGAAATTAGGTGGTTTCTTAGCTATGCTGAGATTGCTTTAAATTTTCACTCTAATGTATTTTCATAATAAAATAAATATAATGAGATTTAAAATAACTATTAAGATTCTAAATTACAGCTACACTCCTTGCCCCTTTGAATTCTCTACCCTTAATGAATCTTGGGGGAGGAGGTTCCTCTCTCTGGCAGGGATATTTGACTAGGGATAACTATTTTAAATTGACAACCCTGAAAAGAGAATGTAAAGGTGACCAGAGACATTCAAGTGAGGCTTTTTTTTTTTTCCCTGGGGGAAAAAAAAGGCATCCATTCATCCTATGCAGTGAGGCCCTTTGAGCTTTTGCAAAGCGGGCTTCATAGTCAGGTGTGATGCCCCTGATACACTGCTAGCCACCTCCCCCCACGCAGCAGTTGGGGTAAGGGTCCTGAGCAAAGGCACGTTTTTGGAATTAGAGAGAGAGTCTTGAATATTCTAAAATGACTTTTTCATCATCTAAAACCCTGACAGGTGGATGATTTAGCTTCCCCTTTGTCATCGTTGCCTTTCTCTCGATGGTTTCTCATTACTCTCCCCCGGCTCTCTCTCCCTAGTACAGATGGTAGTTCCGAAGTTGTGAAACTAAGGAGAGAAACTTAGAGCTGTAAAAATAAGAAGGTTGTTTCTTCTCTGGGTTGCTCTCACCACTGCAAACAGTGCTCCTGTCATGTCCTGTGTGTAAAGGGTGAGGGACAGTTGAGGGAATAACAATGATAGACAAAGTGAATTAATAACTAATATTTTGAATGTAAAAGTTTCTATGTGCCAGAGATGTGGGCTTTCCTTTTTGCTCTTAAATGCAAGGGGTTTTTGTTTTTGTTTGTTTCTTTGTTTGTTTGGGGTTTTTTTGGTTTTTAATTTTAAGTGATGACTCTCTTTGATTTGAAACACACACACACTAGCTAGGCCCAAAGAACTGAGCAAAGGAAACATTGATCAGACACCAAAATCCAGGTACAAGTGAGCATCCAGCTAGAGGCAATTCTGGAGAGAGAGTGAGGCACTAAAGGAGGAAGGTGCTAGCCAGAGGCCTGCATAGGGAGGTAAGAACCAAGGTCTAGTTCAAGAGACAACCTGCTTAAGGCTCAGGGTAAGGGGAGATCAATATGTGCAAAAAGATCTAGATATTGAATAAGTTAATTGAGCAGAGAGTGCCTGCCTTCTAATAAGAATTTACAATAATAATAATAGTGCTAGTAGTCATATGGAGCTAGTAGATTATAATGAAAGCATAGACCCTGGAGAGAGATTGTCTGAGTTCACATCTCAGCATTGTTACTACTCACTCTGTGACTTTGGGCTGGTTAATGAACCACTCTCTGTCTCAGTTTCCTGTTGAGTAAAATGGGATTAATTAATGCCATTAATTAATAAATGCTTACATATAAAGGTTGTTCTAAGGATTAAGTAGATAATATGTTTGTGTAAAGCGTTTATTACAGCGCTGGCACATCCCATAAATCTTGCTATCATCACTCTTAAAATGACTTTAATATGAGAAAACAGAGGCACAGAGGAAAATAAAAACACACCCACTCACTCACATGTTGCTTAAAAGACATCTTTAGGACTGAAAGTACTTTATTTTAAAATCTTTTGACACTGTTACTATTTTTCTCAAAGGAAGTTGATGCTCAGTACAAATTGGTTTTTTTTCCCCCTTATTTGTTTTTGATTCCAGTCATTCCCATCACTCATCAACTGTTAGTCGATCACAGGGAATATGAAGCAGTCCTCAACTACCCTGTATGGGGTAAAGATTATTGGTAGACTTTTATATCCCTTCATAAAGATTTTAGATTTCAAAGGTACTTTGTAGTGTACCTTTAAAATTAAGGGGAGGGAGATATTGAAGCAAATTGGGCAAACTGGTGTTATTGTGACTCACAGAGATGGTTCCAAGGGGAAAGTTAGGTTTAGAGGACGATTGACGTATTCTAAGTTTCAGTGTGAGTGAATATTAGGGAGAATTTGACAGTGAGGCTAGAGCAGGAGATGCTCCCTTAGCCAAAGGGAATTAATTTGGCTAATAAGCCAAATCCAGGATTCATCACAAGCAATGATAAATGACTATATGTATAATATATCACCACTCAATTCTTTTATATTTTTTCCCTACATTGCTGGGAAGTAGCATGTACAGCAGAAATAACATTTTTTAGACTAAGATAAAACCTGTATTCTAGCTGTGTCTCTATTTACAAGCTGTGAAATTTGGGGCATACCATTTCACCTGTCTGTGTCTTATTTTCTTAATTTATAAAATTGAGATCAGAATACTTGTGCTGCTTACTTCACAGATGAAGTGTGATAACACACATAATGCTCCTTTGTGAGCTATAAGATTGAATATACATGTAAGGTGTTAGTAGTCCTGATTGGTTAGAACATCTTTATATGTCTTCAGGTTGTAATATTTTAGGTCTCTCAAAGGACATAAAGCAAGATTGCTTTTAATCACAGCATTAATACAACTCATAATGACAATTTCCCCATAATACTTGTGTTGGGGATTGTACATGAAGCTATCTGTAAGTTCACAGGGTCCTAGAGGTTTAGAATTAATTAGAGATCATTTGACTCAAGACTTCTCCGCCTCACTAGACTTAGATTAAATCAGAGGATTGGACGAAAATCTACTCTTTGATCATGAAGACCAGATTCTTGCCACCTCTAAAATATTCTCAAGATTTGGGGAATATTTACCTAGTTCTCTCAGGTCTTTATTTACCACTGACAAGCATCCTGGTAAGGCAAGGAGCAAAATTTATTAGTATAATATACCAGTTGAAAAAAAAGTATGCCTCTAAGAAAGAAATATTATGATACATTTCAAAATCACAGTATCAGAGTTAAATTAATTAATATCCAAAGCGCTCTTGAAAGCATTATTGTGCTTGGTGATTTTGTCCTTGAAAGATTCACCACAAATTGTTGAAGATATATCTGTATGTGATATTTAAAATTCAAAGATCAAGCCTACTGTGAAAGGAAGGGAGGGAGGAAGGAATGAATGAAAGAAGGAAGAAAGGAAGTAAAGTACTAATTTTTATTGAAAACTTCTGTGTACCTGGCTTTGCATATGATGAGTAATTTAATCCTCTTGAAAACCCTGTGACATAGTTTTTTTGTTTGCATTTTACAAAAGAAAAAACTAATGCCCAGAAAGATTAAACGAGTTGATAGGGTCATATAGTTAGTAATGGCAGTGATTGTGATCAGGTAAAGTTATCAAAACCTGCTGCTTTTTTGCACATGCTGGTGGGACAAACCCACATAAAAGGTACCATTTGCATATTACCTACTATGACTAACCTGTACACAGTGCTTTCCATGAATGAGACACTGATTTAAGTACATTATGTATATCAACTCATTCGATTCTCTCAGCAACCCTGTGTGGTAGAGACTATTGCCAATCAAGTTTACAGAAGAGGGAACTAAGCAGAGGTAGGTTAAAAAACTTGCACAAGGGCTTCCCTGGTGGTGCAGTGGTTGAGAGTCCGCCTGCCAATGCAGGGGACACGGGTTCGTGCCTCGGTCCGGGAAGATCCCACGTGCCGTGGAGCGGCTAGGCCCGTGAGCCATGGCCTCTGAGCCTGCACGACCGGAGACTGTGCTCCGCAACGGGAGAGACCACAACAGTGAGAGAGAGGCCCGTGTACCGCAAAAAAAAAAAAAAAAAAAAAAAAACTTGCACAAGATTACTCAGCTAGAAAATATTAGGGGTGGAATTCAAATCCTGGTAGTCTGGCTGTAGAGTTCCTTTATACGTATGTTTTTTTAATCCCCAGAACAACCCTCTAAAGTAAACCTTGTATCTATTTTATAGATGAGGAAACTGAAAGTCAGGTAGTTTTCAGAGATAGAGTCCAGTTTTCATTAGCTCCTGCCCAGAGGTGTTCCACTATACCTTTCAGCCTCACTGAACGGGAAGTAAGGGATAGATATCACTTAATCTCTTGTCCTGTTTTTTTGATTTTCTACCTCAATTCCAAAAGAAAAGAAAAACTCGCTTGTTCATTTCTTATACCTATTAGAGTTTTCTCAAATGCCAGAAAATTTGAGACAAACAACGAGATACTATCATGCTGGTTATGAATGCAGGATCCAGAGGCAGAATAAATTGAGTTTTTAGTCTTGCTTTCCACCTATTGGTTTGGTATCCTTGGACAGTTACTTAAACTTTCTAAGCTTCCATTTGTTCATCCATAAAATGGGAAATCATGGTAATATTTACATCATAGGGTTTTGATTGAGGTCTAAATGAGTTAATACTGATAAGGCTTATAAATACTTGTATAGTACCCATACATTCTAATCATTCAACTGCTTTCATTAAAAAGATGTAAATGTTAAAAACAATCAAATAGTCACATCTTCTCATCATTATATCAATTTAACTATATTAACTTAAATACCCATTTTTTTCAACAATTACTATCCATCATTATGTTCCAGGACTTAGTTCTTCAAAGGTAAGGAGAATACAGACTCTGAACTTCAGTAATTTCTTATCTCCCAAGCAGAGCACTCCACAAAAACGTATACGTCAGAACCTTAATCCTTCCCAGTGCTCCACAAGGAAAGTGTTTCATAGAATGTTTCTGTAGACTATCTGCTTATTGGAGATTCATACTATGCATTGAATATTAAAGACCCGAAGAAGATCAGCATTAGAGTGATCTGTGAACTTGGTTTAATTCAACAATTCTCCAGCTTAATTATTAACAGATACTTTTTTTTCCTGGTATACCAAGTAATATCCCATAAAATTATTAGTGCAATAAACATAATTTGGTAAATATAATTCCTTTCCAAGTACTCATTTTTCTTTTATTTATTCCTGTTCCTTTCTTAACTTGGACTCTTGAATGATTTCTTCTTACATTATTTGGGAGAACAAAATCACCATCTTGTGCTTCTAGTATAATTGCCGGGTATGTTTACTAAACAAAAATCAAACCACTTGAGACTGTTGGCAGAAGAATTGACTGCTTTGTCCCAAAACACATCTATAAACCTGCCTATGTATTTTAAATAAATAAGTGATATCATGTTATCCACTAGTAGAGTATGAGGAAGGAAAACACAGTGGGCAAAATAAGGACCCTAGAAGCCAAATATTGGAATATCTTTCATGACATTGGACCAGTACACTCTGCTAACTATTCTAAATGATGTTTATTAGTGTTTATAATAGTAATGTTATAAATAAGGAAATATCTCTGTTTATCTTAAAGAAAATGGCAAATTTAGTAGACGGATATTGAACCATAACACAAAATTGAAGGAAAAATTGAACAACCAAGGACTCAGAAAGGAAAGCAACAAAGGTAGTCTTCCAGGGATCTTAGTGTTAAGAGTTGCCTGATTCTCTCTCAGATATTTGCCATTAACAGCACTAAACTCCTGATTTCTAGTTTCTGTTACTCAGTTGCCTAAAGAATATGACAGAATATACTAGCAAACAAGTATAGAGGGAGTTAGGAGAGGACTGTGGCTCTACTAAGAAATGGGCACATGAGGTAAAGTAAAGGTGGAAAAAATATGAAAGATCAATGAGACATTTTTTGTGCTTAAGAATATTTTAATAAAGTTTTAGATACTTTTTAAACAACAGGAAATATTTAGTTACGCTTGCTTGAGGGTTTCTTGGAAGTGAATGGATAGAGGAGATTCTTCAGTAGGGTATGATTCCCTGGCACACCACCAGTATCTGTGCCATTTGCTTAATCTTGTCTGCATACCTACTTACTTTATTTCATGATTATTTAATGAGCACCTAATATAACCAGGTACTTTGCTAGATGCTAGGAAAAAAAAGGTAAAAATGATAGACATGATTTCTGTTCTCATGAAGCTTAATGATTGTGAGACAGAAAAATACAGTTGAAATATAATTTGATAAGTGATTGTGGAAGAAATGTGGCAGCATCTAGGCCTAACTGGGTCTGTACATATTTTAGCACCTGTGACACAAATGATTGTTATCTTTGTATTTTCTGAGTGGTTGTTGTTCCCAATTCGCCTCAGCTGGGAGACTATCTGGTTTACTTGGCCAGGCTTGAGCCTGGCTTTAATAAATCCAGTCAAGTTAGCATATAAATGTACACTGTAGTAATGTACTTCCAGTGCCTTATGATTTGTCACATTCAAAGCCATCTAACAGTTCAAGGAGAAACATTTAGCATATTGTTTTGTTGTTTTTGAGAGAGATTTGGCAGACCTTTTGTATAACTTATGAGAAAGAAGTAGAAAATTGGAAATTATGAAGAAAAAAGGGTCAGAGGGGAGAAGAAACTAATATATTTTTATTCTAAATATATGCTAATATGTATTCAGTTAAGAGCAAAGTGACTCTATCCATATAGGAAAGAACTAACCGAGGATATGAATCAGTGTTCGAATAAAAAGAGAAATAGGCAGGTCAAATGGCATGTAATTCATTCTGTTTAAATTCAGGTTAAAATAAAAATTGTTTCACCGTGAAATCATCAGATCATGAAGTACCTTCCTCGAGGAAAGCCTGGTCTTGACAAGGATTTAAAGATTTTATAGTTTGATGCATTTTAAATAGGTCAGTTCACTCATGAGAAATGTGTCCTTTTCCACAACTGAAAAGAAGAAGATTTCAGGGAAGAAAGGCAGTGAGGTGTCAATAACAAGCACTGTGCTTGGAAAGAAGAGCACTCTCCTGCCTTTCAACTCTTCTTAAGCCTATCCATAACTCAGAACATATGAGAAGACTGTCTGGAACGTGTCAAGAATGATTAAATATACTGCCAAACATTCCATGATTAAACTTCTGGTCAGCGGACAATATGCTAAGGACAGAAATCTTTGGTGCATAAAATAAAGACACCCAGGGCAGGAAATTTCATGGAGTTATGAAGCTTAGTCAGGAAGGCTTAGGGAAAACGACTGTAATGTCCACGTAGCAACTATCTCAAGAAAGATTCTGCTGTGAAAGCAATTGTAAAACAACTGGAGATATGGCTCTCCTTTATTTTATCTTTAAATTATTGGACTTATTTTTTGGAACAGTATTAGATTTGCAGAAAATTTGAGCAAATAGTATAGAGAGTTCCACATACCTCCTCTTCCTACAGTTTTCTCCAATAACATCTTGCATTGGTGTGGCATATGTGTTATATTAATGAACCAATCTTGATACATAACTATTAATTAAAGTCCATAGTTTACATTAGGATTCGCTCTTTGTGTTAAACAGTTCTATGGATTTTAACAACTGCATATTTTTGTGTATCCACCATTACAGTCACATACAGAATAGTCACTACCCTAAAGATTTCCCTGTGCTTCACTTCTTTATCGCTTCCGCCCCTACCTGCCTCCTCTCCTCCCAGTTTCCTAACTGCTGGCAGCCACTGGTGTTTTTACTATCTCCATAGTTTTGTCCTTTTCTAGAGTGTCATGTAGTTGGAATCATGCAGTATGTAGCCTTATAAGACTAGCTTCTTTCACTTAGCAATATTCGTTTAGGGTTCTTCCTTTCTTTTTATCGTGCAATGCTTATTTCTTTCAGTTGCTGAATAAGATTCCATTGTATGAATGCATGCTGGTTGTTTATCCATTTACTTATTTTTTTTAATTTTTTTTAGATGTTGGGGGTAGGAGTTTATTAATTAATTTATTTATTTTTGCTGTGTTGGGTCTTCGTTTCTGTGTGAGGGCTTTCTCTAGTTGTGGCAAGCGGGGGCCACTCTTCATCGCAGTGCACGGGCCTCTCACTATCGCGGCCTCTCGTGTTGCGGAGCACAGGCTCCAGACATGCAGGCTCAGCAGTTGTGGCTCACGGGCTTAGTCGCTCCGCGGCATGTGGGATCCTCCCAGACCAGGGCTCGAAACCCGCGTCCCCTGCATTAGCAGGCAGACTCTCAACCACTGCGCCACCAGGGAAGCCCCATTTACTTATTATTTTTTTTAATTAATTTTTTTAAACAGCAGGTTCTTTTTAGTTATCCATTTTATACATATTAGTGTATATGTGTCAATCCCAATTCATCACAGCACTGCCACCACCCCCCGCCAGTTACCCCCCTTGGTGTCCATACGTTTGTTCTCTACATCTGTGTCTCAGTTTCTGCCCTGCAAAACGGTTCATCTGTACCATTTTTCTAGGTTCCACATATATGCGTTAATATACGATATTTGTTTTTCTCTTTCTGACTTTTTTCACTCTGTATGACAGTCTCTAGATTCATCCATGTCTCTACAAATGACCAAATTTCGTTCCTTTTTATGGCTGAGTAATATTCCATTGTTTGTATGTACCACAACTTCCTTTTTTTTTTTACGTCTTTATTGAAGTATAATTGCTTTACAATGGTGTGCCAGTTTCTGCCTCACAGCAAAGTGAAGGTAGATATACATATACATGTGTTCCCATATCTCTTCCCTCTTGCGTCTCCCTCCCCCTAACGCCCCATCCCACCCCTCTAGGTGGTGACAAAGCACCGAGCTGATCTCCCTGTGCTATGCGGCTGCTTCCCACTAGCTATCCATTCCATGCTTGGTAGTGTATATATGTCCATGCCACCCTCCAATTTCTTTCATCAGTGTCTTATAGTTTTCTGCGTACAGGTCTTTTTTCTGCCTAGGTAGGTTTAAACCTAGGTATTTTATTCTTTTTGTTGCAATGGTAAATGGAAGTGTTTCCATAATTTCTCTTTCAGATTTTTCATCATTAGTGTATAGGAATGCCAGAGATTTCTGTGCATTAATTTTGTATCCTGCAACTTTATCAAATTCATTGATTAGCTCTAGTAGTTTTCTGGTAGCTTCCTTAGGATTCTCTTTGCATTGTATCATGTCATCTGCAAACAGTCACAGTTTTACTTCTTCTTTTGCAATTTGTATTCCTTTTATTTCTTTTTCTTCTCTGATTGCCGTGGCTAGGACTTCCAAACCTATGTTGAATAATAGTGGTGAGAGTGGACATCCTTGCCACTCTGATGGGTGTGAGGTGATACGTCAATGTAGTTTTGATTTGCGTTTCTCTAATAATTACCAATATTGAGCATCTTTTCATGTGCCTGTTGGCCATCTGCATGTTTTCTTCAGAGAAATATCTATTTAGGTCTGCCCATTTTTTGATTGAGTTGTTTGTTTTTGTTGTTGTTGTTGGTTTTTGATATTGAGCTATATAAACTGTTTGTATATTTTGGAAATTAAGCCCTTGTTGGCTGCATTGTTTGCAAATATTTTCTCCCATTCTGTAGGTTGTCTTTTCATTTTCTTTATGGTTTCCTTTGCCCTGCAAAAGCTGTTAAGTTTAATTAGGTTCCATTTGTTTATTTTTGCTTTTATTTCCATTACTCTAGAAGACAGATCCTAAAAAATATTGCTGTGATTTATGTCAAAGAGTGTGCTGCCTGTGTTTTCCTATGGGAGTTTTAGAGTATCCAGTCTTACATTTAGGTCTTTTATCCATTTTGAGCTTATTTTTGTATATGTTGTTAGAGAATATTCTAATTTCATTCTTTTACATGTAGCGATTCAGTTTTTCCATCACCACTTATTGAAGAGACTGTCTTTCCTCCATTGTATATTCTTGCCTTCTTTGACGTAGATTAATTGACCATAAATGTGTGGGTTTTTTCGTGGGCTTTCTATCTTCTTCGATTGATCTATGTGCCATACTGTTTTGATTACTGTAGTATAGTCTGAAGTCAGGGAGTGTGATTCCTCCAGCTTTGTCTTTCTTTCTCAAGACTGTTTTGGCTCTTCTGGGTCTTTTGCACTTCTAGACCAGTTTTAAAATTTTTTGTTCCAGGTCTATGAAAAATACTGTTGGCAATTTGATAGGGATTGCATTTAATATGTTGATTGCCTTGGGTAGTTTTGACAATATTGATCATATTGGTCATTTTGACAATATTGATTCTTCCAATCCAAGGACACAGTATATCTTTCCATCTGTTTGCGTGGTCTCAATTTCTTTCATCCGTGTCTTACAGTTTTCTGAGCACAGGTCTTTTACCTCCTTAGGTAGGTTTATTCCTAGGTATTTTATTGATTGATTGATTGATGCAGTGGTAAATGGGATTGTTTCTTTAATTTCTCTTTCTGATCTTTCATTGTTAGTGTATAGAAATGCAACAGATTTCTATGTATTAATATTGTATCCTGCAACTTTACCAAATTCATCAGTGAGGTCTAGTAGTTTTCTGGTAGTGTCTTTAGGATTTTCTATGTATAGTATCATGTCATCTGCAAACAGTGACAGTTTTACTTCTTTCCAGTTTGGATTCCTTTTATTTCTTTTTCTTCTCTGATTGCTGTAGATAGAACTTCCAAAACTATGTTGAATAAAAATGGCAAGAGTGGGGCTTCCCTGGTGGCGCAGTGGTTGAGAGTCCGCCTGCCGATGCAGGGGACACGGGTTCGTGCCCCAGTCTGGGAGGATCCCACATGCCGCGGAGCGGCTGGGCCCGTGAGCCATGGCCGCTGGGCTTGTGCGTCCGGAGCCTGTGCTCCACAACGGGAGAGGCCACAACAGTGAGAGGCCCGCGCACAGCAAAAAAAAAAATGGCAAGAGTGGGCATTCTTGTCCTGTTCCTGATCTTGAAAGAAATGCTTTCATCTTTTCACCATTGAGTATGATGTTAGCTGTGGGTTTGTCATATCATGCCTTTACTATATTGAGGTATGTTCCCTCTATGCCCACTTTCTAGAGAGTTTTTATCATAAATGGATGTTGGATCTATGTGTTATGTAGTAGTGTGTAGTTTAATATAAAAGTCTTTGAGGATTTTCTAGGTATTTTTATTGATTTCTGATTAATTCTGTTATAGTCTAATATCATATTTTGTATAGTTTCTACATTTTTAAATTTGGTAAGGTGTGTACTTCTCAAACACTTTCAAGAAATTGAAGGGGAGAGAAGACTGCCAAACTCAATATTTGAGACTATCATTACCCTGATACCAAAACCACAGGACACTACAAGGAAAAATAATACAGGCCAAATTCTCTAATGGACATAAATGCAAAACTCCTCAACAAATAACTAGCAGACCAAATTCAACAGCACATTAAAAGGATCATGCGCCATGCTCAAGTGGCATATATCCCTAGGATGAAAGAATGGCTCAGTATGTGCAAATCAATACAGTTGACCATTGAACAGCACCAACTCGAACTGCATCAATCCACTTATATGCAGACTTTTTCCCATAAATATATACTACAGTACTGCACCATCCATGGTTGTTTGCATCCACAGATGCAGAACTGCAGATATGGACAGCTGACTCTAAAGTTATTCACAGATTTTTGACTGGGGCAGGTGGTCAGCACCCCTAGTCTCCACATTGTTCAAGGTTCAAATGTATATGTGACACATCACATTAACAGAATGTAGAACAAGACGCATACAGTCATCTCGAGATGCAGGGAACACATTTGACGGAATACAGCATTGTTTCATGATAAAAACTGTCAACAAATTACATATAGAAAAAATGTCCCTCATCATAATAAAGATCATATATTACAAGTCCACAGCTGTTATACTCAGTGGTGAAAATCTGAAAGTGTTTTCTCTGAGATCAGAAACAAGACAAGAGTGCCCACTTTCATCTCTTTTATTCAACATAGTACTGGAAGTCCTATCCAGAGCAATTTAGCAAGAAAAAGAAATAAAAGGAATCCAAATTGGAAAGGGAGAAATAAAATTGTTTCTGTTGGCAGATGACATGATCTTATATATAAAACACCTAAAAGACTGTATAAAAAAATAACTGTTGAACTAATAAATGAATTCATTAAACTGGTAGGATACAAAATCAGCGTACAAAAATCAGTTGCATTTCTATACACTAACAATGAACTATCTGAAAAAGAAAACAATCCCATTTACAATATCATCAAAAAGAATAAAATACTTAAAAAATTTAAGAAGCTGAATACTGATAACTATACAACATTAATGAAAGAAACTGAAGAAGATACAAATATATGTCAATGCCACTCTCTCACTTCATCCTGGTCAGGAGAGGAAGAAACATTTAAATGGAGATGTAATAAAAACCAAATGGAGACTCAGAGAAGATATACAGATGTTGAAAGAACACCTGGCAGGAGACCTTTGCAAAGCAGGACACTATTTCTTAATATCCGTCATGCTTGCAAAGGGTTCATTGCTTGTGATGTTACAAGATGTCTTTTTTCCTGATTCCTAGGAGTTGATCTGTCAAAACACAGATGTTGCATTAGGCTGCTTTGCCATTTGTAGGACAGCTTGGCACCTTATGTTAAAGACTTCAACCACTTGGGGAATCTTTGCAGAGGAGAGGTTGGGGGACTGAGATGTGCATGAAACTGAGATTCTTTTTTCTCGACTCATTTTGGAAATGATTAACTTAGTTCTTTGGGGGAAAAAATAGACAAATAAATGGAAAGATAACCTGTGCTCATGAATTGGAAGAATTAATTTGTTAAAATTGATACTACCCAAAGTGATCTACAGAGTAGGTGTAATCCCTACCAAAACTCCAAAAGCATTTTCACAGAAGTAGAAAAAATCCTAAAATTCATATGGCACTACAAACGACCCCCAACAGTTAAAACACTCTTGAGCAAGAGGAACAAAGCTGAAGACATTACATCCTGATTTCATACTACGTTACAATGCTACATTAATCAAAATAGTATTATGCTGGCATAAAAACTGACACACAGACCAGTGGAACAAAATAGAGAACCCAGAAATAAAATGTCACATTTACAGTCATCTTATCTTCAACAAATGTGTTAAGAACACGAAATGGGGGAAAGGGTAGTCTTCTCAATAAATGGTGCTGGGAAAATTGGATGTCCACGTGCGTAAGAATAAAATTGAGCCCTTACACCATAAACAAAAATGTAACATAATGGGTAAAAAACTTAAACATAAGACCTGAAACAATACAACTATCAGAAGAAAACAGAGAAAAGACTTTTGACATTGATCTGTTGGATATGACACCAAAATCACTGGCAACAAAAGTAAAAATAAACAAATGGGACATCAAACTTAATGGCTTTCATACAGCAAAGGAAACAGTAAACAAATTGAAAAGGGAGCCTATGGGTTGTAAGAAAATATTTGCAAACTACATATCTTATAAGGGGTTTATATCCAAAGTATATAAGAAACTCATACTATTCAATGGCAAAAACAAATAATCCAATTAAAAATGTGCAAAGATTAAAAAATGTACAAAGTACCTGAATAGACATTGCTTAAAAAAAAAAAAGACATACAAATGACCAACAGGTATATGAAAATGTACTCAACATGACTAGTCATCAGAGAAATACAGATCAAAACCACAGTGAAGTGTCACCTCACACCTGTTAAGGTGGATATTATCAAAAATATAACAGATAAGTGTCCGTGAGGATGTAGAGAAAGGGGGATCCTGGAACACCATTGGTGGAAATTTAAATTGGTACAGCTGGTCTGGAAAACAGTATGAAATTTCTTCAAAAAGTTGAAGATGAAACTACCAGATGATCCATCAATCCTAGTTCTGGATACATATCCAAATGAAATAGAATCAATATGTCTAAAAGGTGTGTTCACTTCCAGGTTCATTGCAGCATTATTCACAACAGCCAATATATAGAAACTATCTAAATGTCTGTTGACTGATGAATGGATACAGATGTGTTTTATATATATAAAGATAATGAAATATTGGTCAGCCTTTAAAAAAGAAAAGGAAATCTTGCCATTTGTGACAATCATGAATAAACCTGGAAGACATTATGCTAATTGAAATAAGCCAGGATAGAAAGACAAATACTGCATGTTCTCACTTATACATGAAATCTAAAATGTCAAACTCATAGGAACAGCAAATAGAATGGTAGTTGCCTGGGGGGAGAGGGAAATGGAGAGTTGCTGTTCAATGGGTGTAAAGTTTCAATTATGCAAAATGAATAAATTCTAAAGATCTGCTTGTTGTACAACATTGAGCCTATAGCTAGCAATATTGTTTTGTATCCCTGACATTTGCTGAGAGAATAGATCTTAAATGTTTTCACCACACACAAAATTGGTGTGTGAGGTGATGGATATGTTGATTAGCTTGATTGTGGTAATAATTTCACAATGTACATATGTATCAAGACATCACACTGTACACCTTAAATATATATGTATAATTTTTATTTGCAATGATACCTCATAAACCTGAAAAATAATAGATTTGTTAAGGTGTGTTTTATGGACCAGAATGTGTTCTATCTTAGTGAATGCTCTATGTGAGCTTAAGAATAATGTGTATTTTACTATAGTTGGACTGGAGTATTCTGTAAAGTTCAGTTAGATCTTTAGATCAATCAGTTAGATCAATCACCTTCAGTTAGGTGATTGATCGTGTTGTTCAGGTCAGCTGTATCCGTGCTGATTTTTTTCTCTGCTTGATCTGTCAATTCCTGGAAAAGGTATGTTGAAGTCTTCAGCTATAATAGTGGATATGTCTAGTTCTTGCAGTTCTATCAGATTCTGCCTCATATATTTTAATGCTCTATTTTTCAGTGCATCACGTTAAGGAATTTTATGTCTTCTTATAGAATTGCTTCCATTATAAATATGTAATATTTCTGTTTATCCATGGTAATTTTTCTTATTCTAAAGTCTTATATGAAATTAATATAGCTATTTCAGCTTTCTTTTGATAAGTGCTAGCATAGTGTAACTTTCTCCATACTTTTACTTTTAATCTACCGGAGTCTTTATATTTAAAGTGTGTTTCTTGCAGACAGCACATAGTGGGTCTTGTTTTCTATCCACTCTGGTAGTCTATGGCTTTTAGTTGGTGTATTAGACCATTCATATTAAAGTGCTCACTGATATAGTTGGATTAATATCTATTATGTTTGTAACTGTTTTCTATTTGTTTTACTTGGTCTTTGTTTCTTTTTATTTCCACCCCCCCAAATTTCCCTTCTTTTTCTTCCTTCTCTGGTTTTAATTGAACATTTTGTATCAGTCAGTTTTCTCTCATCCCTTAGCATATCAGTGATACTTCCTTTCTTAATTTTTAAGTATTTGCCTAGAGTTTCCAATATACCTTTACACCTAATCTAATTCCACTTTGAAATAACACTACAGTGTTTCATAGTTAGTAAAGAAACTTTCTAACAGAATGTTCTCAATTCCTCTATCTTGTCCCTTATAACACTGGTGTCATTCATTTTACTTATCAATATACTGTAAACACCTAATATGTTGCTGATATTATTACTATTAGTTTAATTAAGAATACAAAGAAATGGAAGATTTAATTTTACCTTCACTTACTCCTTCTCTGATGCTCTTATGTGTATCTAAGTTTCTGATCTACATTATTTTCCTTCTTCTTGAAGAACTTCCTTTAATATTTCTTTCAAGGCAGGTCCACTGATTATAAATTCACTCTGTTTTTGTTTGAGAAAGTCTTTATTCCTCATTCACTTTTGATGGATAATTTTGCTGGATATAGAATCCTAAGTTGGTGTTTTTTCTTTCAGTACATTACATATTTCACTTCACTGTCTTCTTGCTTGCATGGTATCTGATGAGGAGTACAATGTAATTCTTATCCTTATTTCTCTGTAGGTAAGCTGTTTTCTTCTCTGACTTCCTTTAAGATTTCCTGTTTGACATTGGTTTTCTGTAGTTTGAATACTGTGTGCCAAGGTGTAGATTTTTTGGTACATATCCTACTTCCTATTCTCTAAGCGTCCTGGATCTGTGATTTGTACCTGTCATTAATTTTGGAAAATGCTCAGCCATATTACTCAAAATATTTCTCTGCTCTTTTCTCTTTCTTTTCCTCCTGATATTGCCATTATGTGCATATTGTACCTTTTGTAATTGCCCCATAGCTCTGGGATTTGTGTTCTGTTCATAAAAATAATTGTTTCTACTTTCATTTTGGTTTACAAAGATTCTGTTGACATATCTTAAAAGTCATTGATTATTTCCCAGGCTGTGTGCAGTTTTTTGATGATTCCATTCAAGGAATTCTTCATTTCTATTAAGGTTTTTGATTTTTAGAATTTCCTTTTGATCCCTTTTTAGAGTTTTTATCTCTCTGTTGATATTACTTATGCATTATGCCTCATAATGTTTTTGTTGAAAGCCAAACATTATATGTTGGGTAATAGGAACTGAGGTAATTAAGTTTTAGTATGAAGTTTTCTGTTTATGTCCCCACCGCCACATTCAAATACTGAAGTCCTAATCCCCAATGTGAAGATATTTGGAGGTGGAGCCTTTAGGAGATAATTAGGATTAGATTACATCATGATGGGATTAGTGGCCTTATAAAAAGAGAAAAATACAGGAGATATCTCACTCTCTCCTTGCTCATGTACCAAAGAAAGGCCATGTGAGGACGTAACAGGAAGATGGCCATCTACAAACCAGGAAGAAGTCCCTCTCCAAACTCTGAATCTACCAAAACCTTGTTATTAGACTTCACAGCATCCACAGCTATAAAAAAAGTAAATGTCTGTTGTTTAACACCCTCCATTTGTGGTATTTTGTTATAGCATCCCAAACTGACTAAGACATCTGGCTAAGGGTTATGCTTTATTTAATGCATAAAGAGGCTTTAGTTTCCTCTCATTTTCTTTCTCATCCAACCCGTGACTGTTGTCTCTGTGTTTTCCTATGAACCTCTTCTTAAGTAGAGTCCATGTCTTACACGTCTTTCAGGTGTAATCCACTGTTATTATCCTGGAGCCCTGTTGATGTGGTGGTGAGGTGCTGGGGAGGAGGAATGTTTTATAATCTTATAATTAAATCTCAGCTTTTTTAGTTGGTTTGAATCCCTGGGCTGTGATGTCAGATGTGTTCCTTTGTCTTTTTTCCCTCCCCTTACATGAGACAGAAATGAGCCTGTCATTGCCCTTTCCCCAAGTCAGATAAGCCTTTGGTAATGTGGTTTTCCTTAGAAGGCAGGCCATTGGTATGGGAAAAGATCTGGTCCTATTTCAAAACTATTGCTTTTTTTCCCTCTCTCTGCCTGAAACTGGAGGAAATTTTTCTGTAATATTCCCTGTGAAAATTTGGTGGGGCTCTTGGAGAAAAAAAAAGAATGTAAAAGTGTAGGTTTCCTCCAATGACTGAGCCTTCAAGAGTTTTTAACTCTCAAGCTCATTCACCTACAGCAGCTAATAATTCATCGAATTACTATTTTAGTGTTCCTACCAGTTATTTGCTCTGTCAGCGTCTGCTTCAGTTACCTGATTCTCCGTATTCTCCTGTCTATCCAGATCTCATGTGACTGTTTGCTCTGTGAACTCAATTCTCTGTTGGATTTAAGAAAAGTCTTTGATTTTCAGTTCAGCTTTTACTCTGCTGTGAAGATGGGAGTTATCACTTTTCAACTCTGCATTGTTCGGACTGAAACCAGATGTCTGTTCCTTGGCTTTTTATTTTGAAGTCATCCTTCTTCTGGAGGCCTGGACCTTTACCCCTCTTCGTTTCATTGATTTTAATTGTGATAATTTGTAATTATTTTTACAAAATAAGTATACATTTTCTGGAGGGAGGACCGTGTACTGTTGTTGTGTTTCTTAGCTTACTATCCTACCTCTGGATTTAGATTGTAATTGGATCTAAGATACATGGTGACCTGTTAAGCTATTTCCATTACCATAGACAATACATCATTGTGTATTTCTCAAAAAATATAAGTGGGTAAATTTTAGAAGTAAGTTTTACATATTAGGCTCTATTACCTTTAGAAGTACATCTATAATTTAAATATGTGGAATTTTATATGTTTAACAGTGATTTAATATATTGGTCATGCTTTCCTAATTTTGATTTTAAGCACATTAAAAGTTATGCCATTTAAAAATTCTGACATCATCATACCATTTGGCATGTTCTGGGAATGTTGTTTTGATAAGTCTTATACATGTAAAAATTCTGTTGTGACCAAAAGCCCAGGTAGAACGACAGAAAAAAGAAAGGCTGTGTTCCAAAGAATCCTAGGTCAGTGAAATGTTAGTTGGTGTTTGTAAAACACTAGGTTTTTTAGAAAAATATATTTGAAAAACTCTTTATTTATACAGACTTATCACAGAACTTCAGTCCTTACTAAGCATATGTGCAGTTTGAATCTCTGAGAGGGAGAATTCTTTTTCAGTGGAATTACTATTAAAGAGTGTTTTAGAGAGCTCAGATTGGCACTTTCTGTACCAGATCATTCTTTTCGGATAGAATATGTTAAGATGCACTAATGGCTTTTATTTGGCAGAAAGTCTTTTTTCTCATTGTGTGACTGGATCCCTGCAAATGATGGACAGCCACATAACTATGGCAACATAGGAAGTAAGGTACTTCCAACAAGGGATGCTTCTTTTCATGTAGATAACCTGTCACCAGATTTTTCAAACTAAATTTTCCTAAAGTAGATATCATGCTTAGAAAATATATCTTTTTAAAAAAAACCTTTAATTTTGTTGAACAAAAATTACATTACTTTGAAAATTCTGCATTGCAGGCAGAATAGATTATTAAAATTTTACAAGTTATTCATTATCATAGTTTCATGTAATAATGCAAGGTCTTAGGTATACTGTTTGCAAATAATTTAGAAAAGTTATTTTAATGGCATTTCTCCAAATTTTAGCTTTAAGTCTGAAGTGTTTTTAATGTGCAAGAAAGTATTTATATTAATTTCTTAATAAGAATGTAAGAAGGAAAGCCAATTGACTGAAGTGGAAAATTTCAATGGCATACAGATATTTAGAGTCTCCAAACACCATTAATTAGGAAGGCATAAAGCAGCAAAATAAAGAAGTACCATAATAATCACGTTAAGAAATTGAGTTAAATGCCGGTGACACCTTTCTCTGAATCAATCTTCAAAGAGAAGATGTATATTTGTGCACAAAGAAGTTTAAAAGTTATGTCCAATGTTGTCCCGCATTTGTAGTTTAAAATCCCTCCCCACCCCCCCCAAAGAAAAAGTTCTCTATAATAGGATTGGACTATTTTTGTGTGACATACAAAATATTCCTCATTAATTTAAGAGTCTATCATGTACTTTATCATTATTTCACCAAATATTTCTTGTGTAATTACTCTTTCCAAGATGATAGCCTATGTATAGGAGGAAGGAAAATACAAAAATGACCAAAATAGATCTAGGTTTCAAGGAACTTGAAATCTAGGAGTAGAAATTGGAAGGGACAGATTAAAGATAGGTGAAGAAGGGAACATAGATAAGGAAAGGTCTCAGAGCTGAAACGTTCACAACAGAATAGAATTTACCTTTATAAAGAAGAAAACATAATTTGGCTAGCTAAAAGTGTAGCTACTTCTTGAGATTAAGGAGAAGACAACTGGTGCTCAGATTGGACTGTGACAAATTTCCCTACGAAGTTGGAAGTATGATAATTGAATAAAAAGAAAGTAAGATGGGGTCAATCAAGGTTTTGAAAGTAATGAGAAAATTTCCAATTTCTTATTGAGCGCTGAGTATCTCATAATAAATGTATGGACTTGTGAGTGTCATTGAGTTTATAATGACAGTTGAATAACATTTGTTGTGGAGCAGGTCAATGTATCAAAGTGATTTCTTTGTCTTACTCAAGAGCTGTGAAGAGGGAATGGAGAAAGTGTGATTCATGTAGATTGGAAATTGGCAAGAAGGTTGAAACGGGGGAAGCATCCAAAGTGTTCTTTAACTTAACGATTACTGATTTAATAGCTATTATGTTCCAGAAACTGTGGGTGGACGATAAAAAAGATGCAGCCACAGTTTTCTACAAATTTAAGGTCTAGTAAGCATAAAGATACGTAAGCAGATGATTATAATGCAGAAATTGTGTGCAGAGTTTCAGGGCTTCACAGACATTGAAAGAATGGCTCAGGAGTATAGCATAAGTATTTCTTAAACCTTAAAATGCTGAAGCTTGGGTGAATGTGTGGCCTTCATTTGAGAGTGCTACAGAAAGCACTACACAATTGAAGTTCCATTTGTCACTGACCTTACTTTCAGTGTTGGATGAAAATCATGTGATACTTTGCATGGGACTTGCCTTTATTGTCATGTTTCCTCTCTAAAAAGAGAAGCAAAAGTTATTCTGACTAACTTAAGGCTAAGCTCCTAAATATATTTTGTGTGCATAATAGATAAGAGTTATATTGGTATTAGTATGACACAGGCAGAAAAATGTTTCAAATTCTTGTATTACTGAAACACTCTTTCTAAGGCATAAATTGGACCAATAACAATTAGGCCAGCTCACATGGCACTGAGACTTCCAGGGAACTGAGCGAACAGGTGATTAAGTACTACAGAACCCATCTTGCTTTGATGTTAGCCTGACTCCTCTGGAGTTCTACCATGAAAATGTACCAGTTAGCCAAAAATGGATCCCATCCCTTTAATATCATAGCTCAACCATGTCTATTATAATGCTGAGTACTTAACAGATCACATCATCTGAAAGAGGGTCTTTCTTTTGGAATTCTGAGCAAATTTCCTGAGAGTCGTTCTGATTATGCTGACTAGCTTAAATGTCTAACCTTGACCTGACCACCCAGCCTCTGTGGTGGATTGTGCTCACGGCTTATACTAGGTCATGTGTTCACCTTTCCAGTCAGACACTAGACTCATTTCAGGAATTCCATGAATCCAACAGTTGGACTTGACTGGGAAAGAAAAATTGATTTGGGGGATGTGATAGTATTGTGTATCATGAAGCTTAAACAGACCTTGTAACTTAGTTAGTAATTTTCTGGAGACAAATTTTTCTTCTGGTTTTGTAAGAGGTGAGAAAAAACAAATGCATTTTTAAAAAGCAAGTTTGTTCCTGGTTTGAACTAGATGATAGGAATTGTTTCATTTGAAAATTGAAAATTGAAAGTTTTTTTCTTCTGATGTAAACCTTGCTTTATTAAATACCTCTTGTACAGTATCACATGTAATCCAATATTTAGAGGCTGAACTTCACATTTTGCCAAAGAAATTAGATTTGGCTTTACTCAGAGCCTTTTACTGGCTGCTTTCTTTTCCCATGGCAGGAGATAAATGAAAGAGGGAGGGGAGACTCAGGAAGGCACATGGGTAGGATAAATTGTTCTCAAAACAAATTCCTCAAAAACAAAGAGAGACTATTTTGTACTCACACTTGTTTAGACTTCATGAGTTTTACAACTGTGTGTTGATTTTCTTCCAGATGAATTTGGCAGAATCAAAGAAGAGTTTTTCCAAAATTCTGCCAGCTTAGGTAAAAATATCATTTTTATGTAACAAGATTATTCATTTATTCTATTTAATGTTTACTCAAATATGGTAAGGATTTTATTGAACGAGAGATTATACAAATTTAAAAACATGGGTTAATTTTATTGCTTATTTTCAAAACCATGTGACCTGAAAATCATAGTTAGCAAGTATATTTGTGGGTGTCAAAGAACCATTAAACATTTGCATGCTGTTTAGGAAGAAATGATTACCTTTTATGTGGAACCATGGCACCATAAAATTCTGATGTCAAGTTTAGAGCTTTCAGATTAAAGAGGCAATATTAGCATATTTATTAAAGATGAGGTAGTTAAACTTTGAAAAATATTTACTTCGTAGCTTCCCAAACAGAATATAATGAGGCAAAATATCTATAATCTGTTGATAATGCTAGTTAGTGGGTTTCCAATGTACTTGCCAACCCAATATGATTTAATTTGGGGAGAATTTATCAAGGAGTATGTGACTTAGATGTGTTCAGTCCAACAACCCAAGATTTTACTTAAAGTAACTGGTTAGAGAAAGCCAGAACATAAGATATTCCTCCTCTTTTTCAAATATCTTGTCTAATTCTTTCCTGGTTTCACACTTGGTATTCTAGCAATGTCTGGTTGAGACTGAGAAAAGCCTCTTGGTTTTGTTCTTTATATTCTAGAGCCACAGAGTAGGTTCTAAGAGTCATGAAATATCTTTGGCATAAGCAATCCAACTAACTAATAGACATGGACATTACTTATCTTTTAAAAATTTAGACACAAATGACAATTCAAAGATTATTTTACCCACAATAAACCTAGAGAATTTAAAAATATATCTGAAAGACTCCATACCAAAGTATCAGTAGTGTTATATCTAACTAGGTGATGAATATATCAGTAGCTTTCATTTTCCCTTTCATTTTTTATCTATATTTTTTATATTCCTACGCTGGACATGTGTTCTTTGTATAACAATAAAAGTTAAATTTTAAAAAATAAAAGAAAACCTGGAGGTCTGCTTGCCATAAAAACACAATTCATAGAATCATGTATCCAAACTGAGACTCAGATTTCAGGTCAAATAATAGCTGTTGCTTGTGTCTTTGGAGTTTTGCAGTACAACACACAAATGGGAAAGAACTTACTAAATTCGAATTAAGAACATTCCCAGTACAGTCTCTACAAGGTGACATTAACTGAGTGAATTCATCACTCTACAAATATGTAGGTGTGGTCCTTCCTTCTAGTGAGTGGCTCAAAATGGGTTGTACTCAGAGTCCAACTAACATTTGAAACATTGCCAAGACTATGCTATTAGTTGACTATTGAAAAATATTTTTCTTGGAGTAGAGGTTAACCAACGTGTGGCCGGTGCTTTCCATCCTTGTAACTACTGTCATTTTCCCACTTTTCATGGAAATATGGGTAAAAGACATTTTTTTAAGTTTAATATGAAAATAGTGGAAGGACAAAGATAGCCACTGCCGTCAAAATGGCTTTAGTGTGAAGGAAACAATGGGAACTGGTAGAGACTTCATGAACCTAGGATGAAATGTTCTATCTATAGAGAGCAGCCAATACTCATTTCCAGTCAATTCTCGCCAAGAAAAGATATAGACCCACTACTGTCTGATAATCTAATTTTATAAGAGAAGCTGTAAATATGAAATTTTATAAAACCTCTACTTTTTTATATCTTAGAAAAGTACACTTAAAATATTTTTATTTTTGTTTTGCTTTGATTTTTTTTGACATTGTGAGAACCAGAAGCACAGAGAATTCAGAATAAAAGAGGAAACATATCTCACCTTTAGGTCACCACTTTGTGACTTCTAATGATGTATTATCTCCATTATCTTCAGAATCTAGTCTGCTTGCCCAGGTACCTTCTTGCTTGTGCATGGCTAAGGTGGGAACCAATATTTGCTTGTGTCTCTTTCACCTCCTATATTTTTATGAAAGACACCTGCCACCCTTCTGATACAGTTTTATATATTCAAAGGTTATAGTCAAGTCTTGAGAGTGAGAAAGCTGTTTTGTCTAAGCTCTCATAGGCTGACTCAAATTCATTCATTCAGTGTATAATTATTTTATAGTTTCATTATTTTTAAGGCATATAGCATGATAACTTAATGTATGTATACATTATGAAATTATTACCACAATCAAGTTCATTAGCACATCCATCACTTCACATAGTTACTATAATTTAGTGCTTAGAAAATAAACTTACTTTCAATTTGTTAGAGTACACATAATTATTCCCTCTTGTACTTAACTTGTAGGCCAGAAATAAGAGATACAAGTGCCAACACTTATTTTTTCATGTAGGTCTACAGGTTTAAGTCCTAGTGCTTGAAGCAGCTTATCTCTGCCACTCATATGTTTCACTTCCAGCATTTCTCCTAAGATTTAGGAAAAGGGTATATACGTAACTTTTGGATGTACATTTATTAGGTTACCTAATGATATTTGATATTTGAGGCCCTTCTCTCTCTCTCTCTCTCTCTCTCTCTCTCTCTCTCTCTCTCTCTCTCTCTCTCTCTCTCTCTCTCTCTCTCTCTCTCTCTCTCTCTCTCTCTCTCTCTCTCTCTCTCTCTCTCTCTCTCTCTCTCTCTCTCTCTCTCTCTCTCTCTCTCTCTCTCTCTCTATATATATATATACACGCATATTTATGACCACATTTTGGTGCTCAAGACAGATACCCTGCACATCTCCCACATGGATGGTCAATCTCTTAAGCTGGTACAAGGAATGTATTTAATTCAATTTTTTGATTTGAGAATTTTTCAACTATAATATTTCAGTTTAGCCTGTGAGTTTCTCACCATGAAGGTGGTATAACAATGTTTCCCAATAAAATTATTAAAAGAAGAAACCTTTGTGTTTTTCCTTGGATTTCAAAGCTCAGCAGCAATTCTACTAGTGCCTGCTAGTCACAGCTGCATCTTCAACTGTGTCAGAAGCTGCCGTGAAACAGCCCAATTCATGAATGTAAAAAGAAATGGCCAAGGATAGCACCTCCCAAAAGAATCACAATTTGAAAAGAGAATCTGTGAAGAATAGAATTATATATTATAATCAGGAGAATCCTTTTGAAGCACTTTACTAGTTTAAATAAATAAAAATTTAAATAATGGTCAACAAAGGTATTCTATAGTTCCACATTTAAAATTTGCATCATTTGAAGTTATATATTCACCTTGTTCTGGTTGGAAGTCCATGAAATATATTAACTTCAGATCAGATTTCACAGACTTAATTTTGGTAGGTTTTTATGTTTTGTTTTGGTTTTGCTTTTGTCTTTGTATTTTTTCTCTTTGCATTAAGCAAGAAAAAAATCACACCTCTGATTTTTTACTGGCGAGATGCCAGCATCTGAAATTTGAGGTAGTTGGATTCAATGATGATTTATGTAGGGTTGATTAAACCATTCTTGTGAATTGCTTCTTTTCCTGAAGAGTGTTTACAATTTTCAAACATGGGCTCTGGTTTACAGTAACCCCGTTTCACAAGATGCATTATTTGAAGGAGGGCTATAGGCTGTGTGCTTTTTTGGAGTTAGCTTTTAGATCTGGTCCTACTCCATCTATTCATTTGTATGGCATTTTTTGACTCAGTGCTGGTACTTAGCATTAGATAAGGGATAGGGAGATTGGTCTAAAGTGGTCTCAGTGCTAAGATGCAGGTAAACGGATGAGAATTCCTGTATTATAAAACCTTGGCTTGCTAGCAGCTAATACTGCCCCCCCACCAAAGCGCTGCAACCAACCCCCTGCCTGGAAATAGCAATTCCCATCTCTTTGTTCCATTGTGGTCTCTTATCTTATCCTGGCAGAAATAGGAGACAAAGTTCTTTTGAATGAAGACCTGAGATTGAAATTTTCAGTATTTGGAATCCTAGGCTTGCTTTGGAGTCATAGTGAATTCCAAGTGGTCAAGCATCAGCAAGGTAGTGCTGTGTTCAAAGAGCAGGCCTAGGTCAGGGATGTATCACAAGAAATGTAGAATTCAGAATGGTATGATAGGCATGAATGTCTCCCATCATTTTCATTTATTCATGTGTCATTTATTGAATAAAAGTTTTAGCAACCTCTGCTGCTTGGCAAAAAGCATGTAGACTCACAAATAAAAATAAATTTTAAACAAAGCCTCTGCAGGTTCAATTCAGAAGTAAATTTTAGACTTTTGAAAGAAAGCAGCCACTGCTACATATTTTCTAAATCAGACTCCAAAATAAGCAATTGCAACAAAAGGGATTTAATTTGAAAAATAAGAGTTTTACATTTGGAAAATAAATCACTGAGGAAACTTTTGGAAACTGCATTTTAGGAAATCTTTAAATTTAGATTGTATTCAAGGTTTTAAAGATGATCTTACCTTTAGCAATATGTGACCTTGCAAGTACTTTGAAAGGTTATACCTTTTTGAAATGTTTTTTAATAAAATGTACTCATAAGTCAGTGTCCAGATGAATCATCTGTTTCTAAAATTGTGAGCTAATTTTTGTTCCTGCTTTAGTTTCATATATTTTAAAAGGGCATATGTATATTTTTGCAGTACCATTGTTCTCTTTTTTAGTTGCTTGTTTTGGAGAATTTATAGAAATGCTTCTGTAAAGGGAGGAAGGCTAAAAAGTTAATGGAAATGTTAGTTAACCACAGACAAACAAAGATTATAGTAAATCATAATGTTTCAATCATCCAACATCTAAAGTCCATTAATTTCCAGGAACAGAAATATTTCCAGTATGTGGTCAAGGAAAATTCAGATGTCCTGGGAAACTCAAAGAGCGAGCTAATATGTTGGTAATGTGGTTTTTTAGAAGTTGATAAGCTGATGCAGATAATAATGTTACATGTGATCAGAGCAGATTTATTCAGTATAGCAGTCCCTAGCTTTATTTTCCCTGGTTATTTCACTGTGATACTTTCACTTAATTATATTCTGTCTGATTACCATGCACGTCTCCAGGATGCAGAAATATGTGAGAATATTAGCCTACAAAAGAACAAGGAGATTAACAAACATCTTAATTCAAATCATTTATTTGGAACAAACGTTCAAATCCTTTTTTGACTTGTTAAAAAGTCTGATAACTACCAACTTTCAAGAATTTCATATTAGGCTGAAAGAAATATACTGTGAATTATTGTAAAAGACAAGTTTATTTTGGCAGGTCTATGAAATTAAACAGGCATTTAAAAAATACTCATTGTATGATTGGTTTAAATTTGACCCCATGCAGAATTATTATTTAATATATACTTATGAGTTGGAGTAAGGACAAAATTAAAACTTCATGTTTTTTTTTCTTTTTGCCAGTTTTGATCATTTGAATATTTTTACTTATTGAAATTCTTTCCGCATCCTGGTCAACTCTCATAAAAATGTTTTCTGCCTGTGTCTATCTAGATTTAGAGATAACGTTACATTTCAGAATGTGTTGTTTTCCCTACGGAAAGACACTATCAAATATTTTCCTGGAAAAAATGATTATATGAAACTAAATTTGAGAGTCAGGGTAAAAGGCTGATTTCTAGAAGCTTATCTAAAGATTGAATTAAACCGTAATTTCTGTGATATCTCACTTATTTACCCTTGTGTCTCTAGAACCTAGGAAAGCAACCTGTACCAACTCATTAAATAGTTACTGAATTAACAAAATAATAAGATCGTTAACATAATTGTTATGAATTCATTCATTTATTCAAGAAATAACTGTGGGGCAAGGCTGTTGTTCCAGGCATTGTGCTGGAGACTGTGGGCACTCTTAAATTTGCTTGGCTAGAAGTTTCATGAGGAATCTTAGATTGGACTTTTTTATTTTCCTCCTTCACAGCTCCCTCCCACTGGTGCAGGTGCCGTCCTTATTCTTTTGTCTCTGTTTTTTCTTTTGCCCTACCCAGGTACGTGGGGAGTTTCTTGCCTTTTGGGAGGTCTGAGGTCTTCTGCCAGCCTTCAGTAGGAGTTCTGTAGGAGTTGTTCCACGTGTGGATGTATTTCTGGTGTATCCGTGGGGAGGAAGGCGATCTCCGCGTCTTACTCTTCCGCCATCTTCAAGGGCCCCCCTTAGATTGGACTTTTAAAAGCCTCCTCAGATTAGGAAGCCAAACCAGAAATTCACCATCAGATTTTACCTGCAGTACCTATAATTTTGGATAAATTCATCTCTTCTCAAGGTCCCCAAAATACCATGAAGTTTTTGAGCCTTCCTGGAAGTGACCTTCCTTACTGGTCTCTATGGCTAGGAACTGTGTAAACCAGCTATCTGACCACTTTTCAAAAGAGAGCTTTGTAATCATTGGCTCCATAAAGTCAACCATAAGTCCTTAAAATTGTCTAGTTATATCTGATTCAATAAGCATCACTCTCAAATATATTACAGACAGAACATTGTTTGCATAACCATAGTTTGCAATAAGTGCTGTTAATAAGGAAGACAAACTCTTTTTGAATCTATTCAAATAATGGTATTGCCATGAAAATAATAATATATGTAAGAGTTTCATAAGAGGTTCTTAATTCTGGAGGGATCAGGCGAGGAGTTAAAGGTGTTTTATTTCTGTTTACAAAAGCACAGTCTACTAAATTGTTATGAGTTATAGATAGAGAGAGACAGAGCTAAAGATAGAAGATACAGATAAAAGATAATGGATCTCCTTATATGCAGAAAATAGAATATTCCAACATCAACAATATTCCAAACAAAACCAAAAATCATATCTCATTAGTTCATTCAATCCTATATAATTAATTCTTGTTCCACTTGCTCATGGGTTAGTAGTCTCATGAAACCATCAGCTTTTGGACTAGAGTTCTGAAAATTCTAACTCAGTTCATTGTTATGGTTTCAAAGTTGTTTAAGCAGTGCCATCAGATGCCTGTGTCCAAGAGTACTTGGCATAGTTCTTTCACCTATCCTTTATTAAAGTCAGCACTTTCTGGTCTGTAGCTGAATACAAGAGATTTTAGAGAAGCATCAGAATGAAACAAAAAAACTAGCTGACAGGGCTTCCCTGGTGGTGCAGTGGTTGGGAGTCCGCCTGCTGATGCAGGGGACGTGGGTTCGTGCCCCGGTCCGAAAGACTTAAAATGGCTGTGGTTAACTTATTAATAATAATTTTCAAATGGGAAAGATCTGATGTGAATCCTTACTTGAAAACCTCTAGGCTAGAAGATGTCAGATACTAATTAAATAGGTAAAGTTGCGTCAAAGTTAACATTTTAAAATATATGATGTTATGGCCAGTAACACTACACTGTCATTGTGTACTATCAGGCAAAGCAACACCAGGACTCTAATAAGTAGAAACATATCTCTGATAGCTAGGGCACTGACAAATCTCTAGAGACTTTCTTTATAGCATCTAATTTCTGAAATATGTATAACATTTTATTCATATAACTGTAACCTAGAGAAGACTAAATAGCTTTTCTGATTTGGCTAGGCTTTGTATGCAACTCACCAATAGTAATACATCAAGTTGACCTAATTACCTAGCATCTTTCTTTTTGGAAGGTAAAAGAACAAGTCCCTTATGGTTTTCCAGGGACCCTCTGAGAAAGCTCAGAGGCAATTTCAGGTGCAAAAGATATATAATTCAGGATTCAATTTGGGAAGGTAGGTGAACAAATTCATTAACAGACCCAAATATACATAGTTATACATACATAAACACATATTATACCTAATGCTTAAGACAGATCTGTTTTTTTAAAACCAACAATATTAAATCCATTTGCCAAAGATTTACCTAAATTACATGAGCTTGAATTCTTAAAGCATTTGGATTCGTTTCTATATAATTTTAAAGGATACTAACACTAGTGGAAGTTCAATTTCCTTAATTTTTGCAAATTTTAGGAGTATTTAATTTGTATAAGCACCTACTAATCTTAAGCCAATCAGAACAGAGCTCCTTTAAGAGACTTTATAATCTAAGTTGGTAATTCCATCCAGAGATAGAAACACATTCCACACTTATAGACACATAAACATATATATAGACACAAGGAGAGAGTTTATAGCTTTAATTATAAAATTTTAGTCTTGTGTCAAGAATAGATGCAGAATTACAAAATTCACTGTTTCATATCAAAGAATTGTTCTCTTTCTAATAGGTGTGGATTCTAAATTGCTGTGAGGGCAAAATATCCAAAGACAATGAGAAAAGATTAGCAAACCAGATTCTCTGTTTTCTTTCACCCAATAGAGACAAGATGTCTGTGTACCATAAATCCATTTACAGAGACCAGCAAATGGTCAGACCAAAACCAAAAGAAGTCACCACCAGTAATCAAGTCAGTACTCAAAAGGGACCAAAATCCTCATTGTTCTATAGAGGAGTAAGAGTCTGGAACAGTCAGACTCACTGTTGGATCCCTAGATCAAGAGCCAAGATTGAGTCACATTACCTAGAAGTAAATGATCCAAAGTTGAGATCCAGTCCTGCCTGAGTCATGGCACCAAAGTGTCAGAGACAAAATGCACTGAACAATGAAGGTGATGATTTTATTCAGATTATTGAAGTAGTGAGAATATCCCAAATCCAAAAATGAGAGTGTCTCAGAACAAGTGGTTTTGCCTTAGGCTTTTATAGAGAGGGACAAACAAATTACAGATGAAGTGATTTATATATTAATAATTGGGGTTGTTTTGCAAGTAGGGGAAATCTCAGTAAGTTATCTGAACAGCAAATGTTTTTGTCTGTGGTTAGCTAGTGTATTCGTTTATTGCTGTTTTAAAAAATTACCACATTTCTGTTTTTGTGCCAGTACAATACTGTCTTGATTACTGTAGCTTTGTAGTATAGACTGAAGTCTGGGAGCCTGATTCCTCCAGCTCCATTTTTCTTTCATAAGATTGCTTTGGCTATTTGCGGTCTTCTATGTTTCCATACTAATTGTGAAATTTTTTGTTCTAGTTCTGTGAAAAATGCCATTGGTAGTTTGAAAGGGACTGCACTGAATCTGCAGATTGCTTTGGGTAGTATAGTCATTTTCACAGTGTTGATTCTTCCAATCCAATCCAAGAACATGGTATATCTCTCCATCTCTATCATCTTTCATTTCTTTCATCAGTGTCTTATAGTTTTCTGCATACAGGTCTTTTGTCTCCTTAGGTAGGTTTATTCCTAGGTATTTTATTCTTTTTGTTGCAGTGGTAAATGGAACGGGATAGAAAGCCCAGAGATTAACCCACACACATATGGTCACCTTATTTTTGATAAAGGAGGCAAGAATATACAATGGAGAAAAGACAGCCTCTTCAATAAGTGGTGCTGGGAAAACTGGACAGCTACATGTAAAATAATGAAATGAGAACACTCCCTAACACCATACACAAAAATAAACTCAAAATGGATTAAAGACCTAAATGTAAGGCCAGACACTATCAAACTCTTAGAGGAAAACATAGGCAGAACACTCTATGACATAAATCACAGCAAGATCCTTTTTGACCCACCTCCTAGAGAAATGGAAATAAAAACAAAAATAAACAAATGGGACCTAATGAAACTTAAAAGCTTTTGCACAGCAAAGGAAACCATAAACAAGACGAAAAGACAACCCTCAGAATGGGAGAAAATACTTGCAAATGAAACAACTGATAAAGGATTAATCTCCAAAATTTACAAGCAGCTCATGCAGCTCAATATCAAAAAAACAACCCAATCCAAAAATGGGCAGAAGACCTAAAAAGACATTTCTCCAAAGAAGATATACAGATTGCCAACAAACACATGAAAGAATGCTCAACATCACTAATCATTAGAGAAATGAAAATCAAAACTACAATGAGATATCATCTCACACCAGTCAGAATGGTCATCATCAAAAAGTCTACAAACAATAAATGCTGGAGAGAGTGTGGAGAAAAGGGAACCCTCTTGCACTGTTGGTGGGAATGTAAATTGATACACCCACTATGGAGATCAGTACGGAGGTTCCTTTAAACACTAAAAACAGAACTAGCATATGACCCAACAACCCCACTACTGGGCATATACCCTGAGAAAACCATAATTCAAAAAGAGTCATGTACCACAATGTTCATTGCAGCTGTATTTACAATAGCCAGAACTTGGAAGCATCCTAAGTGTCCAGTGACAGGTGGATGGATAAAGAAGATGTGGCACATATATACAATGGAATATTGCTCAGCCATAAAAAGAAATGAAATTGAGTTATTTGTAGTGAGGGGGATGGACCTAGAGTCTGTTATACAGAGTGAAGTAAGTCAGAAAGAGTAAGAAAAATACTGTATGCTAACACATTAATATATGGAATCTAAGAAAAAAAAAAAGGTCATGAAGAACCTAGGGGCAAGACGGGAATAAAGACACAGACCTACTAGAGAATGGACTTGAGGATATGGGGAGGGGGAAGGGTAATCTGTGACAAAGTGAGAGAGTGGCATGGACATATATACACTACCCAACGTAAAATAGATAGCTAGTGGGAAGCAGCTGCATAACACAGGGAGATCAGCTCGGTGCTTTGTGACCACCTAGAGGGGTGGGATAGGGAGAGTGGAATGGAGACGCAAGAGGGAGGAGATACGGGAATAGAGTAAGTATAGCTGATTCACTTTGTTACGAAGTAGAAACTAACACAACATTATAAAGCAATTATACTCCAATAAAGATGTTAAAAAAATTACCACAAATTTGGTGGTTTAAAACAACACAAATTTATTATCGTTGAAACTTCAGGAGATACTGCATTTACTCTCCTTTTTCACCTCTCAGTAGCCATCTGTCTGCATTCCTTGGATCATAGCTCTGTTCCTCTATCTTCAGAGCTAGTAGCATCAGGCACATCTTTCTCACGCTGCTATCCCCTTAGTTCTCTTTTTCTACCTCTATTCTACATTTAAGGTTGCTTGTGGTTATATATACTGCATTCACCCTGATAATCCAGGTTAATCTCACTGTTTTAAGGCGATCTTATTAGCAACTTAAATTGCATCTGCAACCATCATTCCCATCTGCGTGTAGCCTAACAGAGTGATGAGTTCCAGGGATTAGGATGTGGATATCTTTAGGAGGTCATTACTTTTCCTACCATAGCTAGTTTTAGGGGGACAAACAGTTCTAATGTCAGCTAATCAGTCAAAGAAGGGGAAATTGGAAGGTCTGTATCTGGCCTTGTCAGCAGATTAAAGCAAAAGAGGAAAGGCCTGTGTCTGATCTTGTTACAGGTGAACAAAATCTACAAGTCTTATAAGGGTCCTGAGAAAGAGGACATTGAGTTATCTAAGTTATCTGGTGAAGTATATAGCTCTTTGCAGTAAACCATTTCCTGAAACACAAAACAGTGGGGGACTTCTAAAATTGTTGCTGTTTTCTGGGAGCTCAGGGCCCAGGTAGAGTTCAACATTGCCACTGTCATAAAATAGAAAAAAGAGTAAAGTGGAAAAAGAAAAGTGAAGAGACAGGAGCAACAAATAGAATTTCTGGGGCTAAGGCTTTAGCTCTAAACAGCTGGAGTTTGATTTCCAGCTCTCCTGCTTACAAAGATTGTGTGATGGTGGCACAAGGAACTTAAACATTACAAGCCCTAATGTCTTGATCTTTAAAATGATTATGATACAGTATCTACGTCAAAATGTTGTTGAGAGATTATACATGTAAAGTGGTTATTAAAGTGCCAAAAAGATAGTTAAATGCTCAGTTAATGTTATCTGTTGATAATTGACTAATGAATCACTCCAATAAAATCTCAGTTGGGTAAGAAGAGATACGATGTATGTTAAGTGATCTTCCAGTTCTTAATAATTATCAAGTTTTCATGAGTCCTGGATATATAATAGAAGAAATAATTTTTTGCCCTTTTTTTCCGCCTTCACTTACAGTAAAGCTCCTCACAATAAAGCTTAATCACTGAGTTTAAACTCAATCTGTTTTTGATACTTGAAACCTAGAAGAACTTATGGGTACATCTGAAATACTAGCCAAATTGCCAAGACTATGCTACGATTAGGAGCTGGCCAGGTAGAAGACTGATTATCTGATGTGAGTCACTAGGGTGGGGCTTAGGACATTCTTGAACTAGACCAACTGCACAGGTACCTTGATGCTGAGTTTCCCATTAGGGTCCCATGTATGAGGTCTGAATATCTCCTTCCAAAGAGGGTGGTTGGACTGACAGCATATAATTTTTCCAAAAAGTTAAAAACATGACTTATGCAAACATAAAATAAACGTGTCAAAGATTTACCAACCCTTTACTTTATGAAGGAACGATCAAATTAAAACCTGTTGAGAATTTGTCTTACAGAGATTTATATTCTGTATGAGAAAAAATTTGTCTTGCTATAAACAGGAGTCATCCTCATTGCTGTCTGTTTTCTGTCACTTAACTTGTAACTGTGAAGAGCTGTAAAATAGCCTAGTCAATAACAAGTCTCATCAAAGATTCCCAGCCTCTTCACTCCATAAGATCAGACGCAGGGGGTCTGCTAGGCAGTGCTGAACCATCTCTTTTGCCAATTATCAAGTCTTGGACAATTTTCCTGATGATTCAGGACACTAAGAAGAATTATGCAAAGATGTGAAGGTCTTGAAAGTGAGTCTGAAGAGTTTATTATGAGTGATTCAGAAAGCACTTCAGGAATGGACAGTACTCCAGAGCTGATCCCAGACGTGATTATTTGAGAACCTTGATGGTTTAGATTTATTTTAGCTCATGGCATATATGAGTTTTGGGGTGTGTATGTGTGCTTGTGTGTGTTTACCTTTATTTCTTTGACATCTACTTAAGTATCAACTGCACTGTTCTCATGTGTCCTGAAAGATCCTTGGGGGATAAGGTTTTCAGCAGGTGCCCAAGTCCATATTAGCAACTATTAAAGCTGATTTAGTGCCTCTTGTTCTTTCATATAATGTTACCTGTCTAGCCAAAATGTTATAACTTCCTATTTAACTTCATTATTTCACACAACTGAACAAAAGGAAAAGATCTAATACATTTTAAAACAGCTGAAATTTATTTCAAAGATTTGATAATAGGGAGAAGAGTCAGTAAAAGTGGGGTCATCTACAGCTCCACCTGACTGAAATGTTTAAACAGATTCTTTTGCTTTTAATTTTAGAAACTAAAAAGCAAATGATAGGTTAATTGAAAAATACTGAGTTGTCTGTGAATATGCAAGCTCATCTAAATATAAATACAATAAGGCAAGGCTGACTTTCAAAAGTCAGAAAAATTATGTGGTAATTTGTCTATTTTAAAGGAAGGCAGCTTTGGGCCTAGGAACTGCAAAGCAGAGATAAGGAACTTCATAAAATTTGGAAAAAGCACCTCTCCTGAGTGGACAGTGGTAAAGTGTATATTTACTGTATGTTCAGGTGCACATCATAAAATCCATTGTTTCCTCTCTTTTTATTTATTTTTCCAGTAGTATCTTTTAACAGAGAAGCAATAGGGAAAACAATTCATTGGAACATGGAAAATGGAAGAACAAAATGCAGAAAACCAGCACATTAATCATTATCAGACCAGCTTATATTTTTTTCCTCATTTTGGGGAAATTATTATGTTTTTTTCCAGCTTTATTGAGATATAATTAGCAGATAACATTGTGTAAGTTTAAGGGGTACAGTGTGATGATTTATACACCTACATATTGCAAAATGATTACCACAGGAGTGTTAACATTGTGTAAGTTTAAGGGGTACAGTGTGATGATTTATACACTTACATATTGCGAAATGATTACCACAGGAGTGTTAGTTAACACTTCCATCACCTCACATAATTCCCATTTCTTTTTTCTGATGAGAACATTTCAGATCTACTCTCTTAGCAAGTTTCAAGTATATAATACAGTATTGTTAACTGTAGCCACCATGCTAAACGTTAGAGCCCCAGAATGTATTCATCTAATTGGAAATTTGTACCCTTTGACTCTTAGCTTCCATTTCCCTTACCCCCCCAGGCCCTGGCACCCACCATTCTACTCTGTTTCTATGAGTTTGGCTTTTTTAGATTCCAAATATAAGTGATGAAGTATTTGTCTTTCTCTGTCTGCCTTACACCGCTTGGCATAATGCCTCTGACGACCCATCTTCTTCTCTGCTTTGCATCTTCATCCTTGTATTTTGGTCCTTAATATTTCCCTTTATTCTGAGCTCAGCGCTAATTGTATTTTATGCAGCATTTCTAGGTGATCTTTGGTGTAAGGATTTTCAGGATTTTCCACACTGTCAGAAATGAAACTCTTAATGAATATCTTTTAATCTTTATCTTACTCTGTACTCAGAAACAGTAGATATGGTTGACTTCCTTATGAAAAGAAAAGAATAAAAAGAAAAAAAAAAAGATGTCCTCTTCTCTCTCCACTTCTGATACAGAATGCTATCCTAATTTCTTCCACTTACCTGACTTTTCAGTCGCCATTTTCTTTACTGTCTGTTTCCTCTACCAGATCTGAATGTCAGCCTCCTCACTCCTTAATCTAGACACGTTTCCTAGTTTATCTCATTTGCTGGTAGAGTTTTAATACCATCTAGATGTGACTGCTCTCACATTTATTTCCATTTCTGATCTCTCTCCTCATTCCCAGACACATTGATTAAACTGTGTTCTTGACATTTTCATTTGGAGGTCTCGAAGACATCTCTTAACCCCTCAACTTCACTTTTCTTATTGTTCCCCAGTATTTCCCATCTCAATAAATAGCAATTCTATCCCCCCCATTTTTTTGTGTTATAAATCCAGTTGTAAACTTTGACACTTCTCTCTTACCTCCCACTTCAATGCATCCCCATGTCCTATCAGCTCTACCTCTTAAGATATAGATCTCAAACCTATCCACCTCTCTCCTGTCTCCAGTGCCACGGTTTGAAACCAATCCTTCGTGAACTACTGGACTACTGAAACAGTCTTTATATCGGTCTCACAGTTTCCACTCTTTTTTGGGGGGGTTAATATTGAAGGTGTTTTATTCCTTTATGTCTAATGCTGTTATTTTCTAAATATTATATCATTGCAATTTTAATTACATGTTTAAACAAGGAACTGTTTAATTGGAATTTTGGTCTCTAAATCACAGTTTTAATTATTTTAAATATGAAGTTAATGTTTTTATACATCATTGAATTTAAACATTGTACATATGTATACGTATGTGTGGATATATGACGATGAAAGTGTTGGGTTATCCCTTCCACCAAAAGACAGACACTTCAAACAGACTTTTAAAAATATTGTTTCATCATATACATACACACACACACATTTTATAACCTGTGATTTTCATTTAAAAATATATAGTGACCTTCTGTATTATTCTTCTACATTCTGTTTACACCCTTGGTAAGAGAATGTGGCTCTGGTAGTTCTACTCTTTGTATGCCTGAAATGGGAAGAACAAGAGGGAGAGTAACCAATGCTTTTTTGTGGACTGCTTGGAACTGTGCTTTTAAAAATTGATCCAAGTGTGGTTTACACTGGCATGGGAGGAAGACAGGGCAGAAGACCCTGCTAGAACACTGCTGCAGGAGGGATGGAGTCCAGAAGATACAGATAGTAGCAATAGGAATAGAATGCAGTGGCTGAGGTGACTGTTGCAATAACTAGTGAGGATGAGGAATGAATGATAGTGTGAGGGGTAGAGGCTGAAGATGAGTTTGACGCAGGGAGATGTTACCGCTCCCAGAACACTGAAGGGCTCGCAGGAGGAGGAGCTGGCGGGGCAGGAGCTGATACACTGTAAAGACACATGTGCTCTTCCTGGCCTCTTTGTCCCCGTTGAAAAGAGTAAGAATTGAAGTGAACTTATAATTTGTAGTATAATGTTTAAGCATACGAATCATATGAAAATTAGGGTTGGGGCTAAATAAAATGCAGTTTTTTAAAGAGATATTGAAAATAGAGGAGTTTATAAAAGGCACGTCACTTTTCCAATTCAGAATTATGTTAGGCATCCTGTAAGGGACTTCCCTGGCGGTCCACTGGGTAAGACTCTGTGCTTCCAGTGCAGGGGGCATGAGTTCGATTCCTGGTTGGGGAACTAAGATCCCACATGCCATGCAGTGTGGCCAAAAAATTAAAAAAAAACTTTTTTAACATATTTTAAAAAATGAAATGTATTTTATAAGAAATATTGACTCCATTGTGTTTCTCATCATAAATGCTCTGTAAATCCCCAATGTTGAAAATCACTGTGGTTAACTTAACCACCACCCATTTTGAGTAATAATGTGGACTATTATTCAATAGTAAAATGAAGTCACTTAGAATTACACTCAGGGAAAATAATTTTACTAAATAGTATACATATTGAAAATACTTAATAAACTTATTTAAACACATTTATTAATAAAGTAACTATAGTTTACAATTATATATGATAACAAATGTGGAGAAAGAAAATATCAAAATTCTTTTTTTCATGACATTCAGCAGCCTTATGAAATTTAATAATACTTGTGTATGTACAAATAGAAGAATATGAGGTTTTATTGATAAATTTGGATGTACTTTATTCTACCTTTCTATTATTTTGCAAGGAGCAAATTTTCCACTGTTGTTGAAATGGAATATATGATGAGTATGTAATTGTATTTTAAATAGACATACATAAATATCTTGTAGAAAGATGAAAATATAATTACATCAATTTTGTAAAAATGATTTATGCCAACAATTACTCCACATGGGAGAGAATGGCAAATTGCAATAACCACTGATCTTGAGCTCATAATTATTGAAGTGATGTCCTGAGGCTTTATGAACAAGAAAGACATTCACTGTTTCACATACCTGGTGATATATAATTTTAGTGTCCCATTTAAGTATTTGAAGTGATTACATTTTTTCATTCTTTGTACAGTCTGTATTCTCAATATATTTATTTTATTACGACATACTTTACATAGTGTATACTAAATAAGACATGGTAGATTCTCATTACAAGTTAACATTGGAATGACTTAACCATCTTACTTAACTCACAAAGTGAAGGTATTAAGGCAATAGAAAGAAAGTAAAAGTGAGAGGAGTAAACCCTTCAGGCAAGCAGAAGTGTTTTGAATTTCCCACCTATTCCTAATTTATTGCTAGACCTTTGGTAGTTATCTGAAAAGCAGAGTAGTTTAAATGCTCAGAACTCTACACTTAGACTTTCCTCTAGTTCCTTCAATATTTGGCTCTCAAAAGTTTATTCATAAAGTGATTGCTTAAAAGATTGGATTCGTAAAATCACTTGCACTGTATGTGTGCACAATTTACGTCATTTTTTTCAAGGGTGGCCTTACCTTGTGGGCTGAGTTGAGAGTCCAGCCTCCATCTAAGATGAATTCCACTGTACTTCATAGAAACAATTTCATTGTTTTTTTTCTCAGAAACTGAAGAACAAAGGACTGTCTATCTTCACCCACACTCTACCCTGTAGGGTCAGTTTAAAGAAGGATTTCTCACAGTTCATTCTCAAGTGTGTCCCTCTCCCTAGAAGGCAGATTCTGTTGTCACCAGGGGCTTCTTTGACTTCTGACCTTAGCAAGTGGGATGGAGGCCCCCTATTCAATCATCCTGTCCTTTCTTGCTTTGGGGTTTCTCTTTACTTTTGTCTGCTATTGACCCAAGTGACATGTTGCCAGAGGCATGAGTGGTAAGGGTTGATAATAGTATGCTTTAAAGTTGTAATTAGGTGATTAAATATAAAATAATTTTAAATAAACCACTTAAATGTGAAGTTTTGTTCTGTCAGTTTTTTTCCTAGGAATTTCCTCTCTACCTCTGACCCCAAATGGGTATAAAATTTACTTGAAAGAAAAACAGATCTTCGCTTGAACCTGTTGAGTTTCTCCAGCTCCCTTCCCGTGCAGTCTGCCCTTTCTATCACAGCAGGACTTCTAGAGTAAGTGAGGGTTTTCTGTTATGGCAAAATAGAGACCAGCCCGGTATAGGTTCTGAAGTCAGAGCAGTTGGGTTCAATGCTCAGCTGTAGCTGACTGTGTGAACTTGGGTACTTTCCTTAATCTCTCTGTGCCTTAACACTCTTACCTGCTAAATGGGGATTATCCTGGCAAGTTTCTCAGAAGTTTATGTTTTTTGTTTTTGTTTTTTGGTTTTTTAGCACCTTTATTGAGACATGCAGTTAACTGCACCTACTTAAAAGTAGGATTTGATCATTTTGGTACATGTATACATGCCTAAAGCCATCACCACATGACAGGGCCTCTCCTCTTTGCAGGGTTTATGTAATAATGTATGTAAAGCCCTGAGAAGAGTCTTAGAAAACACCAAAAATGTTACTTACTGCTGTGTTCGTTTTTATTCCTCAAACCTCTAAGGTTCTCTTCAATTCTACTGGAATTAGTCCCTGAAAAGTT
This sequence comes from Neophocaena asiaeorientalis asiaeorientalis, assembly GCF_003031525.2. Taxonomy (NCBI): domain Eukaryota; kingdom Metazoa; phylum Chordata; class Mammalia; order Artiodactyla; family Phocoenidae; genus Neophocaena; species Neophocaena asiaeorientalis. The sequence goes on from NW_020172778.1 coordinate 892,874, forward strand.
ATCAGTGACCACTTTGATGGCCAAATCCAAAGACATTTCCTTGTTCTTATTCTCCTGGAAATTCCTACTGTATGTGATATGGCTATGAAGAGTTCATCATGGAATTGATATTATGAATAACTAACATTTTGTGGAGTAAAGGCTGTGAGCAATCACTGTGGCTATTAAAAATTACAAAATATTAAGCAAACAAGTGCATCATTTACTGTGAAATGTAAGAACATCTGTACTGATTGTGCTAGACACTGGGAATAAAAAGACAAGTATACCTCCTCCCTCCCTGCCAGGAATTCTGAAAAACAAATGAGGCAAATACATTGAAGGAAACAATCCAATGTGATGAGTGACAGTAGGTATACATATAGAACAGTGAAGAATTCAGATTTTTATGTTGTGGAGAATCAGAAAAGCTTCACAGAACAGTTGATATTTAAGCCAATTCATTAAGGGTGATTAAACATTCATCAGGTGAATAAGAAAAGCTAGTAAATTCAATTAGTAGGAAAATAATTAGCAAAGATATGAGTGTGTTAGAGTACTACAGAGAATTCAGTGCAGTTTAAGGGATAGGCCATGTGAGGAAAAGAGCCTGGATATGAGGTTAGAAGGCTCAGTCGTGGCCATACTTTGATGGCCATATAGGCCATTCAAAGGATTTTGAGTTTTAGTCTGTGAGTAGAAGGATGTTATTGAAGGTTCTGAAGCAGAGACATAACACAGACAGCTTTGTATTTGAAAAATTTATCACTGATGCCAAGAGGAAGATAAACAGAGTTGGGGAAAATAGGGTGGAGGCCTTGACATATTAGGCCACTTTTTTGGTTAATTCTTCAGTCTTTGGATGAAATGAGGTTGCGTTGAAGCAGGGGCAGTGAGCAGACAAATGGGGCAAACATATATCAAAGGCAGAGTCAATAAGATTAGAAGAAAGTGTGAGAATTGAGGGCATGGGAGAAGGAGAAGATGATTTAAGATTCTCACTTGGGAACTTGAGTTGATGGTGATGTTATTCAGTAAGATATGAAACCCAACACTGCATTTACTGCATAGAAGTAAGTAATTAATTTTCTCATGAAATGTATTCATATTACTCATAACTTGTGGACTACACATTTTAAGAAATATCTGTAAAGATAAAATTTCATTGTTTGTATTGCAAAATTTAAGAACACTATTGAAATGGATTTTCTACATAATATAGCTTTCCATATTTTTCTTAATGTAAGCAATTTTAATAAATTCTACTTTGGTAATATCTTCTTGACTTACTTTCAATATGGAGCATCATTAATACTGAGACACTCTCCTGATGGTTCATACTCTGCCATCATCTTATCGGTGAGGCCCATCTTATAAAAATTCTGCAGTGTGCCAACTCCCCTTGGATTTGTCATATATTAAATTCAAGATGGACTTTGCTTCTGGCTTTCATGCTTCGATTCTCTATCACTCTCTCAAGGCCCTGCAACTTCACTCTTGGATTTTGTGATAACAAAGGTCCCTGATGTCCTCCGTCTCCGTCTCCGTCTCCGTCTCCGTCTCCGTCTCCGTCTCCGTCTCCGTCTCCATCTCCCAATATTGTGTCAAGTTTTATCAAGAAGAAAGGAAAAGTAGTGCATGGACTCAACTTCCCTTTGATGTTGCTGTGCTGACTACAAGATGCATCTTAACTGGTGATAGTCATAACTGAGGGAGTGGCAATGCTAGAGAATAGAATGTTTCCTGTACTGAAAGGAAACCTGGGTCCTAGTCTTGATTCTGCCACTAGCTTAACATTTGACCTTAAGAAGACCATTTTACTTGCTTGATGCTCCCTCTCATCCTGTATTAAAAAAGGTCTCTATTCTCTCTAAAACTGACTCTTTGAAGGTCTGGGTGGATTTAATTCCTACTTGTTTTGTTTCCACCTGCTTCTGACTAGTGGTTTTTAAACTTCTCAGTTAAAAGACAATAAGAAATTTAGTTAAGAACTAATCATCTGATCCCTAAGATCTTTTGAACTACTTGCTGATATATACTGCTTTTAGAATTTCTGATAAAGGCCAGGCTCTTGCGTACGAAGATTCATTAGCAGCCCAGACTGTTGCATAAAGGGCAACTAGAAGCTAAGCAATAATAGCCATACCATTTTGTTAGTGTCCAATTAGGCAAGAGCTGCAGAGCTCATCTGAGGGTAATTTGAAGCAGATGCCAGCATTAAGGCACAGATGTAGGACATTTTTCAATGGCCGTGAAATGTGTGTGGTATAGGATAGCTGTTGGCTTCATCATCATTTTTCTTGCCATGGTTACAGTGGTACAATGCACTAACATTCAGCTGATTTTAAGCCCTTGGGTTACTCCCAGGAGCAGGCTGTCCTCCAGGTAGATATACTTTCAGAGCTGAGGGTCGTTACATTTTAATTTATTCCATCCTCACGGCCTTTTCACAATCTGATCTCACGTTCCAGATGTGGAAGTCAGAATAAATTTCTGAACATAATACCCAGAGTTTCACCACATAGAACCAGAAACAGATGGACAACTTTGATAACCCAGGACTCTTGTCTGGCAGAAGAGGTGCCCTCTCACCGTGATTGTTGAGAATTTAAGTGGATAATTTCTGAGCCTCAAACGTCAGTACATTTTCTTAAAGCTAGACTTAGTAGATCTAATTCTTCTCTTTTCATGAAAAGTTTGTTGTCACTCAGGTTGAACAGCAAACGTAAACTTCACAGTTTCTTCCCTGTGAATAGTACCATTCTCTTTGGATGCCAGACCCTGGAGGTATTGGTATTTATCAATCTTCCTTTTCTCCCTAACTCTCTTTTTTTGATCAATCATACAGAACTTATGAATGCCACCTCTGTGCCTAATAAGGTGCTGGTCTATGAATAAGATAAAGATGGGGAAGGTTAACGTCGGCTGTAGTAAGATAAATGTGAACGTGTGTGCAGAACAATTGGACATAACTTCAAAACCAGAATATAATCTATTAAAAGTTTCCTGAGAAGGCTGGGTCCTAATAGAGAGGATTGGAAGAGTTGGCTGAGTGGAGAGAGATCTTCCGGACTTTAGGTACAGCACAGCAAAGGTGTACAGATAGGACTGAACATAATTTGTCAGAAAGTTCTGAATTCAAGGGAGAGTAATGGTTGAGGCACTGAAAGAAATTAAAGAGAAAGGAAATGGCCACCTCAGTTAATGGATATCAGGCAGAGGAGCAGGGGTTTACAGTTTTGTAAATAGTACTAAAAATACAGCAGAGTAGAAAAGAGCACCGTCTTGGATTCTGTGAGGCCAGGGCACTAACCATGCTGCTGTCATTTCATTGCTGTCAGACCATATTCAACTTCCCTGATGTCTCTAAGCCTCAGTTCCCTTATCTGTAGAATGGATACAATGCCAAGGAGCAACGACATGGCTCTGCTGTGGGAATTAAGTGTGATAATACTTTTAAAGTAATTGGCAGAGCCTGGCCCAGGGTAAGCACTCAGTATATGCTAGCAGTAATTCTTCTTATTGTTGTCTGGAGGCTGACTGCATTGGACTGGGCAGAATGACCTTCACTCTAAGCCCTTTAGAGGTTTTCCAAATTAAAGGGGCTCCGATTCATTTCATGATGTTTATTGCTTTTCCCTTAAACTTTAAGGTGCTCTTTCTCTATTGAAATGGTTCCAATTACAGACAGTAGAATCAAAGTGATCCCTAAAGCTCCGGAAGGCACCTTCTCTCCTTTGTATGTATGTGTCTAGTTGAAATGATCCTTTATGTTCATCCTCCTGAGAGGGCAGTTGGCTGTTTAGCAACAGCATTATAAACTGAGCTCACATACAAATTATTATCCACTATAACCAGAATCGTTTTAAACATTATTTATTTACAAAGGGAGAATGGGTTTCAATTTTATATCTTAGCTGCCGGTGAATTTTCCCTAGGTAAATTATCCTGCCGTATTCGTGTTAAATCTCATCTCATTATATCTGCCAATCTCCCCAAGCTTTTCATTCAACAGCTCAGTCATCTCTCCTGTTTACTTCTTTTCTTGTTAAGAATTATCTGCACAGTTCATTAATTTTGCATTCAAATCATCTGCTGCTTCAGAGGGATGGTTTGTGTGGAACCCACTCCTCCACAAATTCTAAGGCTATGCTGTTGACAGTTCAGCAAACTTTGTTTTGATGGATACAGGTTTTTTCCTATGCATGTCAGGCTTTCCAAATAGAACTTCTACATACATTTTACATTTCTGAAAACACTATGTACTCACTCATTCGTTCATCGTTTATTCATTGCTTATTATGAGGCAAGTACTTTGCTAAGCCCTGGAGATCAAATTCCTCCTCTTAAACACTAACATTTTAGTGACAGAGTAATACCTATAACAAATAATTATAATGCAACATAGTAATTACAGTAAGAGATGTATGAAGAATTGATATACAGACTCAGAGAGGGCAGAGATTACTTTGAGTTAAATTTTGAGTTGGGCTTTAGAAGATGAAAGGGCGGAGGAAGACTTATTTTTATAGTCTTTAATGACACGCATCTAATATTGCATATTCACAATATATAAGCATTCCTAATCACACAAATACATATCCAAGCCAGTACGTTTCAGCTGCACATGTACATACGCACACACACACAGACACACATTGCAACTGAGTGACTTTTCTTTTGGTACATCAGGATTTGTACACAACTTTGTTTTAGGATGCGCCAGTCTCCATCGAAAACTCACTCTGTTTTCAGTCATCACTGATTCCTCAATAAAGACTGTCACCATCCTGTATGCGCAACGTTGCATCTATATAGACACACTGGGCAAAGTCACTGATTTCTCATTCTAGCTTTCCTTCTTGGCCCAGAGCAGATGTATCCTGAGGATTCATCCTCTGCCTTTTGTCCCTTGGTTGCCTTTTTAGGCTCCTCTGTGTGCTTCCCTCCAGCTGTTCTATTTGGATAAACTTCTTAGGTCCTCTCATGAAGCAGTCTCTCATCCCTGTGCAGGAAGTAGAAACAAAGGCTCTCCTTTTGTACTTTTTACAAGATGCAAAGGGATGTTAACCCTCCAGCCTACCTAGGCTCTGTTGGTACCTAAGCTGTCTCTGGTCTTTATCTTATGCTTAGTTCATAAATCGCAGAGTAATATGTAGTGCATACACACACACACACACACACACACTCACATATAAAGTCCCAATTTTTCTGGCATTAAGTTACTAGTTGAAAAATCAATTTTCCTTTAAATGACATTATTATTTTCTTTTATTGAGATATAGTTGACATAGAACATTGCATACGTTTAAGATCTACAATGTATTGATTTTATACACATATATTTCAAAGTGATTACCTCTGTAGGGTTAGCTAACATCTGCATCACATCACAGGTATTACACATTTCAATTTTAAATGTGAGAACGTTTAAGATCTAGTCTCTTTGCTTATCCTTACAAGTATGTAATGCAGTATATCATTGACTATAATCATTGATTAGAATCACTATAATCACTATTGCAGTACATTAAATCCCCAGAACTTTATTAATCTTCTAACTTCAAGTTTGTACCCTTTGATCAACATCTCTCCAATTTTCCCATCTGCTAACCCCTGATAACCACCCTTCTATTTTATTTCCTGAGAATCCACCTTTTTTGGATCCCACATATAAGTGATATCATATAGCATATGTCTTTTTTGTGTCTGACTTATCTCACTTGGCATAATCTCAAGGTTCATCCACGTTGTTAAAAATGACAAGACTTCCTTCTTTCCTGTAGCTGAATAGTATTCATTGTGTGTGTGTGAGTGTGTGTGTGTGTGTGTGTGTATATACACACACACGTATCATATGGTGCGTATATATATATATATATACACACACACATGTACGGTATATATATTTATATACACCATATCTTCTTAATCCTTTCATCTGTAGATGGAAACTTAAGTCTTCTTGTAGTTAGCCATTCTAACAGGTGTGAGGTGATATCTCATTGTGGTTTTGATCTGCATTTCCATGATATTTAGTAATGTTGTACAACTTTTTATGTGCCTGTTGGCCACTTGTATGTCTTCTTTGAAAAATGTCTTTTCAGCTCTTCTGCCCATTTTTAAATGTTTGTTTATTTGTCATTGAAGTCATATGAGTGCCTTATGTATTTTGGATATTAACCCCTGTCAGACATATGGTTTGCCAGTATCTTCTCCCTCTGTAGGAGGGCTTTACATTTTCTTGATTTATCTTTCTTTCTTTAATTTATTTATTTTTGCTGTGCAGTGTGTTTTCGTTTGATGTAGTCACTCTTCATAATTCTGGCTTTTGTTGTTTGTGCTTTTGGAGTCATATCCAAAAAATTATTGCTGAGACTAACGTCAAAGGGCTTTTCTCCTATGTTTTCCTCTATGGCTTTTATAGTTTCAAGTCTTATGTCCAAGTCTTTAATCCATTTTGAGTTAATTTTTGTGAGTGGTATAAGATAGGGGTCCAATTTAATTTTTCTGCATATGGTTATCCAGTTTCCCAGCTCCATTTATTGAAGAGACTATCCTTTCCCTATTGAGTACTCTTGGCTCCCTTGTCAAGTATTAACATATTTTAAAAAATCATATGTGTGACAAAATTTAAGAAGTATCCAAAGACATTATGAATATCTGGAGGTGGAGTTGACAAAATTTGTTAATAAATTCAATGGGAAATGTGTGAGGAAAGGAAAGAATCAGTGTCAGTTCCTTGGTTATTGGCCTGACCAACTGGGTGATGGATACAAATGTTAACAGAGGGGAAAAAAGGCTAGGTTGGAGGAAAAGAATGGCAATAAGAGCTCATTAGCTTTCAGAAATGCTAAATTTGAGGTGCCCAATAGATATTCAAGAAATGATGTCAGATTGCTTTCTCTCTCTCTCTCTCTCTCTCTCTCTCTCTCTCTCTCTCTCTCCCTCACTTACTAATCCTTGACAGATCAAAACATCACAATATGCTTGCAAGAGCAATGGCTTTTTAGATTAAATCCTGGATGTGCTATTCTCTAGCTGTGTGATCTAGCCTGTTTCAGTTACTCTCTCATATACTCAGTTTCTTTAGATACAAAATAGAAATAATAATGCGTTATGTATGGTATTGTTTATAAAGAATTAATTGACAATAAGGTAAATTAAATTAGAAAAAAACTACGTGGTATATGGTATAAATTTAACGTTAATGCCCTGTGGTCACCATCCAGGCCCTCCTGTGTCACTTTGTATAAAGACAAATGAAATTTGGGCATAATCTCAGATATTCTATAATTTTCCTCTCTTGGGGAAGGGGAACATTCACCTTCTACCTCTTTTGAGTTCTTGTGGCTGGAATAATAACAAAATTGACACAAGATAGATTACTAGAAGAAAAAGAAGATTTAATTCATGCACATGGAGATCTAGAAATGGGAACTGAGGGGCTTCCCTGGTGGACCAGTGGTTAAGAATCTGCCTGCCAATGCAGGGAACATGGGTTCCAACCCTGGTCTGGGAAGATCCCACATGCCGCAGAACAACTAAGCCCATGCGCCACAACTACTAAGCCCACGAGCCACAACGACTGAGCCCACGCGCCTAGAGCCCGTGCTCTGCAACGAGAGAAGCCACCGCAACGAGAAGCCCGCGCGCTGCAACAAAGAGTAGTTCCCGCTCGCAGCAACTAGAGAATGGCCGCACGCAGCAACAAAGACCCAACGCAGCCATAAATAAATACGTTAAATAAATACATTAAAAAAAAAAGGAACTGAGAAGTGTCCAAAGCAGGCATCTTTTATACTTTTTGAGGAATTGATAGGACCAAGAAACTAAGGTTTTGGGTGCTCAGTTAATGAAGAATCTAAGCAGAGTTTGGGCTTGGGGTAGTGAATTAAAGAAGTAACGAGGTCTGTTGTTTCAGACTTCTCATCTCCAATCCCCTGTCTCTGGTGTTAAGGGTGACCTTTTACCTCTGCCTGCCTGCAGTGCACATTTCAAACGAGAGATTTATTTCCTGCCTTCAGGGAGACAGAAAGGAAGGTCAGGGTGTCCCTCTTTCACTGGCCATTTAAGTAACTTTTATTCAAAATAATCAACATGTCATTCAAGTACATTTTGGGGTGACCTACCCTGGACCTCAACACTTCCAAAACAAGACTAGTGTTTCTTGAAATCCTCAGGTTTAGAAGAAGAAAGTACTGGCATTGACACTGTTCAGTAGTAACTACTGGAGACGTTATTTTATAATAAATTGTAGTTTCTTCCCGAATAAGCATGGTGAATTAGAGCATTAGGATATGTAAGCCCTAAAGAAGCAATTTTAGCCTGCTGGACTGCCTAGACTGAACAAATAATGAATTTTTTTAAAAAACCAATTTGTGATCATGAAATAAGTATTTATGTTCAGGAAAGGGGTTCTAGAATTATGAGCAAATAAACACATACTTCACTGGGTCCTTTTATCAAGGTCTATTCCATGACTATAAACTAAATGTATTATTATTATCTAATACTAGATTAGAATTTACTGATAATAATAAATATCAAAAAATAAAATAAAATACCAAAGGGGATCCCTAACTGAGAGATGAATGGCACAATACATGACAGGAACCCAAGAAATGTAATTTTTTATTTATGCATTTCACTCAAGTTATCATTTACACAGTAAGATTTCATCTTATAAACTTGTTAAACATTTTTATTAATGGTTTATTTTCACAGCTTTATGGTTGAAACATAATTTCTAAGGTATGCTTGGTTTTATGAAAAAAAGCAGTGAATTATTTTTATTTAAAACAAAATACTCTGAAAGGATTAGGATTTAATTTTTACTTTTTAAATTGAAGTATAGTTAATTTACAATATTATATTAGTATCACATGTGCAAAATAGTGATTCCTTATTTTTGCAAATTATACTCCATTTAAAGTTATTACAAAATAATAGCTGTATTTCCCAGTGTGTATTTATTTTATACATAGTAGTTTGTATCTCTTAATCCCCTACCTTTATCTTGCCCCTCTTCCCTCCCCTGTCCCCACTGGTAACCACTAGTTGGTTCTCTATATCTGAGAGTCTGTTTCTGTTTTGTTATATTCATTTGTTTGTTGTAGATTCCACATATAAGTGATAACATAGAGTATTGGTCTTTCTCTGACTTATTTCACTAAGCATAATACCCTCTACTTTCTTCCACATTGTTGCAAATGGCAGAATTTCATTTTTTATGACTGAGTAATTTTCCATTGTGTGTGTAATATTCCACTGTGTGATGTGTGTGTGTGTATATACACACACACACATATATATATACACATATATATACATATATAAACATATATAAACATATATATACATATATACACATATATAAACATCTTCTTTATCCATTCATCTTTTGATAGACACTTAGTTTGCTTCCATATCTTGGCTATTATAAATAATGCTGCAATGAACATTGGGGTGAGAGTTTTCATTTTCTTCAGCTGTATACCCAGGAGTGGCATTGCTGGGTCATAGTGTAGTTCTATTTTTAGTTTTTTGACAAACCTCCATACTGTTTAGTGGCTGCACCAATTTACAATCCCACCAACAGTGTACAAGGGTTCTCTTTTCTGTTCATCCTTGCCAACATTTGTTATTTGTGCTATTTTTGATGATAGCCATTTTGACAGGTGTGAGGTGATGTCTCGTGGTTTTGATTTGCATTTCTCTGATGATTAGCATTTTCATGTGCCTGTTGGCCATCTGTATATCTTGTTTGGAAAAATGTTCAGGTCTTCTGCCCATTTTTCATTTTTTTGTTTGTTTTTTTGGTGTTGAGTTGTATGAGCTGCTTATATATTTTAGGTATTAACCCCTTATCAGTCACATCATTTGCAAATATTTTCTCCCAATTAGTAGGTTGTCTTTTTTCATTTTGTCAATGATTTCTTTTGCTGTGCAAAAGCTTTTAAGTTTAATTAGGTGCCATTTGTTTAATTTTTCACTTTTAAGGCTGATATTGGTGTGGAGGTTTAGATGGCTTGAGTATCAGGTAATTATGAAAGAGTCTGGGCTTGTAACCACAGTTATATGAGCTAGTCCTCCAATGTATGTTCAAAATATGCCAGGGAACATGGTGAGAGAGGTTCTCAGTATGTTAACACCTCAAAGGAAGGAAACATGTAATCTACTTGGGCCATAGCCAAAGATTTTATGAAGGAAGAATTATTTGGAATGGAATTAATAGGTGAGCCAACTTTAAAAAGTAATAATTTTTAAATTATATAAGTGCTAAATGCTGTGTGGTTGATATAAAACATTTGGAAAAAAAATCTTATCTGCGGGACAGAATAAAAAGTTATCTGTAATTCCGTCACCCAGGAAAACTTACAATCAAGATTTAAACATTTATTTCAGATAAGCTTTTCTTTCACTCATATATACATTGAAAAATGTATTTTGTATAATGATATTATGTATAAATTTATACATTATTTTAAAATAATGTATCATTAGTACTGCACAGACTGTTAAATATTCCTAGAATATAATTTTGAAAAATTGAATAGCATTCTATCATATTGCCGTTCCATGATTTATTTCTCTCTCTATCAACAATTTAAGGTCCTGGATGTAAATACTAATGTGTTGTGTATGATTTCGGATTTTAGAAATGGACCTGGGAGTAAAACAGGAAAGGGTAGATATATGAAAAAAGTTGTGGAAATGAGAATGTTCAGGGAACATTTAAGAAACAATTAATAGATATGTTTGGACAACAGTTAAGAATATGAAAGCTGTTGTAGGAATTATGTAAGAATTATTATGTAATTATTATGTATTATTATGTAATTATTATGTAAGAATTATTATTATGTTGTAAGAATATGAAAGCTGTTGCAACTGGGTTGGGGCAGATCCACATGAAAGATAAATGTTTGGTTCAGGTGTTCAGAGTTTTGGGGTGGGGGGTGGGGGTGGGGCTGGCCCTGCAGGTCTGAGCATAGCTATGAGACATAATCAGAGCAGGGTTTCAGGAAAATTCTCCTGCAAGGAGAGTGTGGGAGTGAATTGGAAAGGCAAAATAGTGAGGGGGAAGAGGCAAGACAGCAGGTTATTTCAAGAGTGAAATGCAAGATAATGAGGGCTGGAAGCCAGGTGATGATTGTAGGAAGGGAAAGGAAAAGATGTTGGAGAGAGGTGTTTCTAAGCATTTGCCATAGTGTTCTTTTCCTAATGCAAATTAAATACATTCTGGGGATACTTAGCATGGATATTACCAGCCATTTTCTTTCTGAGTGCTGCTAAAACTAGGAAGTACAATATAATGACATTGCTAAAATAAAACTTTTTCCTTTAATAATGCTGCAGTCTCATTATACAAAATAAGCCGGTGTAGAGTCACAATTCCAATAGTTTAGAATGATCTGCTAAAGGTTTTGTGTTTACTTCTTTTAACATTTCAAAAACTGTCTTGATAGACTTAGGGTTTTTTTGTTTTTTGTGTCTTTTAAATTATCTCTAGTGCTGTTTATGTATAAATAATAGATCAGGTGTTTGCAGTGGATGTTTTCCTAGGTCTGTTTTCCTGTCTAATGACTGCTTGACTCTTTCGAGCATGTCTTGATTGAAATTATTAAGAGGGTTAACATCACTGAATGCTTTTCTGTTTGTTTGATGATAACACATCAACCAATTGTTTATAGAAATACAGTCTTTTTAGAGAAGGAAAGTAGCATAATATCATGGGAAGAGGACTGGAGTCAGATTCAAGAGTGTCATGTTTTAGGCTAATTTGGCCACTATTCAACCTTGGTCAAGGCACCAAACCGCCAGGCACTGGGTTTCTGTGCTTCTAAAGCTACTTCTACTACTACTTCGGAACCACAAGTGTTAGTATTATTGCCACAGAATTACCACAGAACTATCATTACTGTATACCTGCTGCTACTCTTACTGCTAATAACATGACTCTCCCTCTCTTTTTTTTTTTTTTTAATGTGGCTGGACACACTATTCTGAGGGGCTTTACGTGCATTAGTTTTAACTCCATGTCAACCCCGTGAGACAGGCACAATTACCTCTGTCTTACTGAAGAGGAGCCTGTGGTGCAGGGAGATGAAATAACTTGCTCAAGGAAAATAGTGATTCTGGATGTTAAACCCAGATCTGTCCATACTGCCTCTGTAAGGCTGTAAAAGAAGTAGATGGAATCTGACCTGCTATTGAAGTGCCGGGAGGATTTAAAACCTTGTAACTTCAAGAGCAGAGGAGCAGAAACCCTATTTCCTTTTTTTTTTTTTAATAGACTTTCTTATCATTAATTTTTAACAAAGACTCCATATTTTAGAGCAGTTTTAGGTTTACAGAAAAATTGAGCAGGAAGTACAGGGAGCTCCTGCCTTATAACCCTCTCCCCTGCCCTCCACACTCCGTTTCCCCTGTTATTAACATCTCGCATTGGCGTGGTACATCTGTTACAGTGATGAATAAATTTACAATGTTGTATTGGTTTCTGCTGTATAACAAAGTGAATCAGCTATACGTGTACGTATATCCCCATATCTCCTCCCTCTTGCGTTTTCTCCCTCCCACCCTCCCTATCCCACCCCTCCAGGCGGTCACAAAGCAGCGAGCTGATCTCCCTGTGCTATGCGGCTGCTTCCCACTAGCTATCTATTTTACATTTGATAGTGTACATATGTCCATGCCACTCTCTCACTTCATTCCAGCTTCCCCTTCCCCCTCCCCGTGTCCTCACGTCCATGCTCTATGTCTGCGTTTTTATTCCTGTCCTGCCTCTAGGTTCATCAGAACCATTTTTTTTTTTTTTATGGTGTTAGGAAGTGTTCTAATTTCATTCTTTCACATGTAGCTCTCCAGTTTTCCCAGCACCACTTATTGAAGAGGGTGTCTTTTCTCCGCTGTATATTCTTGCCTCCTTTATGAAAGACAAGGTGACTGTATGTGCGTGGGTTTATCTCTGGGCTTTCTATCCTGTCCCACTGTTCTATATTTCTGTTTCTGTGCCAGCTATTTCCTTTTTATATTGCCAGCAGAGGAAGACGGCCTCATCTTCATGGTCTCTGGGCTGCAGTGTTACTAGTTTTTATACCAGGTCTTTGGACTTTTTTGATTAAATCATGCACATTCACATTTCCTATTTCTACCCACAGTTAAAGATGGACATGAGAATTTGGACCTTCATAAATATTAATAAATCATACGAATTCTGGACTTAATTCCTTCTTCTGTTACTATTTTAACATAAGTGGTCTCTTAATTTGTCTGAGTATCAGGCTAGACTGTATATTTCCTAAAATTAGGTATCATATCTGTCTTGATTCCTACTTTATCCCTCAATAAATATTTGCAGAACAAATAACTTAATGAATGACACAATATAAGCTCTTGAACAGGTCATTTTATTAAACCTAAATGATCTTACTCTCAAGCTGTTGCTCTTAAAACTGGAATTGAAATTCACTCAAATTTGTTATGACTCTTTTGTAGAAATGGGCCTAAAATAGCATTAGGCAAATTTATATTACACACATCTGACAAGAAGTCTAGTGTCTGATTCTTAAAGTTTTAAATACTTAAATACATCTGTCAAAGTACCTGTGGGGACATTTGAAACAAGGACATTTATGCAGTAAAATTAAACCTTCTTTTAAAGAAGTATTTTCTGGGTATTAGAACAGGTATAATTTCATAACTTGGATGACATTTGAATATCTACCTTTGAAAAGAAAAATCAACAACTTTTCAAAGATTACGGGCCAAAATTTGAGTGAGACAATCCTCTAAGAACTATTTGCTTTCCCTTTCTTCTTACCTTAATTTTCCTGCCCTTCTTTTTTTAAAACATGATCTATTAGAGTTAACTCTTTAGTTACAATTCGTTGATAATTTTTTTCCATTTAGAATATAATTGAAAGTCATTCTTTGTCTAATCCAAGTTGCTGCTTAATAAATATATTCTACACAGTGAAGTTTGAAGCCAGAGTACCAGTGAGAATGTCCTTGAATTTAAAAAGACATTAAAAAAAAAATGAGGCAGTTCCTCAGACACTTAGGGCTGTAGGAAGCCCTAAGCAATATGTAGGGATAGTTAAAAAAAAAAATCTCTTTGCTGGAATTTCAAGTAGTTTATTACTTACTCAGGTAATGTCAGGTAAAATAATGCTATTTCAGATATGGCAGGTAAAATATCTTCTCAGTACATGTCTATTCAATAAATGAGGAATTTGAGTCTGATTTGAAAGTTTCCATCTTAAAGCCATCTTCCACTGTCTTGAGGTGCAGTTTCCTTGGCCTACCAGGTCTAAGGTAACTGATTTTCCTTCTGATCCTGGTTTAGCTGAGATCGTGGGTGTGATACTGTTCACACAAAGCCGCCCCTGCTCCTCTGTGCAAAGCAGTGAGCGGCCCTCCAGGAGGACAGAGGGGAGCACCATTCTCCGACGTGGAAGATTAGCTGACATGACTGCTCTGCTCAGGTCATGTCTGCCTTGGTGTATCTCTTGTCACATAATGTTAGCTGCTTACGTCTTTGGTGGCTAATAACACCTATATGAGAGGTAACATTTTCCTCACAAAAGCAGGTACGCTGGGCTCAACTGTCCATCTCAGCTGGATTCACTGAGGTACTATAGTATATTGGATTCGTGGCAAAGTCATTTGAACTTTTAAAAAATTCTTTTTTTCTAAGGAGACTAGGTTGATCTTCCTGATGTGTATATAAGCACGATCAATCATGCCAGACTGGCTTGTTGCTCATTTTTGTTTTCTGAACCACTCACTCATCCTTTGCATTTAATTTCAGACAGTGAAGAATCTAGTAGCTTCTTAGAGGCAGATTGGTTGGAAGACCATAGCAGAGAGTGGAAGCAGTACTTGGAAATCAAATTCTTGAGGATGTCAGAAGAGGAAGGGTGTAGGTGGGGTACAATCTCACTTCTTTTCAAGCTAGTCAGTTAAAATATACTTTGATGGTTTCAGTGTATTTTGGCTGACTTGCCTGAAAGTTCTGAATCTATAATTCCTCATCTTATTTCCTTAATTTAAAATCATGGACACAACTAGTGAATAAAACATTCCACTTACCTTTCCTATTTATATTTCACACCAGATCTGTAATCCATTTCTTACATTATTATTATTTTGTTTTGTTTTGTTTTGTTTTTGCGGTACGTGGGCCTCTCACTGCTGTGGCCTCTCCCGTTGCGGAGCACAGGCTCCGGACGCGCAGGCTCAGTGGCCATGGCTTACGTGCCCAGCCGCTCCGCGGCATGTGGGATCTTCCCGGACCGGGGCACGAGCCCGTGTCCCCTGCATCGGCAGGCGGACTCTCAACCACTGCGCCACCAGGGAAGGCCCCTTACATTATTTCTTACAAGCCTCCTGTGCTGGCTGTCTTCTGTTTGCCCCTCCAGATCCACAATCCAGCTTTCTCTACTCTGCTATGTACCCCGTAGGAGCCTGACTTCTATGGACTGCCTCACTCTGCTCCTGTCTCTATGTGGATTTAACAATGGAAAGAACAGATGTGAGAGTGAAGGGTGGGAGGAGAGTGAAGTCGGGCTATTTACTACCTTTGTGTCTCATAGAATAAGATTTGGATATGACTGCTTTCCTCTACTGAAGGTTACAGCTTCTCTCATCCGGCCACATCCGTGAAGATCTTTCCCAGTACTGCTTACTACTGACTGTTGAGTTGATGGAGGTGAAATCTGAGAAGAAAAAAATCGATATTAGCTGTGCCAGGTGTAGACTTCTCATGGTGTGATAGGTTTAGGCCAATATTAGGGGATAACTGCATTCTTAGGAATCCTTATTACTGGGTCCAGACTGGCCTGAGGAAGAAAGGGCCACTTGATTATCAGGACAAATTATGCAGGGAACTATAACTGACCCTGCAGAAAGGGAGGACAGGGAACCAGTCCTGGCCAGAATTACCCCTGCTCTTGGCCACAGTGACTGGTTAAAGATGGGTTCACATTACTGTGTGCCAGTATGAGGCCACCTGGAACTATTTTCCTACCACTGTCAAAAGTTAATCTTATCATTAGGGTGTGTATTCATTTCCTGGGGCTGCCATAACAAATTACCACAAACGTGGTGGCTTAAAACTACAGAAATGTATTCTCTCACAGTTCTGGAGGCTAAGAATTCCAAACGAACTTGCTGTCAGCGCTACGCTCCCTCTGAAGACTCCAGGAAAGAATTCTTCCTTACTTCTTCCTAGCTTCTCGTGGCTTCCAGAAATCCTTGGCATCTTTAGTCTTGTAGCTATATCTTTCTAATCTCAATGCCTGTCTTCACATGGCCTTCTTCTCGAGATGTCTCTGTGTTTCCTTTCCTCTTCTTATAAGGTCATCGTACTTAAGCCTACTCTAATCTAGTATGACTTCATCTTAACTAATTACATACGCAAAGACCCCATTTCCAAATCAGTCACATTCTGAAGTTCCAGGTGGATGTAAATTAGTTGAGGACACCGTTCAACCTAGTTGATGTTACTACCCACATACATGAACCTGACCAGGAAGAGAGAGAGAGACAGAGCTTTGATGACGTCATTTGTGCATCTGAATCCAATCAGTCAGTTGCATCAGCCAACACATTGCCTTTTTTCCTCAGATGAGTGTGAATTAGGCTTTCATCACGTATACCTTTATGCCTGCAATATAATTTCTAATCAGGTAAAAAATTTTGCCAGGGCAGAGTATGCTTGTGTGGGGGCAGGGAATGTTTTATCCTATCCTTTTTGGTTCTTTTGGCTGGTCAAATAATTTAAATGACATAAGACAGATTAACAGGAGGAAATCAAATTTATTATCTATGTACAGGGAATTCACATAAGCATGAATAATTATGAAGACAGTAGGACAAAATGAAGTATTTATGTCATTCTGGACTAAGGAGAAGGTGGTGGGGGTCTGGGCCTTCAAAGGGAACTAAGAGAATTCACAGGAAGATGAAAAGAGTTGATGTTTGGTAAACAAATGTTTGCTGGGCCATCTTGAGACAGTTGTACCCAGGGAGGACTTTGATCAAACAGACCTTGCTAGTTTCCTCCCTCTCTCCTACACCTAGTTCATAGTTTACTATAGTTATCTATGGTGATAGCTTCTTCCTGGAACATGCCTTCTGTATGAAATTCTTTTAGGTGGTTCGGAGGAAGTTCACAGTGTCTTCATGAGTCTTTTGGGCTTTACTTATTTTCAGCCTGAAATACTCTACATGCCAGAATGGCCTATCTTGGGGAGGCCTGCCCTGAAACCCGTCCTCTGGAATACAATACTTTTTGTTATTGCTAGGACCGTGGATTGTGCCTGGGTGAGGCCTGTAAGAGGCCAGAGGTGGTAAAAGGAAGGGAAATGTCTGTGGACTGGAACAGTTAGGGCAGGGCCTCATAACGGGTCGTAACATACAATGGTGCTCCATGACCAGAATAATGATGCTCTTATTCAGTTGGGGGCTAGGATTTAGTATTATATTAAACCTCCACAAGTGATTCTAATGTGTAGGCAGGATTTAGAACCTGAAAAATAAAAAAAATGTTCATGCTGAAGATTCTTAACTTCACCCCATAAACATGATGCTATCAAAGGAGATGCCATGAAAGAGTAATGACTGTGTTCCAGTCATAGTGTGAAGGGTATTATATGCATTATCTTATTTAATTCTCATGGCAATAAGATGATTTATTATCCCCATTTTATAGACGGGGCTACTGAAGTTCAGAATCCGAAAATTTGGATAGCTGGAAGTCGCATAGCTAAAAAGTGGCAGAGTTGAGATGTGAACATATACCTTTTTGACAACAAGGCCTTAGGGCATAATTATCGTGCTACAGGTTTATTAAGAGGATAAAATTGGTATTTGAAGAAGGTGAGAGCCAGATCTGAGATTTGTTCTTCTGTCTTCTCCTTGGCTGTCTTGTGAATAAGGCCTGTCTTCACTGCAAACCTTGGATGTTGCAGCATTTAGGTTTGCTTGTTTCTGAGAAAGGGAACCCCTGGCTCAGATAAATCGCTAAGCAAAGAAAAATCCAAAACACCAGTCACATTTTTACAACAGTTGTCTACACCATGTGGCTGACGACAGGACCTTGGTGCTCTGGCCAGCTGTGAGGCCTGAGCCTCTGAGGTGGGAGAGCTGAGTTCAGGACATTGCACCACCAGAGACCTCTGGGCCCCACATAGTATCAATCGGTGGGAGCTCTTACAGAGATCTCCGTATCAATCTAAGACCCAGCTCCACGCAACGACGAGCAAGCTCCAGTGCTGAATAACCCATGCCAAACAACGAGCAAGACAGGAACACAGCCCCACCCATTAGCAGAGAGGCTGCCTAAAATCATACTAAGTTCACAGACACCCCAACTCACACCACCGGATGCGGTACTGCCCACCAGAAAGACGAGATCCAGCCTCATCCACCAGAACACAGACACCAGTCCCCTCCACCAGGAAGCCTACACAACCCACTGAACTAACCTTACCCACTGGGGGCAGACACCAAAAAAAAAAGGGAACTACGAACCTGCAGCCAGCAAAAAGGAGACCCCAAACACGGTAAGTTAAGAAAATAAGAAGACAGAGAAATATGCAGCAGATGAAGGAGCAAGGTAAAAACCCACCAGACCAGGGCTTCCCATATGGCGTAGTGGTTGAGAGTCTGCCTGCCTATGCAGGGGACACGGGTTTGTGCCCTGGTCCGGGAAGGTCCCACATGCTGCGGAGCAGCTGGGCCCGTGAGCCATGGCTGCTGAGCCCGCACGTCTAGAGCCTGCGCTCCGTAACAGGAGAGACCACAACAGTGAGAGACCTGCGTACCACAAAAAAAAAAAAAACCACCAAACCAAACACATAAAGAGGAAATAGGCAGTTACCTGAAAAACAATTTACAGTAATGATAGTAAAGATGATCTAAAATCTTGGAGATAGAATGGAGAAAATACAAACAAGGATGAAGAAGAACTAAAGAGCAAACAAACAATGGTGAACAACACAATAAATGAAATTAAAAATTGTCTAGAAAGGGGCTTCCCTGGTGGCGCAGTGGTTGAGAGTCCACCTGCCGATCCAGGGGACACGGGTTCGAGACCGGTCTGGGACGATCCCACATGCCGCGGAACGGCTGGGCCATGAGCCATGGCCGCTGAGCCTGCACGTCCGGAGCCTGTGCTCCACAACGGGAGAGGCCACAACAGTGAGAGGCCCACGTACCGCAAAAAAAAAAATTCTCTAGAAGGAATCAGCAGCAGAATAACTGAGGCAGAAGAATGGATAAATGACCTGGAAGATAAAATAGTGGAACTAACTGCCAAGAGCAGAATAAAGAAAAAAGAATGAAAAGAATTGAGGACAGTCTCAGAGACTTCTGGGACAACATTAAATGCACCAACATCGAATCATAGGGGTCCCAGAAGAAGAAGAGAAAAAGAAAAGGACTGAGAAAATATTTGACGAGATTATAGTTGAAAACTTCCCTAATATGGGAAAGGAAATAGTCAGTCAAGTCCAGGAGGAGCAGAGAGTCCCATACAGGATAAATCCAAGGAGAAACAGGCCAAGACACATATTAATCAAACTATCAAAAATTAAATACAAAGAAAAAATATTAAAAGCAGCAAGGGAAAAACAGCAAGTAACACACAAGGGTATCCCCATAAGGTTAACAGCTGGTCTTTGAGCAGAAACTCTGCAAGCCAGAAGGGAGTAGCAGGACATATTTAAAGTGATGAAAGGGAAAAAACTACAACCACGATTACTCTACACGTCAAAGATCTCATTCAGAATCATCAGAGAAATTAAAACCTTTACAGACAAGCAAAAGCTAAGAGAATTCAGCACCACCAAACCAGCTTTACGACAAATGCTAAAGGAACTTCTCTAGTCGGGAAACACAAGACAAGGAAAAGACCTACAATAACAAACCCAAAACAAATAAGAAAATGGCAATAGGAGCATACATATTGATAATTACCTTCAATATAAATGGATTAAAGGCTCCAACCAAAAGACGTAGACTGGCTGAATGGATACAACAGCACTCTTATATATATGCTGTCTACAAGAGACCCACTTCAGACCTAGGGACACATACAGACTGAAAGTCAGGGAATGGAAAAAGATATTCCATGCAAATGGAAATCAAAACAAATCTGGAGTGGCAATTCTTATATAAGAAAAAATAGACTTTAAAATAAAGACTATTATAAGAGACAAGGAAGGACACTACATAATGATCAAGGGATCAATCCAAGATGAAGATTTAACAATTGTAAATATTTGTACACCCAACATAGGAGCACCTCAATACATAAGGCAAATGCTAACAGCCTTAAAAGGGGAAATCAACAGTAAAACAATAATAGTAGGGGAGTTTTAACACCCCACTTTCACCAATGGACAGATCAACCAAAATAAAAATAAATTAGGAAACTCAAGCTTTAAATGATGCATTAAACAAGATGGACATAATTGATATTTGTAGGACATTCCATCCAAAAACAACTGAATACACTTTTTTCTCAAGTGCTCATGGAATATTCTCCAGGATGGATCATATCTTGGGTCACAAATCAAGCCTTGGTAAATTTAAGATTACTGAAATTGTCTCAAGTATCTTTTCTGACCACAATGCTATGAGACTAGTTATCAATTACAGGAAAAAAAACTGTGAAAAATACAAACACTTGGAGGCTAAACAGGATGCTACTAAATAACCAAGAGGTCACTGAAGAAATCAGAGGGAAATCAAAAAATACCTAGAAACAAATGACAATGAAAACATGACGGCCTAAAACCTATGGGATGTACCAAAAGCAATTCAAAGATGGAAGTTTATAGCAATACAGTCTTACCTCAAGAAACAAGAAAAATCTCAAATAAACAACCTAACCTTACACCTAAAGCAATTAGAGAAAGAAGAACAAAAACCCCCAAAGTTAGCAGAAAGAAAGAGATCATAAAGATGAGATCAGAAATAAATGAAAAAGAAATGAAGGAGACGATAGCAAAGATCAATAAAACTAAAAGCTGGTTCTTTGAGAAGATAAACAAAATTGATAAACCATTAGCCAGACTCATCAAGAAAAAAAGGGAGAAAACTCAAATCAATAGAATTAGAAATGAAAAAGGAGAAGTAACAATTGACAGTGCAGAAATACAGAGGATCATGAGAGATTACTACAAGCAACTACATGCCAATAAAATGGACAACCTCGAAGAAATGGACAAACTCTTAGAAATGCACAACCTTCCAAGACTGAACCAGGAACAAATAGAAAATATGAACCGACCAATCACAAGCACTGAAATGGAAACTGTGATTAAAAATCTTCCAACAAACAATAGCCCAGGGCAAGTGGGCTTCACAGGCGAATTCTAGCAAACATTAGAGAAGACCTAACACTGATCCTTCTCAAACTCTTCCAAAATATAGCAGAGGGAGGAACACTGCGAAACTCATTCTACGAGGCCACCATCATATCACCATACCAAAACCAGACAAAGATGTTACAAAAACAGAAAACTACGGGCCAGTCTCACTGATGAACATAGATGCAAAAATCCTCAACAAAATACTAGCAAACAGAATCCAGCAGCACATTAAAAGGATCATACACCATGATGAAGTGGGGTTTATTCCAGGAATGCAAGGATTCTTCAATATACGCAAATCAATCAATGTGATTCACCATATTAACAAATTGAAGAATAAAAACCATATGATCATCTCAATAGATGCTGAAAAGGCTTTTGACAAAATTCAAAAACAATTTATGAGAAAAACTCTCCAGAAAGTAGACATAAAGGGAACTTAATAAAGGCCATATATGACAAACCCACAGCCAACATTTTTCTCAATGGTGAAAAATTGAAACCATTACCACCAGGATTAGGAACAAGACAAGGTTGACCACTCTCAGCAATATTATTCAACATAGTTTTGGAATCTTAACCACAGCAATCAGAGAACAAAAAGAAATAAATGGAATCCAAATTAGCGAAGAAGAAGTAAAGCTGTCACTGCTTGCAGGTGACATGATAGTACACATAGAGAATCCTAAAGATGCTACCAGAAAACTACTAGAGCTAATCAATGAATTTGGTAAAGTAGCAGGATACAAAATTAATGCACAGAAATCTCTTGCATTCCTATACACTAGTGATGAGAAATCTGAAAGAGAAATTAAGGAAACATTCCCATTTACCACTGCTACAAAAAGAATAAAATACCTAGGAATAGATCTACCTATGGAGACAAAAGACCTCTATGCAGAAATCTATAAGACACTGATGAAAGAAATTAAAGATGATAAAAACATATGCAGAGATATACCATGTTCTTGGATTGGAAGAATCAACATTGTGAAAAATGACTATACTACCCAAAGCAATCTACAGATTCAGTGCAATCCCTATCAAACTACCAATGGCATTTTTCACAGAACTAGAACAAAAAAATCTCACAACTTGTATGGAAACACAAAAGACCCCGAATAGCCAAAGCAATTTTGAGAAAGAAAAACGGAGCTGGGGGAATCAGGCTCCCTGTCTTCAGACTGTACTACAAAGCTACAGTAATGAAGACAGTATGGTATGGGCACAAAAATAGAAATGTAGATCAGTGGAACAGGATGGAAAGCCCAGAGATAAACCCACGCACATTTGGTCACCTTATCTTTGATAAAGGAGGCAAGAATGTACAATGGAGAAAAGACAGCCTCTTCAGTAAGTGGTGCTGGGAAAACTGGACAGCTACATGTAAAAGAATGAAATTAGAACACTTCCTAACACCACAAAAATAAACTGAAAATGGATTAAAGACCTAAATGTAAGGCCAAACACTCTAAAACTCTTAGAGGAAAACATAGGGAGAACACTCTATGACATAAATCACAGCAAGATCCTTTTTGACCCACCTCCTAGAGAAATGGAAATAAAAACAAAAATAAACAAATGGGACCTAATGAAACTTCAAAGCTTTTGCACAGCAAAGGAAACCATAAACAACAAGAAAAGACAGCCCTGAGAATAGGAAAATATATTTGCAAACGAAGCAAGTGAGAAAAGATTAATCTCCAAAATATGCAAGCAGCTCATGCAGCTCAATATCAAAAAAACAAACAGCCCAATCCAAAAAAGGGCCGAAGACCTAAATAGACATCTCTCCAAAGAAGATATACAGATTGCCAACAAACACATGAAAGGGTGCTCAACATCACTAATCATTAGAGAAATGCAAATCAAAAGTACAATGAGGTATCACCTCACACCGGTCAGAATGGCCATCATCAAAATATCTACAAACAATAAATGCTGGAGAGAGTGTGGAGAAAAATGTACTCCCTTGAACTGTTGGTGGGAATGTAAATTGATACAGCCACTATGGAGAACAGTATATAGGTTCCTTAAAAAACTAAAAATAGAACTACTGTATGACCCAGCAATCCCACTACTGGGCATATACCCTGAGAAAAACCATAGTTCAAGAAGAGTCATGTACCACAATGTTCATTGCAGCACTATTTACAAAAGTGTCCATCTATAAATGAATGGATAAAGAAGATGTGGCACATATATACAATGGAATATTACTCAGCCATAAAAGGAAACAAAATTGAGTTTTTTGTAGTGAGGTGGGTGGACCTAGAGTCTGTCATACAGAGTAAAGTACATCAGAAGGAGAAAAATAAATACCCTAGGCTAACACATATACATGGCGTCTAAAAAAAAAAAGGTTCTGAAGAACCTAGGGACAGGACAGGTATAAAGTAAAGATGCAGATGTAGGGAATGGACTTGAGGACATGGGGAGGGGGAAGTGTAAGCTGAGACGAAGTGAGAGAGTGGCATGGACATATATACACTACCAAATGTAAAATAGGTAGTAGTGGGTAACAGCCGCATAGCACAGGGAGATCAGCTCGGTGCTTTGTGACCACCTGCAGGGGTGCGATAGGGAGGGTGGGATGGAGACGCAAGAGGGAGGGGATATGAGGGTAAATGTATACGTATAGCTGATTCACTTTGTTATACAGCAGCAACTAACACAACAATGTAAAGCAATTATACCTCAATAAAGTTGTTAAAAA
The DNA here is from genome assembly GCF_003031525.2 of Neophocaena asiaeorientalis asiaeorientalis. Lineage (NCBI taxonomy): Eukaryota > Metazoa > Chordata > Mammalia > Artiodactyla > Phocoenidae > Neophocaena > Neophocaena asiaeorientalis. Next base: position 916,958 of record NW_020172778.1, read on the forward strand.
AAAAAGTGAATGTGAATGTGCTGGTGATATGCAGGGTGAATTAAAGGTGGGTGACACTTGGCAGCAAGACTAGTGAATTGGTATTTTTGTCATTATGCTTTTACTCTCCAAGCAATGAATCAAATCACTGAACTGTTGATTTGATCTGTGGCTCAGCAATCAGTCAAGAAAAGCAAAAAAGACTTAGTATTGTTGAGTAAGATATGCTTATGGCTTCAATGTGTGCGTATTTTGCAGGGCAGTGTGGCCCCTGTGCTAAGTAATCTAGCTCAGTATGTTCTGAGTAAAATTGTGGCCAGTAGGTCATTTATATATCATACATCATATACGTATATATGTAGTGATAGAAAATCATTGTAGCAAAGAATCTCAAAAAGTAAATTTATTATATTTACTACTGTTTCTCAAGGTTATTTAGGCAACTATTCTTTCATACTGTAGTTTTTAATAAATTAGAGTTTATTTGTAACTTAAAAGTGTATTTGAGTTTCTTGTATCTTTATTTTTTTCTTTCCATCACTAGTCTATACTTGATTGTGCTAATACCTTTAATGTCCTAACGATTATTATTTATTGTTTCATATTGTGGCTATATGCTTGGATTAGCTTTTAGAGGGAGGGAAACCCTGATTCAGTGGAGGTTTAAGAAGAAGCAGCCTTTTGGGCTTCCCTGGTGGCGCAGTGGTTGAGAGTCCGCCTGCTGAAGCAGGGGACACGGGGTCGTGCCCCGGTCCGGGAAGATCCCACATGCCGCGGAGCGGCTGGGCCTGTGAGCCATGACCGCTGAGCCTGCGCGTCCGGAGCCTGTGCTCCACAACGGGAGAGGCCACAACAGTGAGAGGCCCGCGTACAGAAAAAAAAAAAAAAAAAAAAAAAAACAGCAGCAGCCTTTTATAACTCATTTCTTTTCCTGAGTATGTATGTTATATTCCTGGCTAATGCTGTTAGTTTTGGTAATAGAATTAATTAAAAGCTTGGTTGCATATTTTGCATATATTTTAATCAAATATTTAAACTGTTTTATTGAAAATATGTACTGATCTGAAAAACTAAATTGTATTTACAGTCTCTTACCTAAAGTTTAGTGGTATTAACATGAGTATTTTTAAAAAGTAAAAATGAACAGCGGAAAACGAACATTAAAAAATCACAACATAATGCTTAAACATAGAGGGCAAGTGGCCCCAAATGAAATACCATTTCTTAACTACATTTCTTTCTCTGTAGCCACCCAGTCTGCTCCCTTCCCTGAGACTATACATAAAGCATTTTTATTAGAGACAGTGATATTCAGTCAACATAGTGATGCCATCGGTTTGGCCAAATCCTAAATCAATGCTCTAGCTATTTGTCCAGCATCTGTGCTGCTGAAGACAGGGTTTTCTGTTGACTCCATAAATTAAAGATCAAGTAGCACAGGAGGAAGGCTAGAGAAACTGATTCCCAGAGAAGTAATGGTAGTTTTTTCCCCCCCTTCTGTTGTTGTAGTAAAAGCTTTCTGAAGAGTTGTCACTCATTTCCTTTGCAGTGCTAGAGGGGCAGGTGCATTTAAATCAGCTGCTCCAGACTGAATGTGGCTTCTACTAATAAATAAATAGTCAGTCCATGATAAATACACACTGTGTCTTGGTATCTTTCAGAGGGTATCTTCCAGAGAGTCAATGCTAATTATTTTTCATCGTAGCTTCTTTTGTGACAGTGTTCTTAGTGGATGTGTTCCATGCTGGATACCACATGATATCACAATTTTATGAACATTTGTTGATTTCCTGTTGTATGCCAGGGGCTTATTTTGTGCCATTTAATTTAACCCTTGTCATAACCATAAGTATTAATTTACATATTATTTTTGAGTTGAGGTAGTTGAAGCTCAGAGAGCTAAGGCACTCGGTCAAGGTCACCCAACTAATAAGTAGAGAAGTGGGAGTCAGACCAAGATCTTTTTGCCTCCAAACCTGTGGTTTTCCCATTGCACTGCAATGCACCTGGTATACTGGTTCTACATTTGTTTTATATATTGATACAAATCATGTTTATACTTTTCGGTGCTAAACTAGTGAACAAGGGAGCACATATCCTGCATCATGGAGAAGATTGCTTAGGTGTAATAACCCTTTGCTTAGTTTCTGTAGATCCAGAGCCACCATGAAGTTGAAGGACAAATTCACTATTTGGAAAATTGCTAGCCATTCTGCATCATTTTTTCTTCAGCTTGGAAATCTGGGAATAAACCCATTAAACTTCGGATTCCTTGTTGGCAGAAATTGAATTTTATCATTGCATTCAGAGTCTAACGTAGTGACAGGAGTGTGGAAGGAGTTTAATAAATAGTTGTACGTGAATAAATGAATAACTCAGGATTACTGAGCCTCTTGGCTTTACCATACCTATACTGGTTCACTTGGACTGTGAAGACCTGGCCTAATGTGCAGGTGGAAAGGAAAGACGTTATTGCATAAGGATTACCCTAAGCCATGTTGTATCTCATGGACCAATTCAGGTGAATCAGTAGTGGGTTCCCAGAGAGTTGCTTGAAAGGATTCTGGCTCCACACCATATTTTAGAGAAAGGCTGCAGTGATTGATGACTAAGTTCTGCTACAATGGAATCGCTATTAATTGCAGATACTAGTTTATCATATCTGCTTTACCTTTGTGGACAGTATAAAGCGATGGATAAAAAGAATATTTTAAAAAATTCTGTAGACACATGTCTGGTAATTTTGCAGCATACGAAATAAGTATATTTTATTATTGCGAGCAAAGAAATTAATAATGCCAGAAGAATATATTCATTATCAGCCCTTCTACCTGGTGGCAAAATAGAATCCAAGACATTCTGTTCATTGCTCTTGCTCCTTTTAGTCCTTTAATTATGTTGAATATGCTTCTAGACCTTTTTCAGTCCCTGAGTGATTATGGCTGTTGAGTAATAATGCATCATTAGTATGCTATGGTTAGCTCACTTGATGTGCTTACTTGAAATCCGGGCAAGAGCAGCTCCGTAAGCAGATTGGCTTTAATTATTAGAGAGAAAGGTACACCAGTGCCAAGGTGTTCCTCTTGGGACCAATGTGGATTTATTATAAAATTATAATTTGCATCCTTAATTTCGGGTCTTTTATTCGGTTCAACATTTGTCAGTGGCCCTGTATTTACATGTATACTCCTTGGGGCAAATCTCATATTCATCATCATCCTACATCTGTTTCTCAACCTTCCCTTTTCCCTTGGTATTTTCCTTCTATTGAACAATAAATCCAATCTGAGTTCTGTCCATCCTTGGAAGCCATCTGGAAACCAGAGTCTCCCTCTGTGCTACAGTGTAAAAGTGCAAAATGTAGCAAAGGCAAACACTTCTCTCTCGAATTTTTATGAAGTATTGGTACTAATGTCATTTGTTCATGTTTTAGTTTTAAACTGTTTATAGAAGAAAGAAAAAAAATCCCCCTCAAAATAGAGGACAAAAAGAAATGAATTACATAAAAGAAATTAAGGAAAAATTAAAATTGCTAAGACCTGAAACAACCATCAAAATCAAATAAAACTTTCCCCTATTGAATCACAGTTCCTATATTTATTTTCAAGCAGGTTTATTGTGACACAGTCCTGACGTTTATTGCAAAGATACTCAGGGCAAGGAAAACCATGGTAGAGAAAGCAGGGGAGGGGAGGAAATTTGTTTTTGCAACATGCTTTTGAAATGGCTGCATACATACTTTTCCCATCAATATCCAAATTTATTGTGTAGTGTGATTCTGAGGGCAGTTTGCAATATGGAAGAAAGACTCCGTTTGTTACTGTCACACGGAGCAGCTAGACGTGGCTAAATTACTTGAAGGTAATTTTAACACCTTTTCCTCGAACACTTTAGCCAGGAAAATATTCATCAAAGTGCTTAGAAGGAAAGGCACTATATAAGTTGAGGGCTTTACAAAAAGAAATAGTTTCTCTTTAGAATGTGGAGGTACACACCAGTCAGAATGGCCATCATCAAAAAATCTAAAAACAATTTTCATGCAAATGTTAATAAGCTGTTTTATATTTTATGCGATGAACTTGGCATCTTTTTGTGGTATTTAAAATTCATGGAAATTTTAGAAATGCTTAATTATAGGGTGCTGAGTATAGTGCATGCTCTGTCAGTAGAACATTGTTTATTGCAGGCATGCAAAATATATATCAGTTGAAAGAATTCTCAAGCTAGAAAAATAAACCTCAACTCTCATTCTGGCAGGTGAGAGAGTTTGTGTTTTAACATTTTTCCCCAGTGTTATTTTTAGCCATTTCTAAAGATTTCCGTCCTGGGAGTTGAGCAAGAAGTCAAATATCCTTCCTTTTTTTTTTTTAAATAACAATTTTAATCAAAGACGTATAATACAAGCACCCCTACCCCCTCCGGGGGAAAAAAAAAAAACAGGCTGAAGGAAGTATGTGTGAGCGGGTAGAACAGATTATAAAGGGAGAAAATAAAATATCTTCAGATACTTCTTTTGCCTAGAATTAACACAGCTTTTCAGTGATCTCACAGGGATCCCACTGTGAGAAGAGCTGGGCAGTGGGAAGAGGAAGGGCCCTGGTCATTTAACAGGGCTTCCTCTTAGAAGAAATAGGGCTAATTGACCAAGATGTAGCTCACATTTCCACATACACCTTTTTGTAAAGGTCAGCTGGGGACCAGAAGCAAGCAAAGAATAGGATGCTGCCTAGTAGGAGAAAAGAGAAGTTTCTGCATTCCTTGGAGAGAATTTAAGAAGAGCTTTCTTCTTGACCTGTTCTTTTGTAAGCCAACGAGGAAGTCATTTATTGATCATTGACTCATAGCCCCAACTCTCTTAGAGCAGCCTCCTTTTGCCTTTCCAGGAAATCCTAGCTCTTTCAGTAAGCTCCAGAGCTGCCTCCCCATTGATTTCATTATTGCAATGCGAGTGGGAAACTGACCTCTTAGGTGCTCCCTCATTCATTTATTATGCATGCCCTTCAGTTTTTGTTGTCGTTTGTAATTCCATAGGTCTTTGTTGAGGCTCTGCTATGGTCCTCGGTCCGCCGTGGTGAACACTCTCCCCTTCCGTAGCTCACATTCTTCAATATCACTTTTTGCTTCTGGGATCCTTTTTTATTGCTTTGCTTTGTGCTGCCAGTTAATCCAAGTCAATCACGCCCTTCATAAAACTCTTCCTTCTCTTTTTAGGCTTTCCTTGATCACATGTTTCTTTCTCTTCCCTCACCTGTTATTTTTCTTTGCGGTTTAGTGTAATTTACAGCCACATAGTGCTATGTTAGTGTCCCTGGAGATCCCTCAGGTCTGGGTTCAGGTTTCTTGAGGCTCAGATTTCTCTGTGCCTTTCGCACTGCTTATGCCAACAGCAACTAGATGAGTACTCAGTTTTCATTGAGATAACAGAGTGTGTGATGGATTCTGACACCAGCATGGTTTTTACTCCTTCCTGAAAGATCCTTTGCAGGATCTTGGTCATCTTTTCTCCCCAGCCTCCTCCCTACCCCAGCTATTTTAAACTTAACTTTTTTCTTCATTTTCCTTAACACATTTCCCTCACTCTGCAGCCAACCTCTTCTCCTGCTTCATCAAGAAATAGAGGCTTCAAAAGAAGGGGAAAAACGTCCTTTTTTTCAACTCCAACAAACTTATCTTCATCCTCTTTTTAAATCTTCTTTGTTTCAACCTCAGAAGAGGGTATGTCAATACCCCTGCTCAAGACAAAGTCTCCTAGCTGAGATCTTGGTCCCCTCCTTTTCAGCCTCCTTGAGGAAATTTCTCTATCAGTTTTCTCATTGTTCTCTTGGGTCATCAGCTTCATTACACAATAACTCTTTCCTTAGTATAAAGTATAAAGATATTAAGATTGTTTCTTCAGTCTTAAAAAGTAATCAGATCTTATCAATCCCCTATTATTTGTAGCCGTCTTCTGGAAAGATGCCATCTTCTGGAGACATTTGCTCTCTTCCCTTCCTTACCTCCTGTCACGCCCACTTTCTATTGCAAACTGTCATCTGTCTACACACTCCATGGACTCCACTGTAATCTACACAGTGGGCTATCCACACATTCCATGGACACTGTTCTCACCAAGGTCAGCTTCTAGTTGCTAAATCCATAAAAGACTTTCCAGTCTTTCCTTGTAGTGATTAACCCCGTTAACAATTCATTTCTTTCTTTCTTTCTCTCTTTCTTTTTTTAACAATTCTTTTCATGAGGCTACTATTTTGTTGACCTATTGAAACCCCTTTTTTTTCTGTTTTTTACTCTTACCTCTCTGGCCTTTTTTTTTTTAACCTCATTCTTCTTTGAATGCTTGTCTTCTTTTTTTCAGTCCCTTTTTTTCTATCCCTGTTGGTAGTTCCATTGTTGTAACTTTTTCTATACTACATTCTGTCTTTTCATTTCAGATAACAGCCTTTGATACTAATTACAACATTCGTATCTCCAATATGCTCATTTTGGAGTCATAGTGAATTTCTCCTGTGACACCGCACTTGCGTATCTCACAAGCATTTAACTGAGCATTTTGTCCAAAACAAAATTCATTTTTTTCCCACCCACAAAGCAGCTCTTTCCTGTTTCATTTAGTGGCATTACCTGTTTGCCTAAGTCTTTGTTGCCTCACTTTTTCTTTTACACCCTTCATCCAATCAATTGATGAGTTCTGAAGATTCCTTTTCTTAATAGCTTTAGAATTTATCTTTTCTTTTCCATCCCCTGTGGCATTATTTAACTAAGTCCTCTTCATTAGAGATTACCTAATTACTTAAACAGCCTTTTATGTCAATGGTTCTCAATCTTGGCTATACACTATAATAATTTGGGGAGCTTTAAAAATCCCTGATGCCCTGACAACACCCCAGACCATTACATTAGGATCTGTGGGTTGGAGTTCAGGCATTTCAGTGTGAAGTAAAGGTGGAGAGTCACTATTCTAAGCAGCCCCTGTGCACCCAGACTCCTGTGACTCGAATGCCAGTGATGTTGTCAGGATGATATTTATGTACACCTGATCATCTTATCCCCTTTCCTAAGACTATTTAATGGCTTCCTACCGCATTCAGGTAAACAAAATTCCTTAGAATACTGCTAGTGCTCTTTATATCTCATTAAATCATTTAATAATTTTAATAGATATTATTTACACATAATAAATCATTCAAAGAGTACAAAAGAATATACTTTAGGGGAAAAAAATAAACCTTCCCTTCCACCAATTTTTTCACCCCCAGATTCTTAACCCACCTCCACATGGTTTTTCAGTGTTGCTCTCAGTATCCTTCATGGTATATTCATTGTATATTTTCTTTTCCTTTTTTAAACAAAATTGATAGAACACTATAACACTGTCTTGATTCATGACACCTTCACTTAACCATCTATCTGGGAAATACATTCATCTCAATGTATATAGAGAGAGCTGAATCATGTTTTTAAAGGTAGTGGTATAGTGTTCCCATTATAATGTAACGTAAAATCGTTACATGCAAAGTAGTTCATTTAGTGAAAAACTGATTCACGTTGTTTCCAGTCTTTTCCTGTCGCAAACATGGTTGCAGCAAACAGCCTTGCACGTGTCATTTTGTACACTTGCCAAAAATATATGCATTAAAGAATTTTTTTGGTTTCTTTTTCATTGAGGTATAATTGACACATAACATTATATTAGTTTCAGGTATACAATACAGTTATTCACTATTTGTATAAACTGTGAAATGATCACCACAAAAAGTCTAGTTAACCATCAGTCGCCATACAAAATTACAATTTTCTGTGTGCCTGATGACAACGTTTAAGAATTACTCTCCTGGGGAAAAGAATTACTCTCCTGGCAACTTTCAGATATGCACTACAGTATGATTGACTGTAGTCACTATTTTGTACATTACATCCCCATGACTTATTTTGTAAGTGGAAGTTTGTACCTCTTAAGCCCCTTTACTCATTTTTCCCAGCCCCCAGTACCCTTCCCCTCTGGCAACCACCAGTTTAATCTCTGTATCTGTTTTGTTTGTTTTATGTTGTTTGTTCATTTGTTTTGTTTTGTTTTTAGATTCCACATTTAAGTGAAATCTAAGGTATACATCTTTCTCTGTGTGACTTACTTCACTTAGCATCATACCCTCAATCTCAGTCTATGTTGTTGCAAATGGCAAGATTTCATTCTTTCTTTTGGCTGAGCAATATCCATTATATACACAGACCTCATCATCTTTTCCATTCATTCAGTGATGAGCACTAAGGTTGTTTCCATATCTTGGCTATTGTAAATAATGCTGCAACAAGCACAGGGGTGCATATATCTTTTGGAATTAGTGTTTTTGTTTTCTATTGATAGACAGGAGTGAAATTGCTGGATCATATGGTAGTTCTATTTTTAATTTTTTGAGGACCCTGCATACTGTTTTCCATAGTGGCTGCACCAATTTACATTCCCACCAACGGTGTACAGGGTTTCCTTTCCTCCACATCCTCTCCAAAACTTATTATTTCTTGTCTTTTTTTATAATAACCATTCTAACAAGTGTGAAGTGATATGTTTGTGGTTTTGATTTGCAGTTCACTGATTAGTGATATTGAGCATATTTTCATGTGCCTGTTGGCTATTTGCATGTCTCCTTTGGAAATATGTCTATTCAGGTGCCCTGGCCATTTTTTAATCAGATTATTTATTTTTTTGCTAAGAAGTCATATGAGTTCTTTAAATATTTTGAATATTAACTCCTTAATGTGTATATGATTTGCAAATATTTTCTCCCATTCAGTAGGTTACCTTTTCATTTTTTTTTTTTTTTTACCTTTTCATTTTGTTGACGGTTTTCTGTGCTGTGCAGAAGCTTTTGAGTTTGGTGTAATCCAATGTTTTTAAAGGCAAAGGCTTTTGTGCCTTTGCTTTTAGAGTCAGATCGAAAAAAAATCATCAAAAAGACCAATGTCAAGAACTTAACACCTATGTTTTCTTTTAGGAGCTTTATAGTTTCAGGTTTTACATTCAGGTCTTTACTCCATTTTAAGTTAATTTTTGTGTATTGTGTAAGATAGTAGTTTAGTTTCATTCTTTTGCATGTGGCTGTCCAGTTTTCTCAACACTATTTATTGAAGAGACTGTCCTTTCCCCATTGCATATTCTTGCCCTCTTTGTCATAGATTAATTGTCCTTATAAATGTGGGTTCATTTCTGGGTTCTCTATTCTGTTCCACTGATCTTTGTGTCTGTTTTTATGCCAATATCATAAAGTTTTGATTAATATAGCTTTGTAATATAGTTTGAAGTCAGGAAGCATGATACCTCCAGCTCTGTTCATCTTTCTCAAGATTGCTTTGGCCACTTGGGTCTTTTGTGGTTCCATACAAATTTTAGAATTGTTTGTTCTATTTTTGTGAAAAATGCCATTGGAACTTTGATAGGGATTGAATTGAATCTATAGATCATTTTGGATAGTATGTACACTTTAACAATATTAATTCTTTGAATCCATGAGCACAGAATAACCTTTTGTTGATTTGTGTCTTCAATTCCTTTCATCATTGTCTTATAGTTTTCAGTGTACAGGTCTTTTACCTACTTGGTTGAATTTATTCCTAGGTATTTTACTCTTTTGGATGATATTGTAAATGGGATTATTTTCTTAATTTCTCCTTCTGATAGTTCATTATTTGTGTATTGAAACACAAAAAATATCTGTATATTGATAATGTATCCTGAAACCTTACTGAGTTCATGTATTAGTTCTAAGTTTTTTGGTAGATTCTTTAGGGGTTTTTTTGGGTATATAATATCAAGTTATCTGAAAATAGTGACAGTTTTTCTTTTTCCTTTCTGATTCAGGTGCCTTTTATTTCTTTTTCTTGCCTAATTGCTCTGGCTAAAACTTCCAATCCTATGTTGAATACAAGTGTCTTTTTCTTGATCTTAGAGGAAAAGCTTTGAGCTTTTCACCATTGACTATGATGTTAGCTGTGGGCATGTCATATATGGCCTTTGTTATGTTAAGGTACATTCCCTTTATATCCACTTACTGAGATTTTTTTTTATCATGAATTGTTAAGCTCTGTCAAATGCTTTTTTGGCATCTATTGAAATGATCATGTGATTTTTGTCCTTCATTTTTTTTAATGCAGTTTAATCACATTAATTGATTTGCAGGTGTTGAACCATCCTTGTATCCCTGGAATAAATTTCACTTCATCATGGTGTATGATTATTTTAAAGTATTGTTGAATTTGGTTTGCCAATATTTTTTAAAGGATTTTGCATAGAATTTGCATCTATGTTCACTGGAGATATCAGCCTATAATTGTGTGCGTGTGTGTGTGTGTGGTGTCCTTGTCTGGTTTTGATATTAGGGTAATGCTTACCTGTGAGTTTTATACTTTCATATGTTTTCTTGTTACTAATTTGTGCCCCTTCTTTTCAGCTTAAAGAATTCCTTTAACATTTCTTGTAAGGCAGGTTTAGTGGTGATGAACTCCTTTAGCTTTTGCTTGTCTGGAAACTATTTATCTCTCCTTCAAATGTGAATGTTAACCTTGCTGGGTAGAGTATTCTTGGTTGGAAGTTTTTTCATTTTAGTACTTTGAATGTATTGTGCCTCTCCATTCTGGCCTATAAAATTTTGCTGAAAAACCTGCTGATAGTCTTATTGGGGTTCCCTTGTATATAACATGTTGTTTTTCTCTTGCTTTTAAGTTTCTTTCTTTAACTTTGACATTGTAATTATAATGTGATGATATTAGGGTAGATATTAGGTAGTGTGAGTTTTATACTTTCATATGTTTTCTTGTTACTAATTTGTGCTCCTTCTTTTCAGCTTAAAGAATTCCTTTAACATTTCTTGTAAGGCAGGTTTAGTGGTGATGAACTCCTTTAGCTTTTGCTTGTCTGGAAACTATTTATCTCTCCTTCAAATGTGAATGTTAACCTTGCTGGGTAGAGTATTCTTGGTTGGAAGTTTTTTCATTTTAGTACTTTGAATGTATTGTGCCTCTCCATTCTGGCCTATAAAATTTTGCTGAAAAACCTGCTGATAGTCTTATTGGGGTTCCCTTGTATATAACATGTTGTTTTTCTCTTGCTTTTAAGTTTCTTTCTTTAACTTTGACCTTGTAATTATAATGTGTCTTGGTGTGGATCTCTTTAGATCCATCATAATTGGAATTTCTGGGCTTCCTGGATCTGGATGTCTGTTTTCTTTCCCAGGCTAGGAAAGTTTTCAGCCGTTGTTTCCTTAAATAATTTGTCTGCCCCTTTCTCTCTCTTCTTCTTCTTCTGGGACCTCTATAATGTGAATGTTAGCTCATCTGACGTTTCCCATATGTCCCTTAAGCTATCTTCACTTTCTTTAATCCTTTTTTCTTTCTGCAGCTCTGATTTGGTAAGTTCCTCTCCCTTGTCTTTGAGTTCACTGATTTGTTCTCATGCTTCATCTAGTCTGCTGTTGAACTCCTCAGGTGTATTTTTCAGCTCATTGATTGTGTCTTCAGCTCTGAGACTTCTCTTTGGTACTTTCTTATATTTTCTGCCTCTTTGTTGAAGTTCTCACCATGTTTATCCATTCTTTTCCCTCATTTGGTGAGCATCTTTATGATCATTACTTTAAACTCTTTATCAGGTAAATTACTTATCTCCATTTCCTTAAGTTTTTTGTTTTTGTTTTGTTTTTTTCCTGAGGGTTTTATCTTGTTCTTTTAATTTGGGACATATTCTTCTGTTCCTTTATTTTGCTTGACTTTGTGTGCTTTTCTATATATTAGGTGAAACAGCCCCCTCTCCCAGCCTTGAAGGAAATGAACCTTATTGTTCAACCTTGTCCTAGCTCTTGCTTATCTCTCAAATCTTTGTGATTGTCTAAGCAGCTAGATTTATTCTTGGTAGTTACCAGTTGAGGGTGTTCCAGGACTTCTCAATGTTCCAAAGTGAGGAATGTCAGTCAGCACCTTGTTTCAGGCTGATTGGAAGCCAGACCCTCAGGCAGCAGTTTTTAAAGTAGGTAAATATATACAGTCCTGTGGGACTGCAATTGTGAACTCTGCTGGCCTGCAGACTAGGTCATCTGGAGATTTCCCCTGGGCAACAGTTGCAAAAATCAGGGCTTCAGATGAGTGTGTAAACGCCTTTCTGGAAGATACCGGCATGCTGTAGAGACATCGAGGGAGAGAGCAAAGACAGCATCTCCTGGCCTACATTCCGTATTTCCCAGTAGCCTCTAGGTGTGTTGCAAACCTGGGGCCTTCCCCTCAGGCTGAAGGTCCTGAACAAGTAAATAGAACTTTTTCACAGAAAGCCTGTGGGTGTGTTTCAGTCTGCTGTCTGTGCAGTGCCCTTGGGTGGTAGCCTGCCATGAACTGCTGCTCCGAATTGTTATAGTCCCATGGGACCCAGGAATGCAAACCTTCCTGGCCACTGGAGCCAGATGATCAAGTAGTGTCCTCTGTGTGGACTGCACGTGGCTGCCAGCATTAGCAAGGCACTGGGAGAGTGCAGGGCTGTAGCACACGTCAGAGTTAGCAAAGTAGAGAGACAGCACAAAAATGGTGCCTGCCTGTGCCTCCACCCTCAGAGAGACTCCCAACAAGCCTCTTCCCTTTCCATAGACATATTAATATTAGCAAATGAATCTCCTTCATGTATAGTCTAGGTGTTTTACAAACCGTTGCTTTTACGCTGGGTCCCAGGGTGAGTGAATCTGCATATAAGCTCTTTAAGAGCAGTATCTTGGTTGCCTGTGGTCTTCTGGATCTCTCGGATGTAAGCTCTGTTGATTTTCAAAGACAGACATTTTGGGGGCCCATCTTTCTGGTGCACGTTACAAGGTTTGGGATGCTTGATGTGGGGCACAAAGTGTTCACTCCTCAGGAAGAATCTCTGGATTTGTGAGTTTCCTCCTGATTGTGGGTCGCCACACTGGGGATGGGGCTTTGGGCAAGATTATGTCTGCCTCTCCTACTCGTCTCTATATGGCCCTTTTATTTTTTGTTGTGAAGGAGCTGTTCATCTTACTTTCATGTCTTTTTCACAGGGAATGTTCCATACATAGCTACAGATTCAGTGTGCTTATGGGAAGAGGTAGAGTTCAGGATCTTCCTATGCCACCATCTTGGACTGTCCCCCTGATGTGCATTTTGTGTTTGATAGGGATTGCCAAATTATCTTCACAAAGGCTGTGCCTATTTACATTTCTACCAGCCATACCTGTTCCCCATATCTTCCTAAACATACTGTGTCAGTCAACTTTTTGATATTTGCCGTTGTGTGTTTATCTCAGTATAAGTGAGAATGAGTATTTTTTGAGGTGATAAAGCCATGTGCATTTCTTTGTCTGTGAATGGTTTATCCATTATTTTCTCTGAGCTCTTTTTTATTTTACAGTTTCCTCAAATATTAACTAAAATCCTAAAAGAAAAGATTGTGAATTTGATCAGAAAGAGTGTAGGGTAGTGGTGGGAGGAAAAATCTAGGTATATATTTGCAAAGTTAACAAGGACAGATGGATAGAAAGGGAAAAAAGGCCTATCAGGCATCTGATCACAAGTGGCTTTCTTCTGTTAAGAGCCTTGAATGTCACAGGTGGCAGAGAAAGAAGCCACTGAGCAAATGCTTTCTTGGTTGAAGAGCTACTCTGACTTGTCAGTAGCCACTCTGAAATGACTACCTCCAGGAAGAATACACAATCACATTTTTATCTGAATACCAAAGAAATCATGGCTATTTTTGGAGCCAGGCTTTCTCTGTCTGACGATATACTAGCAGAAACAAAACTGAAATTTTTAAATAAGAGAGATTTTTAAAAAGGAGTGCTATTATTTCCATGTTTCCATATAAAGTCTAGGTCTTAGGGAATAAAAACAACTGGTTGAATTTATTTTCCTGTGAATCTATAATAAAATGTAGTTATGTCTATATTCCATAGAACTAACAATATAAATAGTTATGAAAATAGGGTATATGATTTATGAGAAAATTATTTTTTAAGTTGCCAATAACTTTATATTCCCATATATAGAAATAATTGCTTAAGGATTTTTAAAAGACAAAATTAGACCTAATTACTATTTTATTAAATTTCAGCTGTTGCCATATGTGATAATGTGCCCGCTCTGTGTGCTAAACCTATATAAGTAAAGTAAGCCCCAAGGATGGATTGCTCAAATTTGATCATATATATGTGTATACAGACACACACACACACACACACACACACATTGCCGAAGTGCCTAAAAATGCAAATGAAATAGAGTTAGGGTGAAGTGGGGGCTAAAATTTGATGCATCAGTCATCCCTTCTAAGAATGAGATTATGGCGTTATTCACCGAGTTCTTAGTTGAAGCTATTATTTTTTTCTCTTTAGGCTTAATTTGTTTTCCACTCAATTTAATACTCTACTTTAAATGACACTTTTCATGGAAGGAAGCACAGACCAACAGGTTCATTGCACTATGGAGATGATCAGGAATTTTCTTCATAAAGTTTTAGTCTCTGTATCACATAGGGCATAATAGTTAACGTTTTTCTTAAGTTAATCTTTATTTTTTGGAAGATAAAAATTGTGTTCACTCTAAGCCCTCTATTTGTTATTTTATTTTTCCTCCATCTACTTCTTAAATGTATGCCTTTCCCTGGTTTAGTTCACAGTTTTCCTCTCTCTATACTTTATTCAGGTGGCAGGGTCATAAAATTCACTCATCCTACACCTCAGGTGTGCAGAGAAATTGTAGTTCCCCAGACTCCCATCTGCTGGTTAGAGGGAAATTATATTTTAGTTATATTTGCTTTGAAATTTAGTGGGACTGAGAAGTGTTAATGGTCTGTAAGGTATGACTACCCGGTCTCCCAGATTTCTTTGCCCTTTAGCTTATTTTATGAACTGGACATAGGAATGTGGCTCATGAGACCTGCTGGTAGAGGGGATAGGTCATGCTCATGAGGCTCATTGTGCCTGAGCCCTTCCTGTGTCCTGTTTATTCTGATATCATTGATACACCAAGGCTCACTGGTTTTCACATCAGGACTCACTGACTCTGCAGACCCCTCTAAGGGTTATTTGGCTCTGACTAGGTGATACGTTCTTCTGTTCAAACTTTGTTTTTTTTCAGAACATTTGTGAATGTCCCTTGATTCTTTCTTTGATCTACACAAATTGTCTCTGAGAGGCCCCTTTTCTAAGTCCACACGGTTACCTGGGGTCTGGAAGTTCTGTTGCTTTCTTTCTGCTTAATGGGCATGCAGGTTATATTCTAGGGCTGGGAGCTCTGGAAACTGGGATCCAGCCTTCCTAGATACAAAAAGTGTCCCTGAGTCCACACTCCTAACACCTGGCCAATGTGCTACAAAGAAGTGGGTCTAGCTCTCAGATTCTCACTATTTGCAGGTCTTGCAGAGCTATGTTCCCTCCCTAAGGTTCAGGTAACCTATTCCTCTTTCTGGTGTATCCATACACCTCTTCTCTCTGCACTCATCATCCAGGACATCTGGCAAAATCTTTTGAATTACTTCTGTATGCAAACTGCTTCTTTGATATATCTCTGTCTATTAAGTTTCTTAAATGTCACTTGGGCAAAATGAAACTTCATTAATTCTCCTTCATTCTCAACTTTTTCCCAGATGGCCTGGCCATTCACCCCACCCCAATCCCAACCCCAAACACTGAATTTCTCATGCCCGAAACCAGGAAATTATTTGTTCCTTTTTGTCCTTACTCTTCAATCCTGGATTCTATCCAGTATATCAACAAGTGTTATCACTTTTACCTCTAAACCCTAAACTTAATCTCAACTACTTGAATCACCTCCTCCACACAGTAGCCAGAGTGGCAGAAATCAGAACATGACTCTCCCTTGCTTACCATCTTAAAGGCCTATCAGATTTAGGAGAAAATCCTAAATTTATTGCCCTGGCCTACTTGACCCTCCACGATCTTGTCCTTGCTTTGTTTTGTGTCTTCATGTTAAGTCAGTCTACCTCTTGACCATTATGCTTCTTTCCATTCCTCCAACACAGTAGTTCATTCCTGCTCAGGAACTTTGCAATATGATTCTCTCCTCCAGGAAGGCTATTCATCCCCCACTTTCGGCATGGAAAAGTTGCCTTCATCTTATAGTTTAAATATGAGTTTGAATAGTGTCATCTCCTAAAGGCCTTCTCCAATCACCTAAGCTAACATAGCCTCATGGTTGTTGGCTATAACTTTATTTTTATTCTCCGCATAGCATTCAGCATTATCTTATGTTCTTCTCAGTACTGGTTTGTTTGTCCTCCCTTTTTTCTCATTTCCCTCCATTCAGCTCCAGAAATGGCCTTGGCTCATGGCAGATACTCAAAAAGTATTTGTGAAAATAGTAAGCTAATGAGTAGATTATTTTCACAAGAGAATTTCATCTGCTTTCTTCAAACACCTAAAATGTCCTTGAGGGCAAGGCCTGACTACCATTTTGGAGGAAAGGGAAGGAAAATATGACACAGATTAATATCTGAATATATTTTCTGCCTATGTATGACTGTTTAAATAGATGAAGGAAGATGAAACTGTGTGGCTTTCACATTCTTAAAGCCAAGCAAACATAAACAAATCTCTGAACATCTCCAATTCTCATTTTTCTCACCCCTGAAGCTTGAGTTATAAATCTTGCCTCACAGAGGAATTTTAAGAAGAAAATGAAATTGTACATGTGAAAGTGCCTTATAAAGTGTTGAGAATAAAAGCTAACTTTTGCAACACATTACATTCATTGCCATGCAAGAGTGGATTAGAATAGAGAAAGGACACAGATGCTGAAGACTTAAAGCATAGCCTCACATGTGGTTGACTAACCCTCTGGGTTTCCCAAGGACTGAGGGGTTTTCAGCGATGCGGACCTCTCTTTGTGGACAAAGGGGAGATATATGGTCACATTAGCCTCACTGGGCTCTGTACCAGTAAAACCATTGTATGAATCCATTTTCAATTTTATGGTTCCTAAATACAAGATACTGAGGTAAAGTAATATGAACAAAAAGGAAGCTGAAATATATGTGGAAACATGGGGAATCCAAAAACCTTGAAAAGTAAAGAAGGATGGCAGAGAGTCGCACATCAGAGTGTATTTGTGGAGAAGGTTTAGATAATGAGGGCATAACTAGCTTTCAAAAAATATTTCAGTTATGCAAGATGAATTAGTGCTAGAAATCTGCTATATAACAGTGCCCATAGATAACAATTCAGTATTGTACACTTAAAAATTTATTGAGGGTAGATCTCATGTTAAGAGTTCTTACTACCAAAAACCAGAACAAAACAAAAGAAAACAAAAACCCACAAACAAACAAAAACAAACCCGAAAGAGGCATGCTAGTAATATCTATGTGCCAGGTACCCTACTAGATCATCAGACTACAAAAATGAGAGGAATGCAGTCCCTGCCTGACTACATCTCTTGAAGCCATCCTGTTTCTTCATTCCTGTTCCATCTCAGCATAAAGCACAATCTTCTCCAATTTTCCCCACTTACTACCTAGTGTCCAAACATTCACATTCCAAGGCATGATTCATACCGCAGCTGTAGTGCTTTGAAGAGCTGATCTGATACTTTCACTCCCTTACTCAATCCTTTTAATAAGTATCCATTTCTATTAAAGATGAACAAAAAGGGGAGCCTGGATATGACCTAAGTATCTCAGGCCCTTTGGTAACTCATAGCCTCATCTTCAGTGTTCCCACACTACCTACTCTTTGCATTTTTTTTTTCTTTAACATCTTTATTGGAGTATAATTTGCTTTACAATGGTGTGTTAGTTTCCGCTTTATAACAAAGTGAATCAGTTATACATATACATATATCCCCAGATTTCTTCCCTCTTGCGTCTCCCTCCCTCCCATCCTCCCTATCCCACCCCCCTAGGTGATCACAAAGAACCGAGCTGATCTCCTTGTGCAATGCGGCTGCTTCCCACTAGCTATCTATTTTACATTTGGTAGTGTATGTACGTTCATGCCACTCTCTCGCTTTGTCCCATCTTACCCTTCCTGCTCCCCATATCCTCAAGTCCATTCTCTAGTAGGTGTACGTCTTTACTCCCATCTTGCCCCTAGGCTCTACATGACCTTTTTTTCCCTTAGATTCTATATATATGTGTTAGCATACGGTATTTGTTTTTCTCTTTCTGACTTACTTCACTCTGTATGCCAGTTGTTTTGGGGGTGAGGGGCACAAATGTCAATTACTTTTCTTTTACCAAGTGCATGGTAATAGTTTTATTTTTACATTGGAATGAACAGTTTCTTACCTGGCTAAGTATACATTTTTCTGATAACTCTCAAAATTTTGGATTTTGTTTCTAACTATCTGGAAAGCTCTGTATTTCTGGAGTGTGATGGTTCAAAATAGAATGAGCTTTTAACTTAAGCTTGGTGTTACCTTGCGTGAAAGGGTTTAGGACACAGTGCAGAAAGGAGCTGAGTACTTAATGTAGCTACTTTCCTTCTCCCAAGACTTTAGTCTTTAAATGATCAGTTAAGAAGGCAGCCACCGAAGACCAACCAGCATAATAGTCAGTGTGATTTTCCCTCTTATTTTGAAAGCCAAAAACATAGCTAATAAAAACAGCCAGATAAAGTTAGGATGCTTGTTGTGTTTAAAATATTAAATAAATATTTCTTTATCTTTTAATAATGAAAGCATTTTGGTACTAAAAAAACCCTTTGAAAAGCATGTGTTTTTAAGTGGTATTATTTGTATGAGGTTTTGATACAGTTGTCATGGCTTGCATTAAAATATTTTCAAATCTGCTTGATTTAGGAAAGATGTTCTTAGTGACAAGTATCAGTTGTGTTGTATTTTAACTTAATTTTCAGTATTTGGTCTGCTGACACCTTAACACATATAAAACAAAACTCCTTATTATCTCTTCCAAAACTGGTACCTCCCTATTTATTTATTTTTTTGTTTGTTTGTTTGGCTGCTCAGGGTCTTAGTTGCAACACACGGGATCATGGTTGCTGTGTGTAGGATCTTCGTTGTGGCATGAGGGATCTTTAGTTGCAGCATGCAAACTCTTAGTTGTGCATGAGGGATCTAGTTCCCTGACCAGGGATCAAACTCAGGCCCCCTGCACTGGGAGCACGGAGTCTTAGCCACTGGACCACCAGGGAAGTCCCCCCCTTTCTTCATTCTTTGTCTCTGTTAATGGTATCATAATCTGTGCAGTTGCTTAGATCAAATCTACAGTGTTGGTTATCTCCATGTTGGGCCACACTAGACAACATGTATATTGCACTTGTGCCTAAAATAGTAATAATCATTTTACAATTTAATGCTCTGTTTAAGAGTGTGTGTTTCTTGCAGAAGACTGTGTATCTGTCTCTTGATGCCGTACCTTAGATCATTGTCTGACACAAACAAGACAATAAATATCTGAGGAATGAGTACAGGATTAAATGAATAAGTGAGGTTTTTTCTGTCTGTCATATCTAATTATCCTCCAGGTTCTATAGATTTTACTTTTGAGGTACTTCCCTTTTCCATCACAAATGCTTCATTCCCAGGCCACAGAGCTAGCTTAGGTTTTCATAAGCAGTAACTTTTGGACATTTGCATGAGACTTCTTATCTCATTTTCATCTCTTGCACCCTTTCCTCTCTATTGCATCTTTCATACTGCTATCAGAGCATCTCTGAATTTGCCATTCCCTTGCCCAAATACCCTCCCTGGCCCTAATTCTACGGCAGGACAAGATACACGACTCTCTGATATCCGTAGTACGTTATCCAAGATCTTTTGTTGTGTGGTCTGAGAATAGCCAGCTTTCTTTTTCACTGTTTCCACTCATGCACACAATATTTCACCCAAATCAGAAATTATTATTAATTTTTTCTGTCCATGCTGTGTTTTAGCTCTTTTGTTTACCTAGAATATCTTCTCCACTTTCATCTCTGCTGGTCACAGGGCAGTTGAGCCCAGATTATATTCATTTCTTGTATGACTAAGCATTTTAAATTGATGAGCCAGTTATAGAGCCTTTATCAAAGTCTTTTTCCCCTAGTGCAGACATTGTTAATGCTTTATTAATCATATGGTGTGGTATAGATTTTGATCCATGTTAGTAAAAACAACATGGATAATGCTGGCTTAATTTTCTGAGCACTTACTATGTACAGACACCGCTCTCAATATTTTAACATACTACTTTTCATCTTCATAACAACTCTATGATTAGGTGCTATTACAATCTTGATTTTATAGACAAGGAAACTAAGGCAGAGAGAGGTTACTTGGCTCTCCAAAGTTCTCACAGCTAGAAAGTGTTGAAGCCAAGTATTGATCCCAGGGTGACTTTTTAGGACTGATGAGTTTAATCGGTGTTATAACTGTGTATTATAACACACACATCACAGGATGTAAAGAGCGTAGATCATGTGTTCTTAAAAAGCTTAAGATGAAGATTCTAGGTAAAGAAAAGTTTATTCAGTCAATAGGGATGAACTAGAAAAGAAAGTAAAATGGATAAATTAAAGAGCTTTCTGAAACAAGAAATGTGAAAAACAACCTGCATTTATTCTCAAACTTATATTGAACATCTCTCGTGTTTCAAGCACTGTCCTTGGTACTGGGATAATATTCCTATCATTGTATGAAGTGTGTAAATGTAAATCCTAACTAAAGTGTAGTATATGTTATTTAAAAACTTCCTCTGCATAGACAATACTTCTGAGAGCTAAAATTGCTTCACGCCATGCAGTTTCAGATTGAAGTTGTAGAACCTCTATTAGGTGACCATGTCCTTGTGCTGCTCAGATGTTCTTCATGACAGCCTGCTGTGAGGAGCACAGTGAACTAATGGCCTTCAGTTGAAGTACTTGTAGATTTTCCAGCATTCACACCACAGACATGCTTTCTATGGGCTGCTCCAAGCCAAGAACTGAGCATGGTGGAGGGCCAGAGCCAAGCCACCCCTGCCTGATGTGGGGCTCTTCCAAAGGACAGCCTATGCTTGGGAACTCCCTTTCAGCTTGGCTGAGACTTTCTCAGAACTGCATTGCCTTCTGAAGCTTTCACACCTGATTTTTCTCCCTGCTTTCATAGGTTTCAGACCTGCATCTCGGTCGGGAGGCTCTCCCTACTTACTTCTGCTCCCTCTTCTATCTTCTTTATCTTTCACCGGCATGTCTCTCAATAACTGTCTGAGACTTCTGATCCTATTGAAGTGTCTGTTTCTCAGTGGCACTGAACTGACATACTAGGTGAATTCAGAAACCTTTTTGCACCAGGAATTCCAAGAGCTTTTATATATACTATTTATGTGCCACTTAATTCAACCACAATTCCAACAATCATATCTGAATGTATAAGATTGTGAAACAGGCATCCATGGGGACATTACTTCCTATTTATGTGTCTCACCCACGATCCAATAAATATCTGATTAAAAAGTACACCTGCAGAGATTTACTATCACTCTGTGGTTCGTAACCCTCTACTTCACCTGTTTTATTATGGAATCGAAAACACACAACACAGGCAGCATACAAATGAAAATGACTAATAATCAATTTTTAAAATAAATTTTATATCATTTTTCCCTAAATGAAGAATTTTTGTCAGGGACTGGTTAGTGATGATCTATGTTTAAGAAGCAGACATAACTAATAATGAACCACGTTCTTTTAATTTTCTTCTTTGTTTCCCTAAGAAATCATAAAAAATCTTATCAAGCCTGTCTAGCTATTTTGAACCCTTATCTCTGGTGGTTTTCCTACCAGGATTGATCTCTCCTGTAACTAGAGATAAGAAAGTTATAAATCCAGAGATAAGAAAGTTAGCGTGATTACTTGTTTTACAGGATCTTATGGGACTTTATTGATGAACTGCATTTAGAATGCCGTGAAAAGTTAAAAGAGATTAAGAATTCAAACCTGATCCTGTGGAAAAGCTTTAATCAGGAAGACTTTGTAAGCTCCAAATTTATATTAACTTCCTAAGCCTCCTCACCAATATAACACTGGGGGCATCTACATCTGTAAGGACGTGGGAGACTGAAGGAGGATGTTGGAGGAGGTTATTAAAACAAGGGCAGGGCTTCCCTTGTGGCGCAGTGGTTGAGAGTCTGCCTGCCAATGTAGGGGACACGGGTTCGTGCCCTTGTCCGGGAAGATCCCACATGCCGCGGAGCGGCTGAGCCCGTGAGCCATGGCCGCTGAGCCTGCGCGTCCGCAGCCTGTGCTCCGCAACGGGAGAGGCCACAGCAGTGAGAGGCCCGCGTACCGGAAAAAAAAAAAAAAAAAAAGACAAGGGCAGACCACTGATACAAAGTCCAGTACTGGTCAATCATCTTATTCTTTTCAAAATTCAAATCAGCACCTCATTTTTGTAGATCTCAAGTTATCTTTTACTTGCCAGAGGACCAAAAAAAAAAAAAAAAACCAATAGGCAAGAAGGATACATAGAATCATTGACAGAGTATTAAACATTTAGCTAGAATATTGGAAAAATCAAAAACAATCTAGAGCAAGTGTTGGCATATTATGACTTACAGGACAAATCCAGATTGCCTATTTCTATAAAGCTGTATTGAAAAACAGACATGCCTATTAAGTTATATATTATGAATGGCTGCCTCCAAACTAACAGAGAGGAATTTAGCATTTACAACAGACCATCTGGCCCTCCAAGCCTAAAATACTTACTATTTGGCCCTTTAAAGGAAAAGTTTGCTGCTCCTTAGGCTAAAGAAGGATATTTAGGAATACAGTCCAGGCATGGAATGAGAACGTTTTCCTAACTTATACGAAATCTGTATAATTAATAGCCTGTCACCATGTGAATATAATCATCCTTGACTGTGTCAGAATAACATATGTGACATTTGTTCCTTTTTAAAATTGTTTATGTAATGTTCGTGCAGTTCTCATACTTCGAAGGTAAAATAATTTCAATGGTCCTCATTGTAAACAAGAAACACTGCACATCACTTTTAGTTAGGTTAGTGCAGCAAAATCCCCCACTCCCAAGGAAACAAAAACTGTGTGCCAAGAGTACTACATTATTGAGACTTACTGTTCTATAAAGTTGGTGAATAGAGTTGCAATCCCATTTCAAATATACCATTCATTGATTGTTGTGGCCTTTCCTTACAGTGGCATGAGCAGAGTTAACCATACTTTTATTTCTCTGTCACTGTTTCTCCCATAGATAGGCTCTGCTGGCCAGCTGAACTGAAAATAATGGTGTTATAGAGCTTAAAATAATATTTCTGCTGTTAACACAATTGAGAATCTCTCCATGTCTGATGCCTTACAAGGGTTTGCTCTTTTGTTTGTTTCGGAATTTTTCTGTAAGGGAAAACAAAAATAAAATCATACACATAGCAAACTCCCACTTGCCATCCCCTTATAGCCCCTCTCTATGTCCTCTAGAGTATCACTTCCATGTATTTATAATTATATATTCTATTGTTTTATGTGCTTTCGATTTTACATTAATGGGGTCATACTGGACATACATGTTTGCAGCTGGATTTTACACTCAACATTGTTTTTGATACATATCTTTGTTAATATATTTAAATCTAATTCATTAATTTTAACCTGGATTAAAGTGACTAACATACACCCCTAAGAATAGACATTGTTGAATCCCGCCCAGGCAGAATGATACGGCAGCGCCTCGGGAGCCTCGGTTAGCCTCCAATAGCCAGCACCCCCCACCGCCGTCCCCGCTGGCGGGGCACTGCCCGAGTCCCCCCGGGGCACGGTGCAGCCCAACCCGCCGAGCGTTGGGACCGGGGTCCGGTGCGGAGAGTCCTTCGTCCTGAGACACGGCGTGCGGCCGGAAAGGCAGCCGCCCCTCTCCTGTCACGGACTGAACGTTCGCGGGGAACCTGGTGCTAAACCATTCCTAGACAACCTGCTTCTGGGTCGGGGTTTCTTACGTAGCAGAGCAGCTCCCTCGCTGCAATCTATTGAAAGTCAGCCCTCGACACAAGGGTTTGAAAGAAAGAGAAAAAAAGAAACAGAACCAAAAAAAAGAAAGAAAAAGAAAAACAATAGGCATTCTTTTAAGATCTTTAAAAATATTAAATCATTTATTTTGATCAAGTTGATATTGATAAACCATTCTGTGACTAGGCCATTGAATTTCTTCATCCTGCTACTGGAACAGTCAAGTTGTCCCACTTATTTACTATGACAAATATTGGCACAATGACTGTCTTTATGCATAACTTCCTTGCACGTGACTACAAGAGTTTCTCTAAAGTAGAATTACTCTACTTTACTACTGACTTTCTTTTCCAAGCTGTTGCCCCACCAGGACTGTGTAAAACTCCTTTTCCCTGCAGTGTTTTTCAAAATTTTGCAGTTCCCTCATTGCTAACAAAAAATAGTTCTTTTAATATTGTCTATGTATTTCCTCCCCTGTAAACTGCCTTTTTATAATCTTTTGCTCATTTTTCTGTTGTGTTGTCTCTTTCCAACTGATGAAAGAAGCTTTTCAAAAATTCTTATACTAATTATTGACAGATATGTATTTATATGGGCATATATAAAAATGGTGACATTTGAACATTAAAAAAATTTTATTTTATATTGGAGTATAGTTGATTTATAATGTGTTAGTTTCAAGTATACAGCAAAGTGATTTAGTTATACATATACCTATTCTTTTTCATATTCTTTTCCCATATAGGTTATTACAGAGTATTGAGTAGAGTTCCCTTTGCTATACAGTAGGTCCTTGTTGATGATTTATTTTATATATAGTAGTGTGTATATGTTAATGCCAAACTCCTAATTTATCCCCCCCTCCGCCTTTCCCCTTTGGTAACCATAAGTTTGTTTTCTAAGTCTGTGAGTCCATTTCTGCTTTGTAAATAAGTTAATTTGTATCATTTTTTAGATTCCACATGTAAGTGATATCATATGGTATTTGCCTTTGTTTGACTTATTTCACTTATTATGACAATCTCTAGGTCCATCCATGATGCTGCAAATGGCATTATTTCATTTTTTTTAATGGCTGAGTAATATTCCATTGTGTGTGTGTGTGTATGTGTGCGCGTGTGTGTGTATACCACATCTTCTTTATCCATTCCTCTGTTGATGGACATTTAGGGTTGCTTCCATGTCTTGGCTATTGTAAATAGTGCTGCAGTGAACATTGGGGTGCATGTATCTCTTTGAATGATGTTTTTTTTCCAGTTATATGCCTAGGAGTGGGATTGCCAGATCATACAGTAGCTCTATTTTTAGTTTTTTTTTAAGGAATCTTCATACTGTTTTATAGGGGCTGTACCAGGTAACATTCCTACCAACAGAGCAGGAGGGTTCCCTTTTCTCTACACCCTCTCCAGCATTTACTGTTTGTTGATTTTTTGATGATGGCCATTCTGACTAGTGTGAGATGATTACCTCATTGTAGTTTTGATTTGCATTTCTCTAATAATTAGCGATGTTGAGCATCTTTTCATGTGCTTTTTGGCCATCTGTATGTCTTCTCTGGAGAAATGTGTATTTAGATCTTTTGCCCCTTTTTTGATTGGGTTGTGGTTTTTTTTGGTATTAAGCTGCATGAGCTGTTTGTTTATTTTGGAGACTAATCCCTTGTCATTTGTATTGTTTGCAAATATTTTCTCCCATTCTGTGGGTTGTCTTTTCATTTTGTTTATGGTTTCCTTTGCTATGCAAAAGCTTTTAAGTTTAATTTTAGGTCCCGTTTGTTTATTTTTGTTTTTATTTTCATTACTCTAGGAGGTGGGTCCAAAAAGACATTGCTCCGATTTATGTCACAGTGTGGTCTGCTTATGTTTTCCTCTAAGAGTTTTATAGTATCCGGTTTTACATTTAGGTCTTTTGAGTTTATTTTTGAGTATCCATTTTGAGTTTATTTTTGAGTATGGTGTTAGAGAATGTTCTAATTTCATTCTTTTACATGTGACTGTCCAGTTTTCCCAGGATCACTTATTGAAGAGACTCTTTTCTCCATTGTATATTCTTGCCTCCTTTGTTGTAGATTAATTGACTCTAGATGTGTGGGTTTATTTCTGGGCTTTCTATCCTGTTCCAATGATCTATAAGTCTGTCTTTGTGCCAGTAGCATACTGTTTTTATTACTGTAGCTTAATAGTATAGTCTGAAGTCAGGGAGCCTGATTCTTCCAGCTCCGTTTTTCTTTCTCAAGATTGCATTGGCTCTTTGGGGGTTTTCGTGTTTCCATACAAATTGTAAGATTTTTTGTTCTAGATCTACAAAAAATGCCATTGGTAAATTGATAGGGATTGCACTGAATCTGTAGATTGCCTTGGGTAGTATAGTCATTTTGACATTTTAAAACCATATAAGTGCCACAAATACCACACATGTATTTTTGCATGGATTATATAATAACTATGCATCTGAGACAACTATTTTCAAGCACAGGATAATAGGCACTCAAAACTGCAATCTCTGAGTGAAGGGAACTCATGAGTAAGCCATATATTTATCTCAGCATCCTGTCCAGGGACATTTTCTTTTCTTTTCTTTTCTTTTTTTTGGGGGGGGGAGGTATGCGGGCCTCTCACTGCTGTGGCCTCTCCTGTTGCGGAGCACAGGCTCTGGACGCGCAGGCTCAGTGGCCATGGCTCACAGGCCTAGCCACTCTGTGGCATGTGGGATCTTCCCAGACCGGGGCACGAACCCATGTCCCCTGCATTGGCAGGCAGACTCTCAACCACTGTGCCACCAGGGAAGCCCCAGGGACATTTTCTTAATTGTGGTGCAGAAAAGAAAAATTCAAACAAAGCTTCTGAGCTGAGAAGGCAGAGATCAGGATTTGACTGCTAGAGCAGCTACAGTCTGCAATCACTAGCAAGGAATTAGCTGAGTGAGGGGATCAGGTGACAGGGTGCAGGGCAGGGAGGGCAGAAATCTGTGTGAAAGCTTCTTACAAGTCCCTGGCTGAGGGTGGAATTGTGATTTTTCCAGGCAAGATCATATAAAATTCTCAGCTTTTCCTGGGTTGAGAGTAGAACAAAATAAATAGAAATCAATAAGTGGTAGCAGACATTTGAATTCCAGCACAGGCAGAGTGGAGAGACCTTTCTAGCATCTGAGCATTTAATTAAGATGTCAGCAAGACTGTAACTTAAGAATAAGCTCATGCCCTGTCATAAAGCATACTTTAGACCCTTGGAGATTGAGCTTCAACACGTTAGAGGAGCTTGATAAGCACCTTGAACTTTCGACCAACCCACCCCAATAAAACATAAAACCAAACCTACACATGTTGATGGAGATCAGCCACTAATTTTCTAGGGGGAAAAAAAAAGATCAAAAATTTACAGAGAAAAGAAACAAAATGCGGCATCTATATAATGTGTCAGTTATAATGTCCAAAATCTATATAAT